>NW_022631046.1:13491423-13877759 GCF_010015895.1 Lontra canadensis | reverse complement strand
CAGACCTGTACCCCTAGGGCAAATTATAACTTGTATGTTAATAAAAAATTAATTTAAAAAACAGGAGGGAAGAAAAAGAAAAGGTTTAAAAAAGAGGGAGGTAATTATGTGAGGCAGTGGATATTAATAAGTTTAATTTTGGGAATCCTTTTACAATGTATGCATATATTACTTCATCACATTGTATTCTTTAAATATCTTACAATTTTATTCATCAGTTATATCTCAATAAAACAGAAAATAATATAAGCAAAGTTGGCTTTTAGAGAACAGGGTAAGTAAATAGCTGTATTTTACTAGGAGGCATATACTTTTACTTTCTTTGAGTAAGTGGAAATGGTCATCTCTATCAGCTACTGTGGTCCCCCTTGACACTTCATGTTTTCCATTCATACTTATTAGGCCTGGTGACCCCTTCTGATCATTTATTCAGGAAATGGGAGCTGCTTGCCCTCTGAAATGACCTGCTGACCTTTAATTTTTTTTTTAAATTTTTTATTAACATACAATGTATCATTAGCCTTTAAAAATTTTTTTCTATTAACATACTATGTATTATTAGCCCCGGGGGGTACAGGTCTGTGAATGACCTTTAATTTTTTAACTGTTAATCAGGTAAACAGCCTGGTCCTTCTGGCAATATTGTCATGAATTGGAGCTTGCTTCTTACAAAAGAGTGTGACTATGTAACTGATTCTGCTTCTCTCTTGTTTGTAGGCTGGGGATTTCATATTATGAGTGGTGATCTGATGATGTTTAGGATACCTGAGTATACCCCTTATGATATGTGAGCAATTTGAGTAAGAATGAAGGGTTATGGGGGCCCCTGGGTGATGCAGCCAGTTAAGCATCTGCCTTTGGCTTAGGTGATGATATCAGGGTCCTGAGATGGAGCACCACATCAGGCTACATGCTCAGTGGGGAGTCTGCTTCTCTCTGTCTGCTGCTCCCCCCGCTTGTGCTCTCTCACTGGTGTGCACTTTCTCCCTCATTAAAAATAAAATCTTAAGAAAAAAAGAAGGAAGATGTATTTATCTATTGCTCTGTGATAATATTATCATAAATTTAGTTCTTAAGCAACATGCATTTAGTTTCTGTGGGCCCTCTGCTGAAGAGCTCACAAAACTTGAATCAAGGTGTTTGCCAAGAGGTAGTTCTTAACTGAGGCTTGACAGGGAAAAGAACAGTTTCCAAGTTTACTCAGGTTGTTGGCAGAATTTGGTTCCTTTTTGTTGTTGGAAGCCTTCAGTTTCTTGCTGGCTGTCAGCTAGAGGTCAGCTTCAGCTTCTAGAAGTCTCCTGTAGTTCCTGGTAGTGTGGCATTCTGACTATGGCCCTTTGTTTCCTCAAGCCAGCGATGGAGATATTCTCCATCAAGATGGGTGCTACAATATTATGTAACATAATCACATACTTAAGTACAAATAATTAAGCTCATTTTCTGTACCCTTTACCAAATTCTTTTGGTTACAGTCAAGTCACAGGTCCTGCCTACACTCAAGGGGAGAGGGTCAACAAGGATAAGAATACAAGCATTGGGAATGACAGGGATCACCTTAAGAGTCTGTCTGCTACATAAGGGAAAGGAAAACTGGGTTGATCCTGCCCTCAGGATTTTCTTTTTACTTATAAATAACTTCAGGGCAGAATTCATGTTTGATTCACCCTGTAATTTTTCTTCTCCACCATCACCCACCTACCAGACAGTACCTTACACTTAGTGGGGACTCATTTGGTATTTGTTGGCTTAATTACCTATTATGCTATAAAACTGCTACTAAGAAAACCTGATCTTCTGCTTGGCCTGACAATCTGTTTGCAAATTTGAAAGTCATTGTTTGGAAGCCAAGGCTATTAAAATTATAATTATCACTAGCAATGTTTATTTTATCATTTCTACAATCAAACAGTAATTTTTAATAAATGCCCCTTTTGTTAGAAGAAGACATAGTAGTGCTCTGTTTAAAATGGGAGATACATGGATGCCTAAGTGGCTCAGCTCAGTTGGTAGAGCATGCGACTCTTGATCTCAGGGTTGTGAGTTCAGGCCTCACACTGGGTGTAGAGTTTACCTAAAAATAAATAAATAAATAAATAAATAAATAAATAAAATTGGAGAATACAGATCACCTTGTTAAATCAGTATAGCAGTGGTAGTCGCTGAAGAAGATCTCAAACTTGTGCCATGTTGTTATGAGAGACTAACAGTTACATAAAGTGGCCTTCTTTTCATGGTTTTGTACTTCTTTGTCTATCAGCATATTTGTCATCTAAATCCATAGGTAAAAGTTACCAAACCTTGGGGCGCCTGGGTGGCTCAGTGGGTCAAAGTCTCTGCCTTCGGCTCAGGTCATGATCTCAGGGTCCTGGGATCGAGCCCCGCATCGGGCTCTCTGCGCAGCGGGGAGCCTGCTTCCCCTTCTCTCTCTGCCTGCCTCTCTGCCTGCTTGTGATCTCTGTCTGTCAAATAAAAAAATAAATCTTTAAAAAAAAAAAAAGTTACCAAACCTTTTCGTTTTTATCTATGAGAAAAATAAAAGCTGCCAGATCAAAGAAGTATTTCTAACTCTGAGACTTGTATTCCTATTCATATTCAGCACTGTAAAAATATTGATTATGTGTATACTTAATCATCCATCTGGCCCTTGAACTGACATTTTATAAATTTGCAATTCTTTTTTTTTTAAATTTCACTTTTTTTAAAATCTTTTTTTTAATTTATTTTCAGCATAACAGTATTCATTGTTTTTGTACCACACCCAGTGCTCCATGCAATCCGTGCCCTCTCTAATACCCACCACCTGGTTCCCCCAATCTCCTACCCCCACCTCTTCAAACCCTTCAGATTGTTTTTCAGAGTCCATAGTCTCTCATGCAATTCTTTCTTGGATAGATAAGATGGAATCTAGGGAACCATAGAATACCTAAAGTTTTCTGTAGCATGAACTAACATAAGACAAGAAAAATAAAAGTCAATAATAGAAGGAAAAATGTACAACAAAGATTTTAGGTCTTTGTGGAGAAAGGGAGTATTAATCTAACAGTAAGAGAAAAGCCAGCCAGGAATTACCTCATTCAGATGTGGGAATTGTTCATGTTGAATTAAAGACTATGAGAAAAAGGAAGATATTCCTAGTTAGTAAAATAGGCCATATAAGAAGTAACTACCATCAACAGTCAAAGAATAAAGTTACCAAATGTGGGAAGATTCTTGGTTGCAGCTGTAATTATGTATATACATTTTACAAGCAGCAGCATCTTTGAGAACAGAAAAACAGTAGGGAAAACTATTTAGTTGGAGTTTGGTATAGCCTTAAAGAATTTTTATTCTCTTCCATTGCCATCTGTGGTAGGTGAAATTCTAAGATGTTCCCAAAGAGTCTTACTCTGATGTACATGTTTTGTACATGTTTTGTATAAACTTCTTCTCTTGACTTTCTCTGTGTGATAAGATCGTCTCTGTGTGATAAGACGTGATCTTATCATGTCTGTGATGAGGTTACAAATCAGTTGACTTTAATTAAAAGGGACATTATTATTATCTGAGAATGGGAGTCAGTCTTAGCAGTGCAAGGAGCTAAAGTCTGTCCATAATCGGTGATCCTGGAGAAGGACCTCACACTTCAGATGAAACCATAGCCCTAGCAGATACTTTGATTTCAGCCTAATGAGTACCTGAGCAGAGGACCAACCTAACATGGACTCCTGGCCACAGAAACCATAAAATGATAAATTTGTTTAGATTTCAGGTTCTAATTATATGATAATTTGTTAGCAGCCATAGAAAAAGAGTATGGCACCTTATACGTGACTTAAACTTCTACATGAATACTTTCCTAAACATGCCCAGCCTTTCCCAACTTTGTGTCTATACTCAGTATTCTCTCCTCTGCAATGATTTCTTTTATATATCTATTCTACCCATCATTTAAGGCCCATCTCATGAACCATCTCCTTGTTGACAGTTTCCCTGTTTTCATAGATGAATCATCTTTCTGTCCTCTGAATCTCCAGTGTGCTTTGTATCTTATTCATGTAACTTATATATTTTACTTTCATAGAAGTTACTTGTATTCATGGTTTATGCTTTTTTATTTTAAATTTGTTTATTGAATTGAAAATATTGTCAAATGTTCCATAAGTTGAAAGAATATATTATGAAAAGTTAGTGTTCTTAGCCCAGTTCACCAGTCCTCCAGTCCTTTAGTCCAGAGGCAGTCATTTCAGTTTTTCATGTATCCTCTGTAGAGATTCTATACATACACAAGCATATATGTTCATGCCCTCTCCCTCCTTTATATACACATTCTCTTCTTCATTTGTGAGATATATGAAGAATCCATGTCCTTTCCTTCTTATATTAGTTTTTTAAAGTAACTAAGTCTTTAAGATTTACTGAATTTAATCTTTTCCACCAAATATTTCATTGATGTTATTTATACTAACTCTAATCTCATTTTGACACTCTTTTGATTAAAATGTTTTCCTTAGTAGAGACTCAAAACCTTTCTGAACATTTCATTGTTTAGACTGAATGCTGTATATCACAAAATGCCGATGGCTCTTAACTGTAAAACGTGTTTACTGGATTAGAACCAGATGGACAGGGGCGCCTGGGTGGCTCAGTGGGTTGGAGCCTCTGCCTTCGGCTCAGGTCATGATCCCAGGGTCCTGGAATCGAGTCCCACATCGGGCTCTCTGCTCGGCGGGGAGCCTGCTTCACCCCCCCGCTCTCTCTGCCTGCCTCTCTGCCTACTGTGATCTCTGTCTATCAAATAAATAAATAAAATCTTTAAAAAAAAACCACATGGACAAATATTTCTGAATGGGATATTAGTATATGCAGGTGCTAATCTTTCTGTCTTCTGTGATAATCCCTCTGCTGCTCTCTTGGCAGAGTGGTTATTGTGTGAGGGGTCTTAATGGGGATGGCATTGAGAACACTACAGTAGAATAAGGGGTTTTTGATTTAAGAATTTGTGAAAATATAGTTCTTTGAACTGAACTTGACATATTATATTTATTACTTGTTCTCAGAGTGCTGTTGGGAAAATGAAGCTTATAACATTTCCTGAAATTCTATAAAACAAAAACATGGAATACCCAACCTTTGGGTATGATTCTGGGGCTTTGTGTTTTGTTAAAGCTTTTTCTTTTCTTTTTTTTTTTTTTAAAGATTTTATTTATTTATTTCACAGACAGAGATCACAAGTAGGGAGAGAGGCAGGCAGAGAGAGAGAGGGAAGCAGGCTATCTGCCGAGCAGAGAGCCCAATGTGGGGCTTGATCCCAGGACCCTGGGATCATGACCTGAGCCGAAGGCAGAGGCTTTAACCCACTGAGCCACCCAGGTGCCCCTGTTAAAGCTTTTTCTAACTGGTTTATCTCTCAGCATCTAGTTGTTTCATGTGCCTTATTAAAAGTATTGACTACTTCCAAGCTTGCTTTTTCTCTCTTACCCATTCTCAGGTTACCTGATTCTCTTTCTTAATGGTGAAATTAAAATGAGTGAAAAAGAAGTTATGTGGAACTATGATCGTGAGAGGGTACAAACCCTTCATGACTAAGATCTTATTATGTGTATTTTTGAAGTGCATATGTGTGTTTGCTTCTTTGTCTTTTATGATATTTTTATTCACAGTTGTGCTGCTTAGCAAATCATTCAGGAAAATATATAGGGCTTGAGATTAGAGAAATCAACCATTAAAACTATTGTTAGCAACTTTATAAAATAATAGATTGTTACATTCTTTTAATTTAATTGAATTTGAATTCTGAAGTTTGTGTGGTACTTGAATTTTAGTTCATCCGAGCCGCCATCGTTCCTAGTTCACAGAATAACATTGGTCTTGTTGAAGAGGAAATTCAGGGCCAGTTTATTTTTCATATGGCCTGTGGGCTAATTACTCTTTATAATTAAATGCTTTCTCTGTAACAGTGATACTATGATGTATAGGAAGATAATATATTACAGCTTTTATCTGATTTAGAAGAAAACACTAAATTTATAAGTACTAAGAAGATATTTATTGATGTCCTCGGTTTGTAAACTTGCATGATTTTTCCTGAAAGATTCAGAGATTGTGGAATTATTGGGTATTTTTTATTATAGTGTTTTTATATAGTATTTTTAATGGACCTCATAGTGTTCATCAGGGAACAAGAGCTCATCATGGCTTCTAATTGTGCTTTCTGATTTGGTAAAGTCCCTTATAAGAACAAGCAAAGAGAGATTCTTTATGGGTAAATTTTGCATTTCAGGTAGCCTCAATGTTAATAATGTCTTTAGGGCAATGAGTGAACACATTTAATATTTGAAAAAATGTTAATTCATGGAAAACTGATTATATAAAATACATGAATTTTGTTTGGTTGTGTTTAGTTCAGTTATATAAATTTCCATAATGATTTGCACACAGGAGGGATTTACTGTGTCTCCTCGGGTTGCAGGTGACTGAAACCTGAGTCAGACCAGCTTCAGTCAAAATGGATTTATTGACTGCTATAATTGACACAGAGGCAGGGTGAGGCTAAGCTTTGGGAGTCAGCAGGACAGGAGAATTGGGTATTATCAGTAGGGTTCTTTTTTCAGCACTTGCCTCTGCTTCAGTGTGTTTGCCTCATGCTCTTAGAATTCTGTATTCTCATTCTAATCTCACTCTAATTTCTGCGCATGGCTGCTAGCAGAAAAGGACTTCAATCAACTCTCTTCAGTTTCTAAATTAAAAACAAACAAACAAACAAAAAAAACAAACAAAAATCCCCCAAATCTTACATGTTGTAAGGCCTCTGATTGGCCCAGTTTGGATCAGATGTTCCTCTCTGCCCCCAGCCAAACAACGGTGGCCTGGAGAGTAGGCAGTCTTTTCAAAAAGATTCCAGCTCATATTCTAGCTATGTAATTACAGCGATGGAGTAGGAATATTTTTCAGAAGGTAGTGGGATGGCAGTTATGGAGAAGAGGAAAAGAGGGGACATTAAACATATTATCTTTCAAAATGGGGAAGAAAGGTATGGATAATATATAGCTGTCCAGGGGAATGTTTTAGTGGAGAGGTGGACAATAGATCATTTATGGTGTTCTCCAGAGAAACAGAATTAATAAACACACACATCAATTTGTAATAAGGAAGGCTGATGAGACCCAAAATCTGCAAGGTGAGTTTACAAGCTGGAGACCTAGGAGATCGCTAGTGTAGTTTCAGTCTGAGCCAGAGACCTGAGAACCACGAGAGCTGATGGTGTCATTTCAGTTTGAAGGCTGGCAGCCTCAAGACCCAGGAAGAGCTGATGTTTCAGTTCAAGTCCAAAGGCAGGAAAAACATACCCCAGGTCAAAAGCAGTCAAGCAGAAGCAGTTCTCTCCTACTTGAGGGAGGTCAAACTTTTTTGCTTTATTCAGACCGTTAACTGATTAGATGAGCCCCACCCACATTAAGGAAGGTAGTCTGCTTTACTCATCTACTGATCTATTTATTTATTTTTTAAAATATTTTATTTATTTATTTATTTATTTATTTATTTATTTGACAGAGAGATAGTACAAGTAGGCAGAGCAGCAGGCAGAGGGAGAGGGAGAAGCAGGCTCCCCACAGAGCAGGAAGCCAGATGCAGTTCTCGATCCCAGGACCTTGGGATCATGATCTAAGCTAAAGGGAGCGGATCAACCGACTGAGACACCCAGGTGCCCCTCATCTACTGATTTAAAAGTTAATCTCATTTGAAAGCATCCTTATTGGGCTGGATGGCTCAGTGGGTTATAGCCTCTGCCTTCGGCTCAGGTCATGATCTCAGGGTCCTGGGCTCTCTGCTCAGCGGGGAGTCTGCTTCCTCCTCTTTCTCCTCTCTCTCTCTGCCTGCATCTCTGCCTACTTGTGATGTCTGTCAAATAAATAAACAAAATCTTTAAAAAAATTTAAAAAAAATTAAAAAATAAAAGCATCCTCATAGAAACACCCCCAAAATGACCAAATACCTGGCTACTCCTTGGCCCAGTCAAGTTGCAACATAAAATTAACCATTATAGGGCAGTACCTGCTAGAATATGGGGTGGAGTATTTTTTTCACTTCACAATTCTAATGTAGAAGAAGTTAAAGTTAATATAGAGCAAGTCAAAATTAAACTTAGTTTAATTGGCAAGCTTCTTTTTCCTGAATGATTTTATTATAGCCAGAATGTATGTAGAGCTAAAATGTTACATACATTTATTATTTGTTATCTGTAAAATGGGGAGATTTTTGGAATGTGAAATGGTATGTATAACCAACCAATCTTATGCAAAATGAAACTAGAGGTTGTTAGCCTAAAAAGCTGCTTAAAAGCCATCCATGTAGACAGGAGGTTGTAAATCTTCAAAAATACATCTGTGAGCTGAAGCAGCCAAAGTCTATTCAAATGTTAGATGTAACTAGGGAATAGTTTAGTATTTGAAAAATTAAGCTTGGCTTGAATCAGCTTTACCACTGGAAGACAAGACTGTGTGTTAGGTGAGAATTCTGATTACTAAATTTCTATTGGGTTTTCAGAAACTGATCTTGTATGTTTTATTATATTTAATGAGTAAAATCAGTTTGTTTGAAATCATTTACACTTTATCTCTTCTTAAAAAAGATTTTATTTATTTATTTTTATGAGAGAGAGAGTGTGTACAAGCAAGGGGAAGGGCAGAGGGAGAAGCAGACTTCCCACTGAGCTGGGAGCTCCATGCAGGACTTGATCCCAGGGTCCTGGGATCATGACCTGAGCCTAAGGCTTAACTAACTGAGCCACCCAGGTGCCCCATTTACATTTTCTCAGTAGGCTGACCAGCCTTGTCCTTTCAAGATAACTCTTGACAAAGCTTAACATTGGGCTATCAGGTGCAAGAGAAATATTTGTAGGGTAAAGCTCCAATATTACAAAGTGAGACAGAGAGGGTGGATTTAGAGCTCATACACAATAAATTGATAACTAGCACACACCAGAACCAATATTTATTTCAGATTTTTGGGTTGGGATTCCTAGACTATGTAGACAGTATAAATTTAAAGCCCAAAGATTTGAGAGGAGGTCACAGTAAATAATTCTCAGGGACACCTTTTCATTTTTCCCAGGACCCAGGCTGAGGCAAATACTTTTTTTATATTCTAGTATGCCAATGATACCTAAGCATCCTTCTGCAGAGATTTGATTCTCAAATGTCCACTGATTACCTAACTGGAAGACCTCCCCAAGGTAACCACTGATAAGCTCTCAAGCTCATTACTCTGGTTACCAAATGCACATTTGTTTTTGACCCCTAGGGGTTTTTGTTACTTTCTTGTGAGCTCTATACTCCTAGTTTTGTGTACACATAGGACTTTATATATTTTCTTTGTCCTATTTCTGTTTCAGTGTAAGCCTTTCTCCTGCTCTCCTTCTACCTTTTGTCCTGACCTTCAGTGATATTTATTCTAGGTGTTAAGGATAAAACTTATGAATAAAACAGATATGTTTTCATAGAGCTCATCATTTTAAGGGGGAAAAATAATAAATCAATATATACTATATCAAGTGATAATCATACTATGAGGAAAAGTGACCAGGGATAAGGAAGTAAGGTAATGGGAGTGGCATTTCACAAAAAGAGGTCAGGTTAGACCTTGCTGATTGGGTATTCGGTAGGGTATTATCAAAGACTGCAAGTATTTTTTTTTTTTAAGATTTTCTAAAGATTACAAGTATTACTGATACATTTGTGTAATACAACTTATCTTGGTATCCTAAGCAGTGATAACTCATAAGCTGAGCTGAGAAATTGGATATTGCTGCATTACCTCAAATATTAATGTAAGTTTTAAAAAGATAATGGGAAAATATCCTTAGGGACAATTCCTTGAGTATTATAAGCCTTTAATATTTCCTATTATAAATACTGCCTTTGTTTAATAATAAATGAATCTATAAGATAGTATACCAAGCAGTGGTTCCGACATGCATTATAAACTCATCATTTTTTCCAAGGTCTGTTGCTACTCCTTTCTCTGTGAGTGGCCCACCTCTATCTATCTTGTTGCTTAGGCCATTTGATTGCTTTTCTTTCATTCAGTATGCACTTAAGTATCTGGTTGTTTTAGGCCCTGAAAATCAGTGAGGCACATGCCTTAAGAGGGTGCCAAAAACTCAGTCATCAAGACAAATAACATTTAAAAAAATTAAAATGTAAGTAGAAAAAAATCCATGATGACTGAAGTATCAAAGTTTTAAAACATGAGATTTAACCTTGCACTGGTGTGAACCCAGAAGTGAGTTCCTGACTTTCATCTTAGTTCTGGCCCTGCTGACAATATAAAGTGAATAAGCCATAATCTCTGCCCATAATGAATTCACCATGAAAGAGAGACATGTGAATAAATAAGTAATGGAAATAAAAGTCTACAAAGGAAGACATAAAATAGGGGTTCAAACTAGAAGATGTTTCTGCCAGAGTGATATAGGAACTATAAGAGAACCCAAGTCATCCTAGACATCTCTTTCTTTCTTACTTTTAGAAAGTTTAGGCCTCCTTTCAAAATCCCCGCCTTTTTATTTTTTTAAAAATTTTTAATATATTTTATTTATTTGTTTGACAGAGAGAGATCACAAGTAGGCAGAGAGGCAGGCAGAGACAGAGAGAGGGGAAAGCAGGCTCCCTGCTGAGCCGAGAGCCCGACGCGGGGCTCGATCCCTGGACCCTGGGATCATGGCCTGAGCGGAAGGCAGAAGCTTTAGCCCACTGAGCCACACAGGCGCTCCATCTCCCGCCTTCTTAAAAAAAAATTATTTTTATTAACATACAAGTTATAATTTGCCCTAGGGGTACAGGTCTGTGAATCGTCGGACTTATACCTTTCACAACAATCACCATAGCACATACCCTCCCCAATGTCCATAACCCAAACACTCTCTTCACATAACCTCTAACTCCAGCAACCCTCAGTTTATTTTCTGAGATTAAGAGTCTTTTTTGGTTTGTCTCCCTCCCGATCCCATCTCGTCTCATTTATTCCTTTCCTACACCACAAACCACCCCGCCCTGCCTCTCAAATTCCTCATATCAGAGAGATCATATGGTATTTGTCTTTCTCTGATTGACTCATTTCATTCAGCATAATACCCTCTAGTTCCAACCACTTCGTTGGAATTGGCAAGCTTTCGTTTCTTTTCATGGCTGCATAGTATTCCATCGTGTAGATGTATACCCCATCTTCTTTATCCATTCATCTGTTGACGGACATCTAGGTTCCTTCCAAAGTTTGGCTATTGTAGACATTGCTGCTCTAAACGTTCATGTGCACGTGACCCTTCAGATCACTACATTTGTATCTTTAGGATAAGTACCCAGTAGTGCGATTGCTGGGTCATAGGGTAGCTCTATTTTCAACTCTTTGAGGAACCTCCATGCTGTTTTCCAGAGTGGAAATGCACCAGCTTGCATTCCCACCAACAGTGTAGGAGGGCTCCCCTTTCTCCGCATCCTCGCCAACATCTGTCGTTTCCTGACTTGTTGATTTCAGGCATTCTGACTGGTGTGAGGTGGTATCTCATTGCGGTTTTGATTTGTATTTCCCTGATGCCGAGTGATGTGGAGCACTTTTTCATGTGTCTGTTGGCCATCTGGATGTCTTCTTTGCAGAAATGTCTGTTCATGTCTTCTACCCATTTCTTGATTGGATTATTTGTTCTTTGGGTGTTGAGTTGATAAGTTCTTTATAGACTTTGTTTGGATACTAGCCCTTTATCTGATATGTCATTTGCGAATATCTTCTCTCATTCTGTCAGTTGTCTTTTGGTTTTGTTGACTGTTTCCTTTGCTGTGCCAAAGCTTTTGATCTTGATGAAGTCCCAATAGTTCATTTTTGCCCTTGCTTCCCTTGCCTTTGACAATGTTTCTAGGAAGAAGTTGCTGTGGCTGAGGTCTAAGAGGTTGCTGCCTGTGTTCTTCTCAAGGATTTGGGTGGATTCCTGTCTCACATTGAGGTCTTTCATCCATTTTGAGTCTATTTTTGTGTGTGGTGTAAGGAAATGGTCCAGTTTCATTCTTCTGCATGCGGCTGTCCAATTTTCCCAACACCACTTGTCGAAGAGACTGTCTTTTTTCCATTGGACATCCTTTCCTGCTTTGTTGAAGATTAGTTGACCGTAGAGTTGAGGGTCTATTTCTGGGCGCTCTACTAGGTTCCACTGATCTATGTGTCTGTTTTTGTGCCAGTACCATACTGTCTTGATGATGACAGCTTTGTAATAGAGCTTGAAGTCTGGAGTTGTGATGCCTCCAACTTTGGCTTTCTTTTTCAACATTCCTCTGGCTATTCGGGGTCTTTTCTGGCTCCATATACATTTGGGGGTTATTTGTTCCATTTCTTTGGAAAAAATGGATGGCATTTTGATAGGGATTGCATTAAATGTGTAGGGAGCATAGACATTTTCACAGTATTTGTTCTTCCAATCCAGGAGCATGGAAGGTTTTTCCATTTCTTTGTGTCTTCCTCAATTTCTTTCATGAGTACTTGATAGTTTTCTGAGTACAGATTCTTTGCCTCTTTGGTTATTAGGTTTGTTCCTAGGTATCTTATGTTTTTGGGTGCAATTGTAAATGGGATCGACTGCTTAATTTCCCTTTCTTCTGTCTTGCTGTTGGCGTATAGAAATGCAACTGATTTCTGTGCATTGATTTTATATCCTGACACTTTACTGAATTCCTGTATGAGTTCTAGCAGTTTTGGAGTGGAGTCCTTTGGGTTTTCCACATAAAGTATCCTATCATCTGCAAAGAGTGAGAGTTTGACCTCTTCTTTGCCGATTCGGATGCCTTTTATTTCTTTTTGTTGTCTGATTGCTGAGGCTAGGACTTCTAGTACTATGTTGAATAGCAGTGGTGATAGTGGACATCCCTGCCGTGTTCCTGACCTTAGGGGAAAGGCTCTCAGTTTTTCCCCCACTGAGAATGATACTCACCGTGGGTTTTTCATAGGTGGCTTTGATGATATTGAGATGTGTGCCCTCTATGCCTACACTCTGAAGAGTTTCGATCAAGAAAGGATGCTGTACTTTGTCCAATGCTTTTTCAGCATCTGTTGAGACTATCTTATGGTTCTTGTTCTTTCTTTTATTAATGTATTGTATCACATTGATTGATTTGCGGATGTTGAACCAACCTTGCAGCCCTGGAATAAATCTAACTTGGTCGTGGTGGATAGTCCTTTTAATGTACTGTTGGATCCTATTGGCTAGTATTTTGGTGAGAATTTTCACATCTGTGTTCACCAAGGATATTGGTGTGTAATTCTCCTTTTTGATGGGGTCTTTGTCTGGTTTTGGGATCAAGGTAATGCTGGCCTCATAAAATGAGTTTGAACATTTTCCTTCCATTTCTATTTTTTGGAACAGTTTCAGGAGAACAGGTATTAATTCTTCTTTAAATGTCTGGTAGCCGTCTGGCCCTGGGCTCTTGCTTGTTGGGAGATTTTTTTTAAGATTTTATTTATTTATTTGACAGACAGAGATCACAAGTAGGCAGAGAGGCAGGCAGAGAGAGACGGCGGGGAGGCAGGCTCCCTGCTGAGCAGAGAGCCTGATGCAGGGCTCGATCCCAGGACCCTGGGATCATGACCTGAGCCAAAGGCAGAGGCTTTTAACCCACTGAGCCACCCAGGCACCCCTGTTGGGAGCATTTTTATGACTGCTTCAATCTCCTTACTGGTTATGGGTCTGTTCAGGTTTTCTGTTTCTTCCTGGTTCAGTTTTGGTAGTTTATCCGTCTCTAGGAATGCATCCATTTCTTCCAGATTGTTGAATTTGCTGGCGTATAGTTGCTCATAATATGTCTTGTAATTGTTTGCATTTCTTTTTTGTTGTTGTTGTTGTTGTTTTTAATTGTTTGCATTTCTTTGGTGTTCGTTGTAATCTCTCCTCTGTCATTCATGATTTTATTTATTTGGGTCCTTTCTCTTTTCTTTTTGATAAGTCTGGCCAGGGGTTTATCAATCTTATTAATTCTTTCAAAGAACCGGCTCCTAGTTTTGTTGATCTGTTCTACTGTTCTTTTGGTTTCTATATCCTTGATTTCTGCTCTGATCTTTATGATTTCTCTTCTCCAGCTGGGTTTAGGCTTTCTTTGCTGTTCTTTCTCCAGCTCCTTTAGGTGTAGGGTTAGGTGGTGTATTTGAGAGCTTTCTTGTTTCTTGAGAAAGGCTTGGATCACTGTATACTTTCCTCTCAGGACCGCCTTTGCCGTGTCCCACAGATTTTGAACAGTTGTGTTTTCATTTTCATTTGTTTCCATGAATTTTTTTCCAATTCTTATTTAATTTCCTGGTCGACCCATTCATTCGTTAGTAGAATGCTCTTTACCTCCGTGTATTTGTGTTCTTTCCAACTTTCCTCTTGTGATTGAGTTCTAGCTTCAGAGCATTGTGATCTGGAAATATGCAGGGAATGATCCCAATCTTTTGCTACCGGTCGAGGCCTGGTTTGTGACCCAGGATGTGATTACTTGACATTCTTAATAGTTAATTCTTAATCAGCTAAACTTCACCTTGCTCCTGTGGTCCCTGTATATAAGTGAAGTAAAATGAAAATTGTCTAACTGTAGATTGACATTCTGGTACTACATGTCACTTTTGTAATGCAGCACTTCCTTTCCATACCACTATAGTCACAGCAATTCATTATTTTTTTTTTCCAGCTCAGAGTAGGGTGTGTTAATTGAAAATAGGGAGAACAGAAAGAAGGGGAGATAGGGCATTTCCCAGGCATAGTATCTACTTATTATCACCCACTACTTCTGTGAACTATTCTAGATGCCATACTGGTAATATAGTTGTTTATGAAAAGTCTGCTTTCAGTTTTAATTCCGATTCAACAAATTTTGTGTACCTAAAATATACCCATTGCTTCCTATAAATTAAGTATACAAGGGTGAACCTAACATGGTACTGTCCTAAAGTAGTATGCACTTAACAAAATACGACAGAGGAAATAAATTCATCAATAGAGTAAAAAATAAGGGAAATAAATGAGTATTTCAATTTAGTAAGAGATCCAACTTAGTAGTCCTGGGTTATTAGTGATTGTTAGGATTACTAGGAAAGCATTTTAATAGGAGGCCCAGATTCCACCGTGGATCAACTATTTCAGAGTTTTCACACATGGGGCCTTTGACTCTTAACCCACTGAGCCACCCAGGCGCCCTGGGGCCTTTGACTCTTATGTCTACAAAGCTCCTTTATGGTCCCTCATACTCATGAGGTTTGAATACAGAGTTGTAATGGATCCTAAGTGTAGCAGGTAAGTGTGTGAAGTAGAGGTTGGCATTAAGGTGATGGTCCATATGCTAAGGATTGCTGAATCAATTTTTAGTGTATAATGTATTGTGTGTGTGTGTATGGTTTAAGAGATATTATTAGTGTCTCATGTTGTAATTGGAGTAAATAAAATAATATTTTAAATCAAAATTATAACTCTGAGAGTTAAGTGAGAAAAACCCATCTCAAATTAGCATAATCCTAAAAGTCATGTATGGGCTCATAGCATGGACAAAGCTGGGGTAGAGCCCTTAAACTATGCTGTCCAACACAGCAGCCATTAGCCATATATGACTATTGGTCACTTGAAATATGGAAGGTCTGAGTTCAGATTTGCTATAAGTGTAAAATACACACTGGATCTTGAAGACTTAGTATAGAAAAAAGTACTCTATTTTATTAAGAATTTTCTATACTGGGATATCTGGGTGGCTCACTCAGTTAAGTGTCCGTCTTTGGCACAGGTCGTGATCCTCATGGTCCTTGGATTGAGTCCCATGTTAGGAAGTATGTTTCTACCTCTCATTCTTCCTCTCTATTCTCCTTCTCTCTCCCCTTCAAATAAATAAAATCTTAAAAGGTAAAAGAATTTTCTATACTGGATACATGTTGACATGATATTTTGGAGATGTTGGACTAAATAAAATATATTTTAAATTTATTTTACCTGTTTTTACTTCTTTTTAGTATGGCTACATATGTAGCTCACATTATGTTTCTGTTGTACACCATTGCTCTGTAATCATTGGAAATAGGGACTCTATGCCTTTAGTACTGCCTTTCATCTCTGCTTCCTTCTGAGTGTCAACCTCATTTCCTCCAGTTGCAGAGGACTTTTCTCCTAGAAGCAGGAGACTGGGTTCTTACCAGATCCTATTTTGAAAATTCTATGGAAGAATTTTAATTGATGCAGCTGGAATTATGAACCCATCACTGTGGCTAAGAGAATGGAATAAAATCATGATTGGGTGTGTCTGGGCCAGGTGTCTATTCCTATAGCTGTGCCAGGACACAAAGTGTTTAGTCATTACCAAAACCACATGGGTAGACAAGGAGATTAATTTCCCAAAACAACATTAATAATTAATGTTTATTTAGTGCTTAGTGTGTGCTAGGCATTATGCTAAACATTGTTGCATAGATTATCTCATTTAATAGCTATAACAGCTATTTTGAGGTAGTCTGGTGGAATCTTAGATGTAATAAATCTTGAACCCTGATATTCTCCTGATCTTTCCAATCTTAATAAACAAATGAACGCACAAATACTTAAGGCACATAACCCAGGAATCATCCCTGATTCATTCCTTCCTTCCCCTTGCCTTTATTAATTTATTTATGTTAAACAACTAACTCTTTTTCTTTTCTATATCCATGCTTCACACGGAGGCCAGAGAAATATTTTTTAAACATAAAGCTTAGATAAAGCACTGCAGGGAATGAAATCTAAACTTCTCAGCATTGTCTGGCTTCTGTTTAGCTTTCTAATTCCATCTTGTGCTATCGTGGTTCTCACTATGCTTCCGTTACATAGGTCTCCTTTCATGCCAAGCTCTTTCTATCTCTGGCCTTCCGTCTTCTGTGAATGATTTTCTGGTTTTCTGAGTGGCTAGCTCACCCTTATCCTTTATATCTAGCTTCGGTGACACCTCCTCAGAGATGCTTTATCCTGAACATCTTCTAGAAAGTTGATCTACAGGTTACTCTTTTAGTATCTCATCACACTGTTTCTTTTATTGTGCTTATCATAATCTCCATTTGTTTGTTTATGATATGACACATTTACTAATGTATAATCTCCATGATTATAACAAACTTTGCTGACTTGTTCACTGTTCTAATCCTAGTACCTATATAATATCTGGGAACAGGGTAGGTGTTCGGTAAATATTTGTTGAATATGTGAATGAATATTTTACAGATGAGGAACTGAGGCTTAGAGAAGGTAAAGGACTGACTCAAGTAATATAATATGAAGTGACAGAAATAGGTTCCAAACCCAGACAGCTTGATTGCAGAGCCGCTGCCTTTAATTGCCATGCCATAAGAAAGGAATGTTATAGTGGGCAGACAAAACAATCTATTTCTAATAGTACAAAGCACTGGTCTTGGTATCAGAAGTCTTGTGTTCATTTCTGGCTCTGACTGGAGTGATCCTATTAGTCTACATGACTGAGAGTGGAGGAGGGATGTTATCCAAATAATAACTGGAAGTTTTACCAGAACTGGAATAATCTTGGAAAGGGGTGAGGGCAAATAACAAATGTCTACCATAGAATACTAGTATGTTCCACTAGTAACCATACTTTTTTTTTTTTTAAAGATTTTATTTATTTATTTGACAGACAGAGATCACAAGTGGGCAGAGAGGCAGGAAGAGAGAGAGGAGGAAGCAGGCTCCCTGCTGAGCAGAGAGCCTGATGTGGGGCTCCATCCGAGGACCCTGGGATCATGACCTGAGCCGAAGGCAGATGCTTTAACCCACTGAACCACCCAGGTGCCCAATAACCATACTTTATTTTACAGAGGCCGTCCCTTTTGACTCTATCTTTTGCAAATGACTAGAAATTTTGAAATGTAATATTTTCCGGTGAATATTAAATTTGGAATAAAATTGTGGAGAGAGTTGGCATCAAGATAATTGCTAAATGTGATGTCTGAGAGCAAAGACTGACAGTTGTTAGAATATGATAGTATTTTCTACTTTAATAGATGCAAAGGCATGGATAGACTGGATGTTAGGATTCTTTTCTCTCAGTATAATTGACTCTTTCCATTCATTTCACAAGTGTGTCTAGTATATACAGTAATTATTCTTTAGCTATACTATAAACTAAGATTATAACTAAGGTTATAGCATTTGATTTTCCTGATATAAGATATTTTTGAGAATATACATTTTTTTTAACTTGTGAATTTTATCTAGGATAAAATGTTAGTGATTTTATCCATCAGCTATTAGTTTATTAGTTCAAAAACAATTTATTTTTCTAGAAGATAAATACTTTAGAGGGGAAAGGCTTGTTCTATTTTTTTGTGCTTTTTAAAGAAATTGTATAATTTATACAGAGAAATAATTTGGATTATCTATTTGTAGTCTTTTAATTTTCATTTCCACTGGCCAGATATAGTTCACAGTAGTCAACATTATTGAACTGATCACCATTATAAAGCTACCATGACACAGGCCTTTTAGAAAGTCTTTCCTTCCTGAAGACTGTGGTCTCATTTGAACAGAAATATTCTGCAGTAGAAGATTCATCAGTCTTTTTTCCCTCTTGTGAATAAATCCAGCAAAACTGATCTAATTTGGTCAAATTTTTAACACATTTGTTTCTTTTCAAACCTATAAACCAAGGCAAATAAAATTCACTTCTCCCAAGCCTTCTA
Source organism: Lontra canadensis (assembly GCF_010015895.1). Taxonomy (NCBI): domain Eukaryota; kingdom Metazoa; phylum Chordata; class Mammalia; order Carnivora; family Mustelidae; genus Lontra; species Lontra canadensis. Next base: position 13,859,069 of record NW_022631046.1, on the reverse strand, counting down.
CAATTTTTTACACACTCTCAAGTTTAGCTTTTACATTCTTTCACATTCTGAAAGCCTTAGTCTTTAGAAATGAAACATAATTAGAGGGGAAAAAACCTTAAAAGTCATAGTTAATGGTGAAATATGGGGTTGGAATTTAGAGATTCAGCTTTTCTTTTTGATGATATCTGATTTATTCATACATTGCATACATTTACTTGTCAAACTTTAACTAAACATTTCTTTTAAATGAGAAATAAACATCAAGTAGACTAGAACGTACATAGTACCCTGAGGTCAAAAGACTGAACATTCAAATCCTTATTCTACCTCTTTGTAACTGTGATTATGACAGAGAAAAATGGCATTTGTGAGAAATGGTTCTTCCTTGATTTTTAAAGTGAGGATAATAGAATTTTCCTTGCTTGTCTTTGAGGATTATGGTAAAGTTTGAAAGAGTTCTGTAAATTATAGCTTTCCGTATATATGTCAGATGTATTTCTTACTGTTATGTGCATGGAACTGCTTAATATGGAAGATTTAAAAAATCATTCTTTTTACTATACTTTGGTTTACCAATACATTTCCTGGAATCAAATTTTTTCACAGCTTTATATTTTTAGAGCAGTTTTAGATTTACTACAAAATTGAGAGAAGGGTACAAAGATTTCTCATATACCGTCTGTTCCTCCCTCATTATCAACATCTTTCACCAGAATGGTACTTTTAAAATTTTATTTTTTTAAAAGATTTTATTTATTTATTTGACAGATGGAGATCACAAGTAGGCAGAGAGGCAGGCAGAGGGAGAGGAGGAAGCAGGGTCCCTGCCGAGCAGAGAGCCTAATGCGGGGCTCGATCCCAGGACCCTGAGATCATGACCCAAGCTGAAGGCAGAGGCTTAACCCACTGAGCCACCCAGGCGCCCCAATACTTTTTTTTTTTTTTAAGATTTTATTTATTTATTTATTTTAGAGTCTCTTTAGAAGAGATTTTATTTATTTATTTTAGAAGAGGGGGAATGGGAGAGAATCTCAAGCAGACTCCCTACTGACCACAGAGCCCTACTTGGGGCTTAGTTTCATGACCTTGAGATTGTGATCTGAGCTGAAATCAGAATTGGATGCTTAACTGACTGAGTCACCCAGGTGCAACCCCCCTTTTTTTAAACCAAGGGTAAACATACATTGATACATCATAATCATCCAAAATCCATAGTTTACCTTAGGGCTCATTCTTGGCGTCATGATTCTGTAAATATGGAAAAATGTGTAATGACATATAGCCATCTTTATAATATCAAATAGTATTTTCACTGCCCTAAAAATCTCTGTGCTCTGCCTGTTCATTGCCACCCCTCCCCCACACAATCACTGAAATTTTTATTATTCCCATAGTTTTACCTTTTCCAGAATGTCATTTAGTTGAAATCAGGAAGTCTGTAGCCTTCTCAGATTGGCTTCTTTCACTTAGTAATATGAATTTAAGTTTCCTCCATGTCTCTTCCTGGCTTGATAACTCATTTCTTTTTAGTGCTGAATAATATTCCATTGTCTGGATGTACCATAGTTTATTTATCTGTTTGCCCACTGAAGGATATATTGGTTGCTTCCAAGTTTTGGAAATTATGAATAAAGCTGCTATAAACATCTATATGCAGGTTTTTGTGTAGACATAAGTTTTCAGTTCCTTTGGGTAAATACCAAGGATTGTCAATGTTAGATCTAACGGTAAGATTATGTTTAGTTTTGTATGAAGCTGCCAAACTGTTTTCCAAACTGGCTGTACCATTTTACATTCCCACTGGCATTGTATAAGAGTTCCTGCTGCCTCACATACTTGCCAACATTCAGTGTTGTCAGTGTTCTGGATTTTGGCCATTCTTGTAGATGTGCAGTGGGATCTCATTGTTGTTTTAGGTTACATTTCCCTGACAACATATGATATGGGACATCTTTTCATATGCTTATCTACTGATTCTCTGTATATTGTCTGTGGTGAGATCTCAATGTCTTTGACTCCCTTAAATTTTTTAAAAAATTATTTAAACATTTAAAAATTTAAATTCTGTTAATTAACATATATTACTGTTTGCAGAGGTACACGCCTGTGATTCATCAGTCTTATACCCAGTGCTCATTACATCACTTGCCCTACTTCATGTCCATTGCCCAGTTACCACATCTACCCACCAACCTCCCTTATAGCAATTCTGAGTTTCTTTCCTATGCTTAAAAATTCTTTCATGGTTTGTCTCCCTCTCTGATTTTGTCTTGTTTTATTTTTTCCTCTCTTCCCCTATGATACTCTACTTTGTTTCTTAAGTTCCACATGTGAGTGAGATATGATAATTGTCTTTTTCTGACTGACATATATTGCTTAGCACAATACCCTGTAGTTCCATGCATGTCATTGCAAATGGCAAGATTTCATTTTTTGATGGCTACATAATATTCCACTGATATTTATCAACTCTTTATCCATTCATCTATCAGTGGATTTCTGGGCTCTTTCCCATGTTTGGGTATTGTGGACATTGCTGCTATAGACATTGGGGTGCAGGTTCCCCTTTGGATCATTACATTTGTATATTTGGGATAAATACTCATTAGTGTAATTGCTGGGTTATAGGGTAGCTCTATTTTCAACTTTTTGAGGAATCTTCATACTGTTTTCCAGAGTGGCTGCATCAGCTTACATTCCCACCAACAGTATAGGAGGGTTCCCCTTTCTCAGCTTCCTTGCCAACATCTGCCATTTCTTGATTTGTTAATTTTAGCCATTCTGACTGGTGTGATGTGGGTATCACATTGTGGTTTTGATTTGTATTTCCCTGATGTTTGACCCACTTTTTAATTGTTTTATTATTACTGAGTTTAAGAGTTCCTTGGGTATTTTGGATAATAGTCTTTTATCAGATGTGTCTTTGGCAAGTATTTTCTCTCAGTCTCAGCTTTTCTTCTCATTCTCTTGATACTATCTTTTGCAGAGCAGAAATTTTAAATTTTAATGAAGTTCAGCTTATTATTTCCTTCATGGATCATGTCTTTGGTGGTGTATCTAAAGAGATATCCCTGAACCCAACTTAATCTAGGTTTTCTCCTATGTTATCTTCTAGGAGTTTTATAGTTTTGCATTTTACATTTAGGTCTATGATCCAATTTGAGTTAATTTTTAATGAAGGGTGTAAGATCTGCATATAGTTTTAGTTTTTTGCATGTGTAAGTTCAGTTTTTCGAGCACCATCTGTTGAAGAGACTGTCTTGCTCCGTTGTATTGCCTCTGCTCTTTTGTCAAAGTCAATTACATATATGTATACGGGTCTATTTCTGGTCTCTCTGCTATGTTACTTTGATCTGTTTGTTCTTTTTGCAAATACACTATCTCGATTACTGTAGCTTTCTAGTAAGTTTTGAAGTAAAGTAGGATCAGTCTTCCAACTTTGTTCTTGTCCTTCAGTATTGTGTTGGCTATTCCAGGTCTTTTGCTTCTCCATATAAAGGTTGGCTTGCTGGGATTTTGATTGGGATTATATGGAATGTTTAGATTAAGTTGGAAAGAAATATCATCTTGACAATATTGACTCTTCCAATCTATGAATATAATCTCCATTTATTTAGTTCTTCTTTGGCTTCATTCATTGGCATTTTATAGTTTTCCTCATAGATTTTGGACATGTTTTGTTAGATTTATATCTATGTATTTCATTTTGTGAGTGCTAATGTGAATATTGTGTGTTGAATTTCAAATTCCACTTTCTATTGCTAGTATATAAGAAAACAATTTATTTTCATGTATTAACTTTGTGTCCTGCAACCTTGCTATAATTGCTTATTAGTTCTAGGAGTTGTTTTGTTGATTCTTTCAGGTTTTCTACACAGACAGTCATGCCATCTTCAAACAAAGACAGTTTTATTTCTTCCTTTCCAATCTGTGTACTTTTTTCCTTTTCTTACCTCACTGCATGAGCAAGAACTCCTAGTACAATATTGAAAAGGAGTGGTAGCAGAGGACATCTTGGCCTTGTATATGGTCTTAGTGGGAAGGGAAGGCTTTGAGTTAATCACTGTTAAGTCTGATGTTAGCTATAGATTTTTTTTTGTATATATTCTTTTATCAAGTTTAAGTTCCCCTCTATTCCTAGTTTTCTGAGTGTTTTTATCATAAATTGGCACTGAATTTTGTAAAATGTTTTTCTGCATCTGTTGATATGATTATATGATTTTTCTTTTCTAGTCTGTTTATACGATGGATTATAGTAATTATAATTAGTCTGAGTAGGACTATATCTGTTAAAGGAATTGAATCAATAACCAGTAACTTCCAAAATAGAAAACACCAGGCCCAGATGGGTTCACTGGCAAATTCTACCAAATATTTAAGGAAGAAATTATACCAATTCTCTACAGTCTATTTCATAATAGAAGCAGAGGGAATATTTTCCAACTCACTCTGTGAGGCCAGCATTACCCTAATAGCAAAATCAGACAAAGACATTACAAAAAAAAAAAAAAAAAAACACCCCACTGTTGACCAGTATTTCTCCTGAATGTAGATGCAGAAGTCCTCAACTAACTTTTAGCAATATCAAATTTTAAAAAGTATAAAATGAATTACATAGCATGACCAAGTGGTATTTATTCCACAGATGCACGGCTAGTTCAGCTTTTGGGCAGGATGGCTAGAATTGGTTGGGGTTGCGTTTTTTCCCTTCCCGCAGGTCAGCTGGGCCCTGGCTAACTAGTTTTCTCTGAACGCAGAGCTTGTTAAGAACAGAGTGTTTTGGTGTATTGACAAATGGCTCTTTTCCCGTTCCCCTAGAAGCCTGAGAAGAATTTTTATTGGTATTTACTTTGGGAATCTGGTTGATCTCCTTGTGGTAAATTCCACCATACTTTTGGGGATCCCATGACAGGGTCTTCCTGGAGCTTTTTTTTTTTTTTTTTTTTTAAGATTTTATTTATTTGACAGAGATCACAAGTAGACAGAGAGGCAGGCAGAGGAGAGAGAGGGAAGCAGGCTCCCTGCTGAGCAGAGAGCCTGATGCGGGACTCGATCCCAGGACCTTGAGATCATGACCTGAGCCTAAGGCAGCGGCTTAACCCACTGAGCCACCCAGCCGCCCCCTCATGGAGCTTTTAAAATAGAAATTGAATGCTATTCGTTTTTGTTTTTTTTAAACTCTTAAAAATTTTTTTTAGGTAATCTCTACATCCAATGTGGGGCCCAAATATACAATCCTGAGATCAAGAGTCACATGTTCTACCAACTGAGCTACCCAGGCACCCCAAATGCTATTCTTTTTTTTTAATCATTATTGAAATGTAATTTATATATAACATGGTGTAAATTTAAGGTGTATAGTATGTCAGCTTGATACATTTATATATTGTAATATGATTCCTCCAGTAATATTAGCTAATACCTTTGTCATGTCATATATTAATCATTTCTTTTTTGTATTGAGAACAGTTAAGGTTTTTTCTCTTAGCAACTTTGAATTTTATAATGCAGTAGTGTTGAATATAGTCACTATGTTGTACATTAGCTCTCCAGAATTTATCTACTAGTTGTAAGTTTTTATCTTTAAGTAACATCTTCTCAATTCTCTCACCTTCCAGCCCCTGGTAACCACCATTTTACCCTGTTTTTACAAGTCTGATTTTTTTTAGATTTCACATCTAAGTGAGATCATACGTTGTTTTTGTATTTGTCTTTGTATGTATGTGTTTTTTTTCTTTCTGACTTATTTCACTTATCATAATGCATTCAAGGCCTACCCATGTTGTCACAAATGGATTTCTTTCTTTCTCATGGCTGAATAATATTTGTGTGTGTGTACATATATGTATATGTATATTTCACATCTTTATCCATTCAACCATTGACAGATACTTATATTGTCTTCATAACTTGGTTATTGTGAATAACGCTGCAATGAACATAAGTGTATAGACATCCTTTTGAGATACTTATTTCATTTCCTTGGATGTATACCCAGGAGTGGTATTGCCAGATCATATGGTGGTTCAATATTTAATTTTTTGAGGAACTGCCATACTGTCCTTCATATTGGTTGTATCAATTTGCATTCCCACCAACCACCACAAAGGTTCTCTTTTTTCGCATCCTTACCAAATTTATTATCTCTTTTTTTTTTAATAAAAGCCACATTTGGAGTTTTTAATTTCCAGATTTGTCTGTAATGAGCCTCCAGCATTTCTTCAATTATACTTCAGATTTTCCCACTTTGCACTGGTTCTTGTGGTAGTTTACATTTGTGAATCTCTGCTCAGGTGAGCCACAGTTTCCCCTATCCACCTGTTTATTCTTGGGGGTAGCATTTTGCTCTGTGTCTGAGGAATCCAAGAATTGCTGATTTTTTTTTCCATATGTTTAGCTTTTTAGTTGTTTGGATGAGGCAGTGACTTCCAAGGTTTTTACATGTGGAACTGGAAAACAGAAGTCTCTCTGGAAACATTTTAAGACTTTGTTATGATTTAAAGTGCCTTGAAATCCCTTGAAGTTAGATTATACATAACAAGGACATTACTGTTGCATTCTTGTACATTCTTATTTATTTCCTAAAGTAGAAGTTTTAAGAAAAGCTAATTTGGCTTCTTTATATTCTCTATAAATAATCCTGATTTTAGGATAGGGAAATCTTCTGTAAGAATATAACAAAATGGAGCACCTGACTGGCTCAGCTTGTAGAGCATGCAACTCTTGATCTTGGGATTGGGAGTTGGAGTCCCACATCGATGGTAGGGTTTACTTAAAAATATATATATATAACAAAGCAAAATGACTTTTTCTTGTAGAAATAAACTATGTAGTTTCTAAAAATATTTTTAGGTGGCTAAGATGTCATTTTATAAAATAAATATTATAGTTATTTTATGATATATACTTGATATATACTTGAATATACAGCTAGAGATGGATCTATAGTCTCTAACATTAGATATTTAGGGGTACCAGATAATTTAATGTATTAGAAAACTAAGTGCAATATGTAGATTTCTATTTGAACAAATAGCTCATTAAATTTAGGAGATAGGCTGTGGGGGAAAGAACATTAGATGACGATGGGATTCGGAAAAATTGAATTCTAATCCTAACTACGGAGAATATGGTTTAGTGATTAACTGCATAGGTTTTTGGGTCAGTCATATTTTTTGAATCCCAGTTCTGCCCCTTTTTTGCTATGCAACCTAGGGTAAGTTTCCTAATCTTTTAAAACGTTAGTTTCTTTAACTTAAAAAAAGAGACAATTATAGTGCTTACCTCCTAGGGTTGCTATAAAGATTAAATGAGAAAATACACACGAAGTATTTAGCAGTTTATTAGTATCATCATCATCATCATCATCATCTTCACCGCCACTACTACTACTAATTAGCAACTTCTACCAAGTCATTTAATCTCTCTAGGTATGTTAGGTTCTCTAATTTATAAATGAGAGGACTAGATTAGTTGATTTCCATGTGTTGATTATTATTATTCTTGATGTTTTTGTTGTTGATGTGTTTGAGAGTGCTCTGTTAAAGCCTGAATAAACAGGAGGTATCATCATCATCTTAGGGTTGTCTGAGCTCTAAAATGTTATGACAAAAATGAAAAACCATCGATGACATGAATCTGTGGCTCTCCTGTTTTATCTCAAAACTGTGACTAAAGCAGAGAGAAATTTGCGTGCCAATCTCGTCACCCTTGCTTTCTTCATCATTACTCCATATTTATCCATTGTATATAGCAAATTTCAGTGGTTCCTTAAACCAAGATCAAATAGGAAGAGGAGGAAGCCACAATAATAGCAGGTATATACTTAGCCTTACTCTGTACCAGATAGGGTGCTAAGAGCTTTATATGTGTTGCTATTTTATCTATCTATGTATGTGTGTGTGTGTGTGTGTGTGTGTGTATGTACACACACACACACACACGTGTACATACACACACTAATTAAAAAAATTAAACCTTTCCCGATTGTACTTTTACCTTAATCTTTTTATTCTTTCTCTATGTAACTTTTATCTCCTTAATCCTTTTTTTTTTTTAAAGATTTATTTATTTGAGAGAGGGAGAGTGAGTGCATCCAAGTGACTGGAGGTACAGAGGGAGAGGGAGAGAAAGAATCTCAAGCTGATTCCCAGCTGAGGTCTGAGCCTGACATGGGGCTCCATATGGCGCTTGATCTCGGGAGTCTGACATCATGACCTGAGTCGAAATCAAGAGTTGAATGTTTAACTGACTGAGCCACCAAGGCGCCCCTTAACTCTTTAATCTTATTTCCCTATCATTCTCTTCTAAGAATTCTGCATTTTGGCAAAGTGCTGGATGGTGGTTTTCAGCATTTATTGAACATATTTTTTACTTTTCAAATTTCATGTCCCTCTTTGAAAGCCCTCTTCTCCCTCTTTTCTGTTATCCCTACCAATCTTTCAAGGCTTAACTCAGACCTCCGTCTTGAAGCTATCTAATCCATTATAGCTGAAATGGCTGCTTTTCTTGGTATAAGCACTAGTATGGCAGATAATATTTTTGCTAAATAAAGAACAGTGCTAAATAAACACTAGTTTTTGCTAAATAAACACTAGTGCTTTTTTGTTTGAATACACTATAAGATTTTATTGTAGTACCTATTGAATGTAAAGTTGTTCTTTAACAACTGAGAATGGAAAATGAAAATGGTGTATTTTACTTAAATTGGAATAATTTGCATAGCCCTTTCTATGTGGCTTTAATAGTTTAATAATAACTCCAGAGTAATTAAAATGATTAGGTAGTGATTGAGGATGGCTTTACTCATTTTAAAAAGAAAACCTGGAACAGTGCTCAAATTTACTCTTCTGTCTTCTTTTTTTGTGTCCTCTCAACCACTTTGAGTACTCCTCTAGTTCCCTTATATATTTTAAAAGATAAGTAAATCATATTTATTAGAGTAGTAAGTGACCAATGGAGAGATTTGAAGCATCTCTGGGATATAGATTTTTCTACAAGACAACTACTATAAATAATATAAAATAATTAGTAAGCATATAGTCTATTTCCTGAAACTTTGGGAGTTGTTTAGTTAAACAGACTAGTTTGCATTAATTATGGTGACTTATGTACCATTGATAAATGAGATTGCTTCTATTCCATAGGCACAAAGAACCCCTATTTATGAAGAGAGCATCTTCTAAAAGTTTGTTTAAAAGTTGCTTGTTTCCACATTTCCCTTGAATTCCCAGTTAGATCACAAAAGCCTGAAATATAATACAGTATAATGTTCAAGATACCATTGTTAGGAGCTGGGGAAAGGGTGAAGCATGAGCCAGTAGGAGTGGTCTTGGTCATAAGAAATTCATATATGTGGAAGGAGGGAAGGCGGGAGGGAGGGAGAGAGAGAGAAAAAAGAGAGATTGAGATTCCTTGATTCTAAGGAATTGCCTCCTGTGATTGTATGGTCTTGGTAAATCCGAAATCTATAGGCTTGAGATCCATGGGAAAGTTGCAGTTTGAGTACAAAGGCAGTCTGCTGGCAGAATTCCATCTTGCTCCAGAGAGGCTGGTTTTTGTTTTATGAAGGCCTTCACATGATTCTTTGAGGCCCACCCATACTAGGGAGGGTAATCTTCTTTCAAAGTCCACAAATTTATAATGTTAATCTCACCAAAAGACACCTTCAAAAAATCCAGAATAATGTTTGACCAAATATTTGGACACTGTGGCCCAGTCATTTTGACCCATAAAAAATTAACCATTATACCTACTTTTTGTCTTTTTGCTTTACTTTCTGGGAACTCTCATAAGTTTATCCTCTACTTTATTTTACAGATCTCTTCAGTTTTTCACTTCAGCTTGCATCTTTCATGTTTGAGGTTTTTCTTCGATCTCCTGTGACCCTTGGTTGTCCATTTTTATTTGAAATGGGGTCTCTCCAAAGGCTGGTCACATCTCTGTACTCATGGTTAAAACTTTTATAACTATAGGGTGAGTGGACGTTGGGGAATCCTTCAGTAGCAGCATCTTTCAGCTTTTTCTCTTGTGTTGGTCAGATATTTCAGATTGTTCTAATCTCCAAGCCTGTCTATGAGCATTTGGGGAACAAATTGAGGAAGAAGTCTTTATATTCAGTGTGTAAACTTAATTTCTTTGCTTTTAGTATTTTGTTCCTACTTTCAGCTGTAGCTGGTACCCTTCATCCAGAGAATTTCTCTTTAACTCTCTCCAGGAAGTAAAACCAACAGTCTTCTGGGATGGGGAAGGATTAATTCCCTGGTTATATGAAGTGGAATAAAGTGTTTGAAGGTTCATTTTCTTTAATTGACTTTCAACCATTCCTTGGTGTTTAGTTCCACCTTCAAACTCACTTCCAGAGGTAACTGATAGCACCTATTCCTAAACCTTTTGGAGATTTTGCTGTATAAATTGTGTTGCTTTTTTTGGCTTTTCTTACTTTCAGCTAGGGATTCAAGTTTCTCAAGTTAGTTCATGTTTCTCTATTTTCCAACTTGCTGTTTCTTTTTGCTGTTGTCTTCTTCCCCATATTCTTTCTTCTTGTTGGGTATATCTTAAAAACCCTTTTATGGTAATTTTAGGAGATTTTAAAAGCATGTTTAAGTTATGTATGCATTCAGTATATCAGCTTTTTGTTTCTTAAAACTTATGGAAATTTTCAAACATATGCAGAAGTAGAGAGAATAGTATTATGAGTACTCATGAATCGTTATCTCAGCTTCAGAATGATAAGTTGTCAACATTTGGACAATCTTTTATTTATATTCCCTCACCTCCTCTAGATTATATTATAGCAATCATAGACTTCATATCATCTATAAATTCTTCTGCATATCACTCTGAAGATAAAGATTTTTTTAAAAAACAAAACTATAATGCAATTATCAATACCCAAATAAATCTAATAAATCCTTGATGTCAAATATCCACTGAATGTTTGGATTTCCACAGTTTTATCACTAATTTTTTAATATTTGGTTCATTCAAATTTGTATTAAAATAAGGTCCAAAGTCTTTTTGTTTAAATAGGTGAAGATTTTAATAGACATTTCACCAAAGAAGAACTACAAATGACTTACAAGCAGAGGAAAAGATGCTTAGCACAGTCATTAAAGAAATGCAAATTAAAACCACAATGAGATATTACTACATATCTGCCGTACAACACACACACACACACACACACACACACACATTCAATTAAATGGCTATAATTAAAAAGATGAACAATAACAAATGTTGGCAAAGATGTGGAGAAACTGGAACCTGCATTACTGCTAAGAATATAAAATGATGCAACTACTTTGGAAAACAGCTTTCGTAGTTTCTTAAAAGGTTAACCATAAACTTACTATAGTAGTTCCACTATTAGGTATCTACCCAGGTGAAAAATATGTTCATGACTATTAATACTAACGTTATTCGTAATAGTCCATCCCTAGAAACAATACAAATGTCTGTCAATTGGATGAATGGACAGACAAAATGAGGGATATCTCTGCAATGGAATTCTATTCAACAGTAAAAAGGAATAAACTACTGTTATATGATGCAACATGAATGAACTTCAAAAACATGTATTCATTGAAAGGGGCCATATGCAAAAGACTACATAATGTATGATTTTATGTAAGTGTAATGTCCAGAAAAAGCAAGTTTATAAAAGCAGAGAACAGATGAATGGTTTCCTATGGCAAGCACAATCTTTTTTAATCTACAGGTTTCCCCCTTTTCTTTTGCCTTTTATTTATTTATTTTTTTAAATTTTATTTATTTATTTGACAGACAGAGATCACAAGTAGGCAGAGAGGCAGGCAGAGAGAGAGAGGGGGGGAAGTAGGCTCCCCGCTGAGCAGAGAGCCCGATGCGGAGCTCGATCTCAGGACCCTGAGATCATGACCTGGGTCGAAGGCAGAGGCTTAATCTATTGAGCCACCCGGGCGCCCCTCTTTTGCCTTTTATTTTTCAGGGAATACTTACTTTTTTATCTTTGGCTTTTTCTTAACTCATCTAATGGAATTATCCACAATACTGCTTCCCCTCTGTTGTTACTAAATGAAGCTTCCCTATCTCTGGTCACAATGTCTTCTCTTACAGCTTGCATTTTCAACTATTTAATTTGGTTGATGTAAGTATTAAATCAGAAAGTACATGTGATTAACTTAGCAGGATTAATATTATGTAGTTTGTGTTTAAATACCTGGTATGTATATTGAGATTTGGAATCAATAGGATGCACAAACGGTGTAGGAGTGCTGATAATACTGACTCCATCTTTGGCCCTCCATCTTGTTCATGTCTGATTGATGACTTCTTTTGGGGCTACTTGTTCTGGGCCCATTCAAGGTTAATATACATATCTTAGACATGCTCTCCAAGGCCTGGGTTAAGGGAGGCTTGTTTTGGCCTCCCACAAATCTGTTAGAACAGACTTTTCCCTTCCTGATTCACAGGTGGTGCCACAAGGTGTAATTAAATGTTAGCTGTCTATTACGTGCCTGCGAACACTTTGATCTTTGACAGGGCCCTTCTGTATGTCCCCTCACCCTATAAAATCTATGGACTAAGGTTTGGATTTTGTGGAGAAAAACTATGCAATTTTCATGAATGATCCTCCAACTGATCTCTGCCCTTTCAGTTACCCTGAATACAACTCCCTGTGAACTGGAGTTGCCAGCTTTGTTTTGCACTCTTAAAGTGCCTTCTCAGTTTGGGGGATACTTTACTGTTCTTCCTCTACTTTCTAGCACATGGAGAGAGAGAGAGAGTATGCGAGGCAGAGAGTGACACAACTTTTTAAAGGAATTTGCACCTGTAATTGGGCCTGGCAAGACTGAAATCTATTGGGCAGGCAGGCAGGAAGTTCAGGAAAGAGTTGATGTTACAATCTTGAGTCTGAAATCTACAGAGAAGGTCAAGCAGGCTGGAAACTCAGGCAGGTTTTCTGTGTTACAATCTGGGGTCTGAATTCCTTCTTGAGGAAACCTCAGTTTTTCCACTGAAGTCCTTCAACTGTTTGGATGAAGCCTACCCACATTATGGCGGGTAAACTGCTTTACTACAAGCCTACTGATTTAAATGTTAATAACTTTTAAAAACTACCTTACTAGCAACATCTAGACTGGTATTTGACCAAGGAGCTGGGTACCATAGCCTAACCAAGTTGACACATAAAACTAATCATCACAATATCTGTTGTTATCTCTCCATTTTAATTTTCTTTATTCAACACTTGAGTTAACAGACCAGGTTTTTAATAGCCCTTGGGGAGAAGAGCTCAAAGAAAGGACATTCAGCAGAAATCAGGCTCTGATGAGGTAGGGCAGTGGTTCTCAACTATGGCGGTTCTCAGCCCAGAATGCACATTAGAATCATTTGGGGAGGTTTTAAAAAGAAGAGTGGGCCCTTTCACACAGCAGTTGAGACCCAGGTGATTTAATTGGTTTGGGCTGAAAATCTCTGAGCTAGACATAGCTTAGTCCCTTGCTATGGAAGTGTCACCTGAAATCTAGTTAAAATGCAGTCTCAACCCTACACAGAGGAAGAACCCAGAAGAGTCAGAGATGTGCCACAATTCCATTCAATATTTGGGTGTCAGTTTTAGTGTCTGGTAAGCTACTAAAATATTATAAAAAGACTGAATTTTAGTTCATCTTAGATTCAATTAATAATTGATTTTATCCATAGGTTTTCCTCTTTTAATACGCCATGACAGTATGAAAAAGTGAGCGTAAACATATATTGTCTTGGATTGTTTCTGAAAGGAAAAAGTGATTTGATAAGTACTCTGCTTTTAATGTGGAATTTCTCAGATATCAGATTCGTTGTATGAATTTGGGGAAAATTAATGTTCAAAATGTTCTGAGACCTTTCCTAGTTGACAGACAATTACATTTAGAACTTATACTGTTCAAAAATGACAGTTGGTGATTTGGAATCTTTAATCAAGAAGGTCTTTCCTGAAATAAGAAACACCCAAAGTCAGTGAGACAGATTGAGGAGGGACTCATTTTTCTAAACCTAACTTCTTAGAGATAAATGGTCCTGGAAAGGTAATGCTCTGGGTCATTATGGACAAAGGTAAGGCTGCCTTACGTTGAATCCCATACATACTTTGACATTTACCTGGTTGGGGATTTTGGGGAAATACTTTTCCAATGGCCAGTTTCTGTATTTTAAAGCTGGTCTCATACCAAACTGATGTGTTTTTCATAGAATGAAAATAATAACCTATTTAAATGCCTAGTATAGGGGCACCTGGGTGGCTCAGTTGGTTAAGCATCTGCCTTCAGCTCAAGACATGATTCCAGAGTCCTGGGATTAGGCTCTACAAGAGGCTTCCTGCTCAGCGGGGAGCCTCCTTCTCCCTTTCCCTCTGCCCCTTCCCCCCCCCCCCCCCCCCCGCCGACTTGTGCTTTCTCGGTCACTCTTAAATAAATAAAATCTTCAGAAAAATGCTTAGTACAGAGTATTTAGTAATGCTTCTTTAGAGTGAGCAACAAGATATGACCAGTATGAATGCCCACTTGCAGTGATTGAAACCAGCACTGAGTTCCTAGCACAGTGATTCTTTCACATAATTATAAAATAAATTACATTTTAATAAGTAAATAAATTTGCTTTACTAATCAGTCTCTAGTGGTTTTTGCCAAAGGGAGCCATTTCTCAAAGGCTGAAATGAAATTCAAAAATGAAACTTTAGAATTAAGAAACCAGATCTTTTATTCTTGGTGAAATCACTGAGATATTTTATCAAAAGAGTTACAATTTAAAACAACTAGACTTTGTTGATTAAGTTAACTACAACTGCTGGTCTGGACTTCAAGCCTGTCCAGTAATACATTAGAGTGAGGAAATTCCTACCTCCCTTGCTTTAGAAACCCAAATTATTTTAGTGAATCCTATAGACTCCCCTGAAAAAATGATCAAGGGGCTCTGATGCAGTGAATTGTATTGGTGTCTGTGAAAAAGTCTTTAATAAATATTTATTGTTTGTAATGGTAGCTAGCAGATCATTTTTCTTTTTGCCTACATATTTCTATGTAATGGAGGGAAGATACTTAAGCGTGTGTCTACTGGTAATGGTTTTATAAGGGAATATTTAGGGCCAGTGCCCCCTCCTGCTCCCAGTTATTTTCTTTCCGTCTATAACCAGTTTTAGGAAAGGAGCTGTATATCGTTTGAGGAAGACCCTTTTTTCAGTTGAGTTATTATCTAAGGCAAGACATACTTTGTCTTTTAAAAAAATGTAACTAATAGACACCTTTTTGTACTTTTCCTTATGAAACAGTTAAATCATTTTGGTTTCAAGGAATGGAGTTCCCATCTATCTAAAGGGGAAAAGAAAAAGGATTTATTCTGAAGAGTCATATAGACTGGAATTGGAAGGTGTGTGGATCTCTTAAAACTCTAGGAATTCATTACTCTTCCAGTGCCCCTCTTTTGAGTCATATAGCACCTATAGCACATAGTAAATGGACCATCATTAATATATGTGAAATGAATGAATCGCTTTTTCTCTTCTTACCTTTGCATCTCTCTCCATGTTTGCTTCATTATTCTTTTGTTACTAACTAGTCTGTGTCTATTTTTAGGATGAATTCCACAGGGAGCAAATATGACTGATTCAGCAAATATGACTGATTCATTGATGTATATTTGGGTCTCTTGTATCAGACTGTGCATTGGCCAGGTGACAGAGGGATCATACTTGGGTCAAGTGTCCACTAGCCTCTATCCATTTTTCTAGTCATGAGGCCTGTGTTAACCTAGACCAAGGTATTGGAAATGTAGACACTAGGACTAATATGTCTACTATAGAAGTTTAATTCCAGCTTAAATTAATAGGGAAATAGGGTGGGAAAGAGAAAGAAAAGAGAAATTAATATCAAGGGGCTACTAATTATAGGACACATTGTAGGATTTTTAATGTATCGTTTAACCTCTTAGTAGTACTATATTGTAGGTTTAGTATTCTAATTTTAAACTTAAGAAAAGTTCATCGCAAAGATATTAAAGAGTCTTTTGCAAAGTTACTCTGTAAGTATGTGGTGGAATTATATGTATAGTGAGAAAGTCAAAGATACTAAGAATTGATAAGAACAGAACAGAAAATATTAGTATTGTCTCCAAAAGTCCCTTTCCTTATGGAGCTTACTGTTTTGTGAAAGAGATAGACATTAAATACAATTTAAGCACAGATGGGAGAGGTGTTATGAAATAAGAGTATATTGTGTAGTGAAGGGTTTTATGAAGAAATAACTGATAATTTTAAAAATTATGAATATTATGAATTTTTATGAATATTTGAACTGAGACTTAAAGGATAAACTGGAATTAGCCAAGCAAATTAGCCAAATTCCTCTTCCTCTTCCAGAAGAGAGGAAGGGAAAAAACATTTCAGAAAGAAGTAATTGTGAAAACAGGATCTTGGAACCTTTAAAGAACTTAAAGAAAAAGGCCAGTGAGATATAAATATTTTTCATTTATTTAAAAGTTGGAGAACCAAAGCTCTGTGATACTAAGTCATTTGTTTAAGATCACATGTTAAACAGTGATGGGATCCTAAATTGTCCATGTCTTTGTTTATTTGTTTCTTTTTGAGAGGAAATGGGGAGAGGGGCAAAAGGAGAGGGAGAGGGAGAATCTTAAGTAGGCTCCAGGCACAGTGGAGCAAGTCTTGATACTACAACCCTGGGATCATGACCTGAGCTGGAATCATGAGTCAGATGCTTAACTGACTGAGCCACCCAGGTGTCCCATTTTGTCTTTGTTTTTTAAATAAGTACATTTGCTTTAAATTAAAAAAAATAATGAATAATAAAACTTACGTTTTTGGTGTACAGCTTTATGAGTTAGTACAAATTCATGATCAGGTAGCCATTATCACAGTCAAAATACGAAAGAATTCCATCATGCCACCAAAGGCCCTTATTCAGTGCTTTTCTTCTCCCCAGGCCTGACCCCTGGCAATTACTGATCTTTTTCTGTTTCTTTTGCTTTTTCCATAATGTCATATAAATGGAATTTTATAATACGTAGTGTTTTGTGTCTGGCATCTTTGATTTCACATAAGGCATTTGTAATTCATATTGTTGTGTGTATCAATTTTTATTCATGAATGGTATTCCTTTGTATCCTTTGTCTCACTTGTTTATTTACCAGCTTAAGAAAATTTGCTTTTTTCCCCTAAGGTTTTTAGTGTTTATAAATACAATTATTATAAGTATTTAAGTGCAGGCTTGTGTGAAAATAAATATTTCTTTTGCATAAATACCTAAGTAGAATTGTTGGGTCATATAATAAGTGTAACTTTATGGTATGTTTAACTTTATGTGTGTTTAAAACTCTTTTTCAAAGTGGCTACGCTAATTTGCTTTCCCTCCAGTAACGTTTGAGAGTTTCAGTTGCTCTCCTTTTTTGTTAGCTCTTAGAGGTTGTTAGCTTTTCCCCCACACTAATACGTATGTAATAGTATCTCATTTTAGATTTGTTTTCATTTGCATTTTTCTAATGTGTTTACTTACGATCTGTGTATCTTCCTTGATGAACTTCTCTCTTTAAATCTTTTGTCCATTTTTAAAAAATGACTTTTTGTTTTGTTTTGTTTTCTTGTTAAGTTTTGGAAGTCCTGTATATATTCTGGATACAGGTTTTTGTCTAGTATATAATTTGCAGATTTTTTTTTTCCAGTCTGTGGCTTATTTTGTATTGTTTTAGTATTGTCTTGATAGAGCCAAAGGTTTTCATTTTGATGAAGTAGTATTTATCAAAAAATTTTATGGATTATGCTTTTGGTGTATCTTTGCCTAAACTAGTGTTACAAAAATTAGTTCTAAAGTTTTTCCCAAAAACTGTATGTAAGAGTTTAATGTTTTATATTCAGGTCTATGATACATTTTGAGTTATGTTTTATAAGCATAGTTTGAGGTTTTCTTTTCTTTTTCTTTCTTTCTTTTTTCTTTTTTTTTTTTTTTTTGCTTAGAGATGTCCATTTTTTCTAGTATCTCTTATGAAGAAGACTCATTTCTCCATTAAACTGCCTCTGCTTCTTTGTAAAAAATCAATTGTTCATATTTATGTGGGTCTATTTTTGGACACTATATGTTGAAAACTCCATCAAACAATAGTTTATTTTTTGCTCTTAACTGTTAAGCAGTTTTAAAGAACTCAAGGTTGTAGAATAGTCTACTATATTTACCCAGAAATTTATCATTCTGTTGTTCTGTCTTTATTTAAGATATTTCAGGTTTTGTTCTGGTATTATCTTGTCTGTCTGAAGAACTTCTTTTTAGAATTTCTTTCAGAGAAGTCTCTTGTTTAAAAGATTCTCTCAAGTTTTTCCTCATCTTAAAATGTTTATTTCATGTTTGTTCCTGAAGGATATTTTCATTAGATATATAATTCTGGTTTAAACTTTTTTTTTCTTTGAGTGCTTTAAAAATGTGTGCCATTTCTTTCTGGCCTCCACGATTTCTGATGAAAGATCTTGTCTTTGAAGTCATTAATATCGTATTAGTAACACACATTTTTCTCTGACCACTTGCAATATTTTTGTTGTTAGTTTTTAGAAATTTGATTGTTTTTTGTCTAGGCTTGGATATTTTTGGATTCACTTTTTTTGAGGTTCACTGAGCTTTCTGAATCTCTGGGTTTATGTCTTTTGATAAATTTGGAAAGGTGTTAGCCATCAATTTTTCAAGTTTTTTTTTTTTTTTTTTTCTTAATATACTCTCTTCTTCTGGGACTGGGATAATATGAATACTAGACAGTTTGGTATTGTTGAGATTGTTTATTTACTTTATAAATACAATTTTCTGTTGTTTAGACTGGATAATTTATATTGACCTTTCTTCAAGTTTGCTGATGCTTTCCTCTGTCATCTTTTCTGTTCTAGAGCCCATTCAGTGAATTTTAAAATTTTGGTTACCAGTTCGAAATTTTAAGGCTCTATTTCTTCCTTTCTTTTCTTTCTTCTCTTTCCTTTTCCTTTCTCTCTCTCTCTCTCTTTCTTTCTTGATTTTATTTATTTATTTGTCAGAGAGAGAGAGTGAGTGAGCACAAGTAGGGGGAGTGTCAGGCAGAGGGAGAAGCAGGTTCCCCGCTGAGCAAGAAGCCTGACATGGGACTCTATCCCAGGACCCCCAGATCATGAACAGACACTTAAGGCAGACACTTAACTGACTGAGCCACCCAGGCATCCCAAGGTTGTTCCCTTGCTTTTATATCTTTTATTTCCTTCCATTCATTTCAGGAGTGTTTTTAGTAACTACTTTAACATCTTTGTCAGGTAATTCTAACATATGTATATCTTGGCATTGGTGTCTGTGAATTTTCTTTTCCCATGTAAATTGGAATTTTCCTGTTTCTTTGTAATGCTGAGTAATTTATTTTTATATTTTGGGCATTTTGAATATTATGCTATGAGACTCTGGGTCTTAGTTACATCCTATGAAGAATGTTAATGTTAATTTTATCAGGCAATCAACTCAGAGGGTTTAGGTTGCAGGTTCTGACCAGCCCTTCTGTGGTGTGTAGTTTCAGTGTTAATTACATTTTCAAATTTGCTACAGTGGTGCTTTGATCTGTCTCATGTGTTTGCGACCAAATCTGAGATCTGGGCAGTGGTCTATGATTTAGCTTGGTTCTCTAATCTTTGCGGTGGTGTTTAGTATCCATATCCATTCATGTGCAGCTCAGGATAGACTTATTTGCCAGCCCTCTTCCTCTTTACAATATCCCCAGTGCCTTTTGTTCCTTTAACCAGAAAACTGGGACTTTAGTTATCCCATTGTGCCACACATGTCCCATGGTGGTACCTATTGTAAGGCCAAGAGGAAAAAAAAAAAAAGCACTGGTAGTTTATTCCTCTTTCTGAGACCACAGCTCTTCCAATAGGAAAGGAATTTTCTTTTTCCTCTGAGTTTTAGGCCCTGTGAGTCTCTTCCTGCCATCATTGTTGCTACTGCCACTGCCACAGCATTACCAGGGGACTGAGACATGAGAGAAGAGAAAATACGAATAATAATAAAAAAAGAAGAATTGGCCCACTCACACTCTCTGAATGTTAGGAATCCCTTTTTCTACTTGTTAAGCCAGAACTGGACTTCTCCAGAACTTTTTCTGTTCACATCTTGGTGTTTATTCCTGGTTTTGATATGCTTTGAATCCAGACTGTTGTTATTCTGAATGTTATTCTGAATTTTGAGCTACTTCTTCAATCCACCTGCTTTTCTTTACTCTTTGGAGCTCTCAAATAGCTGCTCTATGCATAATGCCCAGGTTTTATAGCTGTATTCCATGGAGAGACACTGTAGCATAATGCTTTTTCTATCTTACCCAGAACCAGAACCCTAAGGACACATATTATTAAATTCTGGCTAATGCTTTTGTGGAGGAAAAAATAATCACAAATTATATATTTGTGCTTCATTTTAGCTTTCACTTGTTATGACTAATTGCTTAGTTAAGAATTTCTGTCTTGGTAAGGCTCTTGGTAGTAGAAGGTGAGTCTTCACTTCTACAAGTCTTTCAATTCACATAAAGAAGATAGACTTAGAAAACATTTCCATATGACAAAGGATATAATCATCGTGATTTGGGAGCAATAGGCTTAAAAGCTGTATGACATTTTTATGTTTTATGTTCTCTACTCATTATGGAAATGAGTATCACATGTACGCAACCATTTTTTTATAACTGCCTTGACCTAGAAGACAGTCAAATGGAAAAATAATTTGGTTCATATTTGATAGTGTCATTTTGGAATGTTTCTTTAAGTTTGTCAGTTTTACCAAATATAATTTAGTTGACATTCCATAAGATAGCTAAAGAGAACCTAGGGATTCAAATTTGAATGATACCATCTGTGAGCTATATAGTATAATTTCTTAAAATCAAAGACTCTAGGACTGGATTACTTGCAATTGAATCCTGTTTATCTACCTTTGGCTGTATGACCTTGGGCAAGTTATTTAACCTATTTGTGCATGATAAAATTGGCCTGATAACTGTACCTACCTTACAGTGTTGTTTTTAAGATTCTGTCAGTTAATACCTGTAAAGCACTTAGAACAGTCCTTGTCAGTCATTACTTTGGAAAATTTAATATGTTGGAGTTGATAATAATACTGGTATTTATTGATGATAAGTGCCAGGTACTTTTTTCACATACTCTTTATCACCACTCTACATTTGTCAGATTGTAGGATTGATATGAAGAGAATTTGTTCAAGACCACATGGCTAGTGAAGTGGTAGAAACAAAATTCAAAGCTAGGCAGTTAGACCTCCAAGTTCATGCTCCTAGCTACATTATATTGCCAGAATTGGATAATCAACAGATAATGTTGTAAACCAATGTATGATCACCAATACTATCTGTTATCAGTGCATAAGAGTTTTGCTGTGGAGCACATTTTGTTTATATATATGAATATTTTTCAGTTTTATAAACTTTTTTCTTTTGACAATGCAAGATATTCAATTTTTAAATTTATTTTATTTTATTTATTTTATGTTTTTTGGTTAAGAGTGGAGAGAGGCTGAGGGAGAAGTGAGAAAGAGAATCTTAAATAGGCTCCATGACCAGAGGCAGAGCTCTATCTCATGACCCTGATATCATGACCTGAGCCGAAATCAAGAGTAGGACACTCAACTGACTGAGCTACCCAGATGCCCTTGTTTTTTCAGTTTTAAATTCATGATAAGAGACTTACCTGTTTCAAAGGGCAGAGAAAGTACTTTTGCCCCTAACCAGAAACCCCTTAAATCAATAAATAGGGGTGCCGGGTGGCTCAGTGGGTTAAGCCTCTGCCTTTAGCTCAGGTCATGATCTCGGGGTCCTGGGATCGAGTCCCATGTCGGGCTCCCTGCTCAGTGGGGAGCCTGCTTCCCCCCTCCCTCTGCCTGTCTCTCTGCCTACTTGTGATCTCTGTCTGTCAAATAAATAAATAAAATATTTTAAAAAATAAATAAAAACAACAGATGCACACATTCCATCTTCCATAAAACTAGGTATCTCTAATCTCATCTAGAGGATAGGGAAGTATGAAAAACAAGGAAGAATTGTATATAACTTAGTAGTGAGAATGTCAAATCTAACTATTTGCAGAGAACATACCAATGATAGGCAAACTGATTCATCCTCCAGAATCTGAGAAAGGGTCAGGAACCACAGGTGCTACTAGGTATTACAGAAGGTGGTGTGAGATTGTGGGGGAGAGATAAGGTGGGATGCAAAAAGGATTGTTCAAAATTAATATTTCCAGATGCTAATTATTACTGCTTCCCCATTTCTGGAGCATTTTACCTAATCTATGAGAACTGAACTTGAGAGATGACAAAGAGGAGGGTAGATTGAGAATTAAGTGAAAGTCTGCATATAAGTGACACTACTAGTTCCCTTCCTATGCTTTAGGTCTGAAGTATTAGCCACAAGGCTTACAACCACATTTTTATTCTCACACCTCCTTAGGAGATTGGAATATCCTTCTCTGAAATGACATACTCCAGAGAAAGTCTCTATAGATAATGACTTGTGGACTTTCCTGACCAAAAGAAAAAACCAGTTGGTCTGATTGTCATACAGTGACTCTTACCACTCATTCAAGATTTGTCCACATACACACAGCTTCCATTTACCTTTTTTAGTACCTTAGATATGAACATGGGACCAATTACCAACAGTCACTGAGGACAGACTCCACCAGAAAGAAAGAGACCAAAACAAAGAAATAGACAGAAAAAGCTCAGAAGAAAAGAAGATGGTTAGGAAAAAGTAGAAGACTTCAAGCAAATATAATCAATACCTTAAGCAAGATGAGGAGATTTGGTACCCATAAAATAATGTAATGCTGTGAAAAAGAATAAAAGATCGCAAACTGTTGGGACTTCATCAAAATAAAAAGCTTCTTCACAGCAAAGGAAACAATCAACAAAACTAAAAGGCAGCCTATGGAATGGGAGAAGATATTTGCAAATGACCTATCCAATAAAGGGTTACTATCCAAAATATATAAAGAACTTACAAAACTCGGCACCCCCAAAATGAATAATACAATTAAAAAATGGGCAGAAGACATGAATGGATGTTTTTCCAAAAAGAATACATACAGATGGCCAACAGATACATGAAGAGATGCTCAACACTACCGATGATCAGGAAAATACAAATCATAGCTACCACAAGGTATTACCATGACACGTAACAGAATGCTAAAATCAATAGCACAAGAAACAACAGGTGTTGGTGAGGATGTGGAGAAAGGGGAACATTCTTACACTGTTGGTGGGAATGCAAACTGGTACAACCTCTCTGGAAAACAGTATGGAGATTCCTCAAAAAGCTAAAAATAGAGTTACCCTACAATCTAATATTTCCACTGCTATGTATTTACCCAAAGAATACAAAAATACTAGTTGGAAGTGATACATACACTCCAATGTTTATAGCAACATTATCTACAACAGCCAAATTATGGAAACAGCCCAAGTGTTTATGAATGGATAAAGAAGGTGTGCTGTGTATACACACACACACACACACATACATATACATATATACCTAATGGAATATTACTCAACCATAAAAAAGAATGAAATCTTGCCATTTGCAACAACATGGTTGGAGCTAGAGAGTATTATGCTAAGTGAATTAAGTCAGAGAAAGACAAATACCATATGATTTCACTCATATGTGGAATTTAAGAAACAAAAGAGCAAAGGGAAAAAAAGAGAAAGGCAAACCAAGAAGCAGACTCTTAATTCTAGAGAACAAACCAGTGGTTCCCAGTGGGGAGGATGTGGAGGGTGGGTGAAACAGGTGATGGGGATTAAGCAGTGCACTTGTTGTGATGAGCACCAGGTGTTGTATGGAAGTGTTGAAACACTATATTGTACCCCTGAAACTAATATAACACTGTATGTTAACCAACTGGAATTTAAATAAAAACTTTGAAAAAATGAAAGCAACAAAGAATACCCTAAGAAATAAGATATTCAATAGAAGAGTTAACTGGAGATGAGGAAGTCTCCCAGAAAATTGAATTAGGAGATAATGAGAAGCGAAATAGGAGAAAGAAGATACAACCAATTGATAGCACAGACTTAACATCTGACTTTTGGGAGTTCCCAAGAAAAAGAACAGAGAAACAAAGAGGAAGGAATTTTCAAATAAATTAAAAAAAAATTGCCAGGACTGAAAATGTGTTTCAAATTTAAAGAGATTTGCAGGTGTGCCTAGCACAAAGGGATTTTAAAAAGGCCTACACTGAAACATATTGTGATGTAATTTTCATACTCTAGCTTCACTCCCTCAACCCATTTTAATCTCCTTTTACCCTTGCATTTCTTCATTTAAGAGGTTGGAAAGATCAAAACTTGCCTTTGCCAAACAACTATGGCCAAATGTGATAAAGTGCTAGCCTATAAAATGTAAGTAGACCCTGAATTGCACTACTGGGTATTTACCCCAAAGATACAGATGTAGTGAGAAGAAGGGCCATCTGTACCCCATGTTCATAACAGCAATGGCCACAATTGCCAAACTGTGGAAAGAGCCAAGATGCCCTTCAACAGACAAGTGGATAAAGAAGATATGGTCCATATATACAATGGAATTTTATGCCTCCATCAGGAAGGATGAATACCTATCTTTTGTATCAACATGAACGGGACTGGAGGAGATTATGCTGAGTGAAATAAGTCAAGCAGAGAGTCAATTGTCATATGGTTTCACTTGTGAAGCATCAGGATTAACATGGAGGATATTAGGAGAAAAAAAGGAAAAGTGAATTGGGGGAAATTAGAGGGTTTTGTAGGGTGGAGGGGCTTGGGGGAATAGGTGAGGCTGGTGGTGGGTATGAGGGAGTGCAAGTATTGCATGGAGCATTGGGTGTGGTGCATAAACAATGAATCTTGGAGCACTGAAAAAAAAAAGCTGTGGATTGTTAAAAAAAATAAAATAAAATAAAATGTAAGTAGAAGTCTGAAGGATTTCTGTGGAAACTTGTTCTTTGATATAAGCTTTACCTCTTTTGATAGCTGGAACTATAGTAGTCATTTTTTGACCCTAAGAATTATGGAGGTCTTAGCGCAGATATGCTTAAACTGCTGCTTTAATGATACCCATAACTACCCACCTCTGGATTTCTTGTCATGTTGGGGGCTGGGAGGATTCCCTGTTTGGCTAACTACTGTATGTTGCATTTTCTTTTACCTGAAACTAAATACAATCCTGACTCATATACTTACAGAGGACCTCCCCTCCACTCCTGCAAAAAAAGACTATCACATATGAAGTTCAGGAATAAGAATGGCATCAGATTTCTCAAAAACAACATTAGAAATTGGAAGATAATAAATAATGACTGAAAAATTCAGAATTTAGAAGGAAAATAATTTTCAATCTTGAATTTTCTATTTGGCCAAAATATTAGGTGTGAATGACAGAGATATTCAACATTTTAAAATATTTTCTTACTGTGTACTCTTTCTCAGAAATTTAGTGAAATGTGGGCTCCACCAAAGTAAGGGTATAAACCAAGGAATAGGAAAGTATAGGATCAATCTAGAAGCATGAGCTTTAATAGAAGGAGGCAAAAGGAATTCCTAGGATAGCCCAGAGGGTCAGTGCAGATTGGCACAGGGGCAGAAGATTTCTAGGGGGCCTAAACACAGAAAAAAACATTATCCGATAGACCTGACTTTAAGAACAATTGTCTTTAGAATGTCTTTGGAACTATTAGAGTGTGGGAGAAGATTTACCCAGAGACTGGAAAAGAATGATAAAGTGCCTGCAAATCAACTTTAGAAAAATGAAGAGGTATTACTGAAAGGAAATATAATCATAGTATAATGTCTTAATCAGTAAGCAGTATTTACTTAGACATTATACAAACCATTGTGGATATAGCCCCAAATTATATTTCAACCACACTGGAGGTCTGTGGTTGGGGAAATGAAGTGGAGATAAAGGGAAAGTCCTCATATCATGCTGGATACCAATATACCAGTATATATACATGATTTAGAACCATGGAGTTAAATGCCAGAAGCAGCAGTGGAATGAATGTAATATAACTTCTGGGAATGGGAGAGCTTTGATGATTGGGTGACCAGGAGAGTTGTTGCCACAGGAATGTTGTGTTTTAAGTCTTTCAACACTGTTTAACTATGTGCATGTATTACTTTGACAAAAATAATTAAGAAAAAGCTCAGATGTAGAGGAACTCTGATTTTATATATATATATATTTAAATTTTAAGATTTTATTTATTTATTTGACAGAGAGACTGCGAGAGAGGGAACATAAGCAGGGGGAGTGGGAGAGGGAGAGATGTAGGCTGCCAGCTAAGCAGGGAGCCTGATGCAGGAAGGCCTTGATATCAGGACCTTGCGATCAAGACCAGAGCCGAAGGCAGACACTTAATAACTGAGCCACCCAGGTGCCCTGATTTTTTAAAAGATTTTATTTATATTTGTCAGAGAGAGAGAGCGGAGTATACGCACAAGCAGGGGGGAAAAGCAGGCAGAGGGAGAAGCAGACTCTCTGCTGAGCAAGGAGCCCAGTGCGGGACTGGATCCTAGGACCCTGGGATCATGACCTGAGCTGAAGGCAGATGCTAAAGTGACTGAGCCACCCAGGGGTCCCTGATATTTTTATACTTAGAATTTCCTGAACATGTAGTGATCTTTAACACTGGCATTGCTTTGCACATTTTCTTTACACTTTCTGAAATGCTGCTGTGCCTTGTCTTCCTGGAAAAATCTTGCTCATTTCACATCATTTGGCTTAAGTGAAGCCATCCGTGATCTTGCAAAGTTAGGATTTCCTTCTTTGTGCTACCGAATTTTGTGCTAAATTGTTTTATATCATTTATCTTTTGGTGATTATTTGCTTGTCTGCTTATATTCCTTCCAGGAAGGTAATCTGTTTCAGGGGTAGGGCGGGCTGTTTTTAATTTTTGCCCCCCCCTGCTGCACTTAGCATAATGCCTAATCATTGTAGATGCTCAGTAAAACTTGAATGAAGTCATCTATCTAGGATACAGAGTTAGGAAATCTGTGTTGAGGTCTAGCTTTGTTTCTCCCTTTGCCCCTCACCTTGATCAAAGCACTTGACTTATTATTGCCTTAGGTTCCTCTTGGAAAAACTGGATGTAATGAGCTTCAAGGTCTCTGAGAACTTGAAAATCTGTGATTCTTTTTTATTAATAGCCCTAACACTTCAATTTAAAATCCATATGTAATAAAACTGTTTCTTACATTTTATTTCCTAGCTCTTACTGCAATTTGTAATTGTTTCTTCACTGTTTTGTTTTTTTTTATTTAAATCTATTCTTGAAGACTGTAAGCTTTCAGAAGACAAGGATTTGGCTGTCCTGTTCAGCATTGTTTGCTAATGTTTCTTAGAACTACATGGAGACACACAGTAAGCCTTTGCTGAATAAATACATCCCGATGGAAATTTTATGGATGCTCCAAAGATCCAGTTGTTCTTTCAGACATTTTAGAAAAATATCTTTAATTCAAAATCCAATAACCGAAATTTGCATATGGTTCTTATCATTGACGTAGTATCACTTCTCTCTGCATACTTGGAATGGTTTTCCATTTCCTGTGTATTCAATGCTATTTCCCTCCTTTAATTACTTCATCAAAATGTCTGTCTTTCATGAGTCCTTTCTGAGTTAATCTCTTCTTCCAAGTCTCAGCAACTTAGTGAGTGAAAGCTGTGGTTTATATAAGACTTTTTTGTGTGTGTGTGAGTTAAACTGTAAATAATTTGGGGCAGAGTTTTTGTGGCTTGATAAAACACTCTTATGTTTTAATGAGTCAAATCTAAGTGATTCAAATCTACAAGCTGGATTTCCCTTGAATACATGCAAATAAAAAAAGTCAAGGACTTGGCAAAGTTTATTTTAGATTTTGCCAAATCTGACATTTTGAAATGCAATTTAAAAGTTTAACCAAGGGGCACCTGGGTGGCTCAGTGGGTTAAAGCCTCTGCCTTCGGCTCAGGTCATGATCCCGGGGTCCTGGGATTGAGTCCCGCATCGGGCTCTCTGCTTAGCAGGGAGCCTGCTTCCTCCTCTCTCTCTGCCTGCCTCTCTGCCTACTTGCGATCTCTGTCTGTCAAATAAATAAACAAAATCTTAAAAAAAAAATGTTTAACCAAATCCCAAACATGACTGCATTTATTCCTTTCTGGCTGTAAGTTGCAAATTGCCAAGAAACTAAATGAAAGTGTTTTTCTAAACCATTAGATATCTTCTAAATAATCTGCAGCCTTTAATAGTAGTCTTTTATCCCCCTGAGTGTATGTCCAAATTAAGAAATATTCATTGTCATTATTCCAACTCTGTGCAACAACTTTAAGTCACTTATTTATTTACACCCGCTCCTTCTCTTTCTCCTTCCTCGTGTCTTCCTCTTTCAATGCCAGGAATGGCTAAGTGATTTAGATTATAGGCTGATTCAAGGGAATATGAAGAAGGAATATATGTAATTCTGAGTACCTACTGTGTGTTTCAAAGTAGATTCATGTCAGACACTTGCTATGTACTCAGCATTTTTTCAATTGCTTTAATACTGTAATATGTCTTATTTTTCCTGGTTTACTGAAAAGAAATTGACACTCCTTGAGGAATAAGAAATTTGTCCAGTTATAAAACTCAAGGTTAGGGTGGTACTTGAAACCAGATCTGTCTGGAGTAGCATGCATCCTCCTTTCCTTACATATCAAATGATCTCTGAGAACTTCAATAGTAGCTCATTTATGTCAGTACTATACTCTTTGCATTAAGGTTATGTTTAAGGTTGATGATGTCACAGATTTTTCTTGATCTCAGCTATGTCTTTTTTAATTTGATAAAGATGACTATTTCATTAATATCAAGCTGAGAGTGTTTATAAATACATTGAATGAAAGAATAAAGACTCCAAAAGATTTTGACATCATTCAATGAAGAGCAAAACTTCAAAGGATAAATTTAGTAGGAGCAAGTGTTAGGTATTTTGTACAGGCCCCAGAAAACAACTGCACATACAGAATTGATGATATATGGCTTGGCAACAGTTCTTATGGGAAGCTCATGGGATTTGATCATGGTAAACTCAAAGGGTAAACTTGTATTAAGTAGTGGTGTGAGTAGGCTGCTCTTCGGCTACATTAAAGAAACAATAGTTGCTGGAATTAGGGAGATGAAAAATTTCAGTTTATTTTATTCTGAGTTCTGGTTAGACTGCATTTGAAATAGTTGATGTTGTTGAGGTGGAGTTTAAGGAGTTATGTAGACATAATGAAATGAATTTAGGCTAGGAGATTCACAAAGGTGGGTAGTGTAGCCTCCTTATGTTCCTGGAAAATAACTTTATTAGCCAAGGTTCTCCAGAGAAACAAAACCAACAGAACCAATAGAATCCACAGAATGCATATATCTGTACAGAAATATATTTTAAGGAATTGGTGATTGTGGGGGCTTGGTAAGACCAAAATCTACAAGATAGACTGGCATGCTGGAGATTCAGGTAAGAGTTGCAGTTTGTCCAAAATTGGTTTGCTGGCAGAATTCCCTCTTCTTCCTGGGAGGTCAGTCCTTTTCTATTAAGGGCTTCAACTGATTAGATGGGGCCCTATCACATTATGGAGGATAATCTGCCTTGTTCAAGGTCTATTGATTTAAATGCTAATTTCATCTAAAAAACACCTCCTCACAACATCTAGAGTAATCTCTGACTGAATATCTGAGCACCATGACTTAGTTAACACATAATGTTAACCATCACAACAAATAATCCCTAAATATTTATTGACTTAGTTAATTAATTAAATGTGAATGAAAGGTATATAGGCAGTTGAAGGAGATGACTGTGACTAGCTGGGGAAGAGAAGACTCAGGGAAGAAAATAATAGCTATTTTTAAATATTTGTAGGGCTTGGAGATATTAGGAATAGAGAGGGCAAGAGGTGAGTTCTGAGGCAGAAAACATGGGTATAGATAGAAAATCTATGTACAAAAAAATTGAACGTCTCTTTCCATTTTTTTGTACACATTATCATCTAGGCAGTAACTTTCTAGATAGGAGATCAATATGTTCTTCTCTGAAAGAATTGAATGACTCTAAAAAAAAAAAGGCTTCCATGTACTGGTGTCTGGAAGTCCTTCAATGCACAGTTGCCTCCCACTCTAGTCACCTGTAAGGAAAACCTTCTGTATCAACAATTCTTTCATACTCACAAAGCTATTAATCAGCATTATAGTATTTCATTTTAAAAAATAAGGTGGACAAAGATAAATTTATCTACCATTTAGACACAGTGTTAAGTGATTTACATTTATTATTGGATTTAATTCTCACAACAGTCTAATGAGGTAAAGTATCAGTAACATCATCTCCATTTCAGATGTGGAAACTGAAGCACAGGGTAAGAAAGTTGTCCCAAGTTACACAGTTTGTATGTGATTAAGCTAAGATTTGAGTCTGACAGATGGACAAGCAAGGAACATAGATTTGGGAGTTACATGGAAAAAACTGCAGATTATAATATGTCTATTTTTGGGAAAATTGAGAATAAGATGTTTGTGATTTTATTTTAAAATGTTAACTTTGGATTGGTATACTTATCATTTACCTAAAGAGGTAATTTCCAATATAAACAACAGTTTATAGAGAGAAGAGGCAAAATTTACTAAATATTTTGGTGATTTAATTTCTTTTTAGACTGGAGCTCTGATTCCCAATCTGGGATCTGTGAATGCCAAGGGATACTATAAACAGTATGAATCTTTTAAAAAATTGTTTTCAGTATTAAAGAAAGCCTAATGAAATTACATATTTACCTTTACCTGAGACTGTACAGATGAACTAAAATATCAAAGTTAAAAATATCACATCCTTATTTTATCACTGGGTCATTTGTGCCAATAAAAATAGTTATCAGGTTGCTAGATGGACATTTCTGATTTTTGTTCTACATTGGTGATATTTTTTCCCCTCTCTCTATTTTTTTCTCCCCCTGATTTTTTTTTAAATTGGAGTATATCATACACGCAGAAAAGGACACTCAGTTAAGTGTACAACATAATGAATTAGTACCAAAAAACTGCATGCAATTACCACCCAGAATAAGAGATAGAACATTACTAACACTCAGAAACACCCCTTATGCTTTCTTCCAATTTATAGCACATATTTTTATTGAAAATATACCTAGGAATGGTATTACTAGGTTGTAGTAACTCTTTTTAGGAATGGCTGTACAAACTTTACACTTCTAGAAATACATGAGTGCTCTCTCTCCTATCATTTGGTATTGTTACTCTTTCTAACTTTAGCCATTTTAGAAAGTATATATCTTTTCTCATCTTTGGTTTGCTTTCATACTTTATTAATGTTGTCTTTGATGAGTAGAAATTATTAATTTTTTTTTTTAAGATTTCATTTATTTATTTGACAGAGAGAGATCACAAGTAGACAGAGAGGCAGGCAGAGAGAGAGAGAGAGGGAAGCAGGCTCCCGGCTGAGCAGAGAGCCTGATGCGGGACTCGATCCCAGGACCCGGAGATCATGACCTGAGCCGAAGGCAGCGGCTTAACCCACTGAGCCACCCAGGCGCCCCAGAAATTATTAATTTTAACTAGTTCAGAGTATCAATATTTTTCTTTGTGGCTAGTGCTTTTTTTTTTTTTTTTAATAGATTTTATTGATTTATTTGAGAGAGAGAGCAAGTAAGAGAGAGCATGAGAGGGGAGAAGGTCAGAGGGAACAGCAAACTCCCCATGGAGCTGGAGCCCGATGCAGGGACTTGATCCTGGGACTCCAGGATCATGACCTGAGCTGAAAGCAGTGGCTTAACCAACTGAGCCACCCAGGCACCCTGTGGTTAGTGCTTTTTGTGTCCAATTTAAAACTTTTTACCTGCATCAAGTTCATGAGATATTTCTTTATGTTACCTACTAGAAATTTTATTATTCTTTCACAGTTAGAGCTCTTATTTATTAGGAATTGAACTTTAGAAATGATGTGGATATATGTTGGTTTTCATTCCCCATGTTGATGTTCAATTGAACCAGAACCACTTACTGAAAAAGATCATTCTTTTTCTACCACTCTCCAGTGACACTTGAAAAATACATATGTGGGTCTGTTTTGTACTCTGTTCTGTTTGATTGGTCCATGTATTTATCCCTGTGCCAATATTACACTGTTTTTCTTTTTCCAAATGTATTTTATTTAAAATTTTTTTAATCATGTATGTTAGTTACCACACAATACATCATTAGTTTTTGATGTAGTGTTCCAAGATTCATTGTTTACATATAACACCAA
Organism: Lontra canadensis; assembly: GCF_010015895.1. Lineage (NCBI taxonomy): Eukaryota > Metazoa > Chordata > Mammalia > Carnivora > Mustelidae > Lontra > Lontra canadensis. Next base: position 13,826,754 of record NW_022631046.1, on the reverse strand, counting down.
ATTCCAGTGAGTTAGCATACAGTGAACTATTTGTTTCAGGTGTAAAAGTTTAGTGATTCAGCACTTGTATAAATACTCAGTGCTCATCATACATCCCCTCCTCAATCCCTATCACCTATTTAACCCATCCCCCTCCAGTAACCTTCAGTTTGTTCTCTATAGTTAAGAGTTCTGTTTCTTCATTTGCTTCTTTTTTCCCCCATGTGGCTTATATATACAATGGAATATCCCTCATTCATAAAAAAGAATGGAATCTTGCGATTTGCAATGATATGGATGGAGCTAGAAAGTATTATGTTAAGCAGTTTATTTTATTTTATTTTGTTACTGTTAATGATTTTATTTATTTATTTGACAGAGACAGAGCACAAACAGGGGAAGAGGCAGGGAGACGGAGCAGTTGCCTAAGCTGGGAGCCTAATGTGGGGCTCGATCCCAGGACTCTAGGCTCATGACCTGAGCTGAAGGCAGACACTTAACTGACTGAACCACCCAGGCTCTACCTCCCCCTTTTAAAAAGATTTTATTTATTTGACAGAGAGAGAATCACACTATTTTAATTACTGTTACCTAGATGTCTAATGGTGTACCTTTTCCCTTCTCTTCAAAACTTTTTACTATTTTAATTTTAGAGTTAGCTTGTCAGTTTCTACAAAACTATTGAGATTTTTATTGAAATTGCATTGACTCTATAGAATAGTATTGGGAAATTGACATATTATCAGTATTTACTCCATGAGGATGGTATATTTCTCCATTTATTTAGGTATCCTTACAAATTTTTTTCTAGCTTTATTAAGATATGATTGACAAATAAAAATAGTGTATTTTTAGGTTGTACCTATGATTTTTTAAGATGTATATGTGATGACAATATACATATACATAAATATTTAAAACAATGTTTTCTAGTGTTCTCTGTAGAGATTTTACTCCTCATTCATTTGTTTTGTTACTAATTATTTTATATTTTTGATATTATTAATAGTACCATTTAAAAACTTCTGTGTCTATATATTTTTCTGCTGCTGCTGTTTGGTGTATAAAGCCAGTTGCTTTTTTATTTTGACCTCAAATCCAATGATCTTGCTATATTTCCTTATTAATTCTAATAATTTATGTTCCTTTGGATTTTCTACATGATAGTAGCAGTTTTATTTCTTCCTTTTCATCACTTATATCTTTTATTTCCTTTTCTTGCCTATTGCATTGGCTATGACTTCCAGTAAATTGTTGAAGAGCAGTGGTGTTAGTGGCATCTTTATTTGGTTTCCAGTCTCAAGAAGAAAGTTTTCATTGTTTCATAATTAAGTACAATGATTGCTGTAGAATTTAATTTTTATTTATTTTCAGAGTATAATGCATACATGAGGTATGTATACAATATTTGTATAGCACAGTTCTTGTAAACTGAACACATTTGTGTCATAAGCACTCAGATCAACAAATCAGCCCTCCTGGAGCTCTTCTCTTACTTATTTGCATTCACTATTCCCAAAGGATTACCACTCTTCTGACTTCTAAATGCCTTAAGTTTTTTAAATAGGAACTCTATAATCAGCCTAAGACAGTTCCATTTTATTGCAAGTTTGCTAGTTTAATTTTTTTTTTTATCATGAATTGGTGTCGAATTTTATAGAAAGCTTTTCCTGCATCTTTTGAGATGATCATATAATTTTCCTTTCTCATGCTGTTCCAGTAGTAAATTACATTATGTTATAGAATAGACTGAACTTGATCATCCCTTTGATATTTGTAGGATTTGATTTCCTGATGCTTCATTTAGGAGTTTTACATTCATATTCCTGGGTAAGATTTGCCTTTGATTTTGCTTTCTTGAGATATCCTTATACAGTTTTGGTGTTGTCATCCTGGCATTCAAAAACATGTTTGGAAGTGTTTCCTATTTTTCTGTTCTTTGAAAGAGTTACGTGTACTACTGGAGTTATTTCTTTCTTAAGAATTTGGCAGAATTAAGAGATTTATGTCAAAAGTCTCGAGGATGGGTTAGAATGGGGGAAGATATGGAGATCTGTTGGCATTTATTCTAATTCCGATATAAGGTGACAATGGCTTTGACTAGGTTGGTGGCATGGGAAGAGAAAGGACAAATAATAGCAGTGTTGACCTTTTGACTCATACAGCATTTTATAGCTCATATATTGCTTTTATTTGAGTTTTACAATGATGTTGGTAAGTAGAAGATTTAAAGAAAGAAGGAGTTGAAGAGAACTGTAAGGTTTGGCTTTTAAGTTACTGAGAGATTACTGGTGCCACTGACTTAAGTAGTGATGTCAGGTTCCTTCTTTTTTCTTCTCTTGTTGAAGAAGGACTATAGAGCATATGTGTTTATTATCTTCTTCCTTGAACCACTTTGAATGAAAGAAGAAATAGAAAAACAGAAAGTAAATCAGTGGTGATGCTGGAAATCAGGAAGAATGGCCTGAGAAAACCTTAATTCCCTTATCTATAAAATGATAGGCTTAGATTAAGTGATTGCTTTTTTTTTTTGATTTCTAAACTTCTGTTGATTATATAGGCTGACTTACAAATTCACATCTTCTTATGATAATTTGTTTCATAGAAGAGACCTGTGAGAGCAAGTACTAGAATCACAGCTTTGACAATTAATTTTCTGACAAATTGCTCTTTTTTTTTTTTTAAGCAATTTACTTTTAACACAATACTACATTTTTAGGAAAAGACATTGGGATAAGGGGCAATGGTGTTGAAAATGTTAAGAAAAAAATTGACATTTAAGCCAGAATGTGAGCCACATAAATTACTTTACTGCTTGAGATAGCAAATAAGCAAACAAATCAATGTAGCTAATCTTAAATCAATAAATCTTGACTCAAATATGAAGAAAATTGAGTAATGGGGAAATATGGCAGAGAACAAAGTTAATTCTGACAAAAGTGAGGAAAAGTACATAAGTGAAAAAAAAAGCTGTACTAAGTTTTAATTTTTTTTTTTTTTAAAGATTTTATTTATTTATTTGACAGAGAGAGATATCACAAGTAGGCAGAGAGGCAGACAGAGAGAGAGAGGAGGAAGCAGACTCCCGGCTGAGCAGTGAGCCCGATGCAGGGCTCCATCCCAGGACCCTGGGATCATGACCTGAGCCGAAGGCAGAGGCTTTAACCCACTGAGCCACCCAGGCGACCCTAAGTTCTAATGTTTGATAAGCATATGCTTGTATTTCTGTAATAGGGCCATAGAAACTATCCTAGTAAAGGGTAGTTTCATCTAAAGTATTTGTATTTTTCAGTTGGGAAGACTAGGCACAAAGGTGGTTTCAATTCCACATCAGGGATTCTTAGGTTGCCAGCAGGAAAAACCAACTCTAGCTAAGGAAGCAGAAAAGAACTCTATTAGGAAGTTACTGGGTGGTCCACAGAATTAAAGAAAGGGCTCAAGACCAGGTTTGGGGTAGCATTATGTGTCAGAAAAACAATATGGAGGTTCCTCAGGACTTTAAAAACAGAGCTATCCTATGACCCAGAAATTGCACTACTGGGTATTTACCCCAGAGATACAGATTTAGTGAAAAGAAAGGGCACATGCACCCAATATTCATAACAGCAATGTCCAAATTAGCCAAACTGTGAAAGGAACCGAGATGTCCTTCAACAGATAATGGATAAAGAAGATATGGTTCATATTTACAATGGAATATTATTCAACCATCAGAAAGGATGAATATATATCATTTACATCAACATGGATGGAACTGGAGGGTATTATGCTAAGTGAAACGAGTCAAGCAGAGAAAAACAATTATATGGTTTCACTTATATGTGAAACATAAGGAATGTGTAGGGTACAATAGAGGAAAGGAGGGAAAACTGAATGGAAAGAAATCAGGGAGACAAACCATTTGAGACTCTTAATTCTGGGAAACAAACTGAGGGTTGCAAAAAGGGAGGTGATGGGGGATGAGGTAACTGGGCGACAGGCATTAAAGAGGGCACGTGGTGTGATGAATCATTGGACATTATATAAAAAACTAATGATCTAGTATATGTTGGCTAATAGAATTTAATTAAAACAAAATAAACAGTAGGGTTTCCTCGTCCTGTCAGAGTTCCAGTTCTGCGACATGATCTTTCCATCCTTAAGCCATTCTAACTTTAGATCTAAATTTTGGAGGCCATCTCCTTAGCAGAGCTTCGATTATTAGTCATCCCTGTTTAAGAGGAAGGCAGGGTATATTGATTTATGGTCCCAACAAGAATGAATACAACAGAGAAGAGGGAGTTCTCTGAAATGAAGTGGAGTGTTGTTACCAAAAGAAGGAAGAAATGAATTACAGGCATCCAGCTCCCCACAAATATTTACTGTGTAGTCCAGGTTGAGGCATAGGTCTAAGTAAAAGAACTCCTAATTTAGATGGAATAAAGACCAAAAAACTTCACAAAACCCCAAACCTCCTTTTTTGGATGGCTATTAAGCTAGGTTCTGCCTGCCTAATTTTCCAGCTTCTATTAAGTAGGTGATTCATAGGTTTGCTTTATGTCAAGTCCCTTTTCCTCAGCTTCTTACTTTCCTTCAGAAGTATAGTTACATGTAAACAAATTTCCAAGACCTGTGACTTGTAGCTCTCACTTGGCTGCTAAGCATTCACAGCTGCCAGGATTCCCCAAGTACTCTTTTCCACACTGTCTAGGAGGTCTTAGCACTGACCATTTCTGGAACTAAGACCAAGACAGCAGGACTTCTTCAAACACTTTATAAATAACCCAGTTTTACACCTGAGGTCATTTTCCATATACAGACTTGAATAAAGGGCAGTTAGGAGTCTAGGAGGCCAGTCTATAAAGTTTGCTAAAATATCATTGGAGTGGAATAGAAGCATTAGCACTAGTTAGCTCAATTTTCTGTAATGTGATGAAATCTAAATTGTCCCCTCTCACACTCAATTAGATAGTATCTTGGAGTAGAAAAAATATTACAGTTGGGCAGTGCTCTTCCACCATGAGCTAAGCTTTGAATCTTATTTAAAGAATATAGGTTTGAAAAGGAAACCATTATTTGCCTAAGACACTCATATATGTATATGGTTCTGTTAGTTTCTCACACTAATTTCTCATTAACACTGATGTTGCTTGCCTTAAATTGGGAATGCAGTGTGATGGTGTGGGAGAGTGGAAAGATCACTAGGCAAAGGGTCAAGAGGTGTAAGCTGTGGGCTCAGCCTTAGTTATCTCTACAAATTACAAATTCAGAAGAGAAGAGGAAATCTATAGTTGCTTTCTGCAGTAGCTTAGGATATAGGCAGGATAGAGCTAACTTATTAGTGTTTTGAGTACATTCTGTTTTGGGAAGTAATGATGGTATCTAAGGATGGAGACTGCTATATGCAAGACACTGTCTTGGCTTTTAAAATATATCATATAAATCACCTGGCAACTCTCCAAGATAGATGATGTTATTCTCATTTCACAGGTTAGGAAGCTGTCCACGGCTTAAGAAATTGCCCAAAGTCATATGGCCAGTAATTGCAAAATCTAAATTGAAACCCAGTTCTATCCAACTCCAAAGCCCATGCTCCTTCTTTCTTTAAGAATTTTAGAATTGTATAAGATCTGTTACCCATCTTTGTATGCTGCTTCCTCCTTGTATCTATCAGAGAGTAAGCTAGGAGGGAAGATTAGTGAATGTGAACAAAGGCACAAGATATGAATGCTCAGGTATACTCCACTTAATAATACATAGTTCATGGTTTGAACAAGGAGTATGTGAAGGACAGTGTGATATCATTTTGAAAGTTAGGTTGAGGTAGAATCATGAAATTCCTTGGTTATTAGGTCAAAGGATTGTTAATATTTTAAACAGTCATTGGGAAATGCAATTTTTACCCAAATGGAAAAAATTAAGGGATAGAACTATTTTTTTCCCCCTAGCATCAGGAAAAAAAAGAGTTCAGGTTTGGGGGATGTTGAGATAAAGGTTCTAAGGAGCTCATTGGCAGGGCCTGGAAATACATGATTGGGCTTTGGAGAGGGATCAAGGATTGATTAAATTTGAGAGGCGCCCACATAGAAAATCAGCAAAAAGAAAAAAAAGTCACTATCTGGAGGTTAGTCTATAAAGGAATGAATGAATAAATGGTACAACCCACATGGAAATATTAGTTCCTAACAAGGTTTGCCTTTCCATTCCTTGTGACATCTGAGTGTAGGGATGGAGAATTCTGTAGCATACTGCTCTTTCCATCTGGTCTAGGAATACTGGGTGAGCTCTCTAAGCTAAGAGAGATAAATCCAGTTTTTCTTATGTCGTCTTTTCCACCTTTACATTTTCTCTTTTTCACTCCCTTTCTCTCCTACAGGATTCTATTTCTTCACACTTACTGCTGCAGTAAAAATGTTTGGTGGCGTGGTATAAAAAAAAAAAATAGAATGGACTGTAGCACTTGGGTGTTGAGTGGGAAGGTGAAAAAGTGCATGAGGTTAATTTCTTATTCTGTATTGAAGATTAAGGATATCCCTAAACTTGAATATCCCTAAACTTTATATCTTTTTTTTTAAACTTTATATCTTTGATAACTGATTAACATTCATAGTATTTAGCTACCTTAAGCAAGACGTATGGACAAGCTAGACTACTTAGCATTATGGAAAATATGAGACAATCTTTAGGACGTATTTGCCATGGCAGAATACTAGAACCCTTGTTCAGGTGACTGTTAGATAAAAATAAAAATATTTTGTAGCATATGAACTGGGGTCATTAGCTGTCTTAAATCTACCTTTGTGCTTTTTCTTACTGTTGCTATTATATAAATAACACAGATGGTTTGCTGTAAATCTACTGTAGGAAACAGTCTACTGCTGATTTTAACTATGGAGAGCCTCTCATGTTTTTCCACTCTGAAAAGCACTCTGCACTTTTTTTTTTTTTAATATCCTTTTACAAATACAATCCTGAACTGCTTTGTTTCCTTTTTTTATGCATAAGAGTATGCTCACTGGAAGCATATTGTGTGTGACGATTGTCCCTTGTTCAATTTTGTGCACTGATGGTGAGCAGAAAATCTTTTTAGCTTCCTTCTTTGGAAAAATGATTTCTACAACACCACTCCAAAAATTCAGTGTTAACAATAAAATTACTTCTAGAGCTATTACAATGAAGAATAAGAGAAAAACTCATGTTAAAAATGAATAATGCATTTATTTTAACCTTTGGCTTCTCTCCTCCACCAGCTTCTTATTTGGCTACTAAAAAGGATTCAGTTAAATTCCCCAAAAGTGTTAATTTTTTTTTTTTTTCTGGAGCTGTTCCAGTAACATGTCAAAAGAATTTTGAAAACGAACACTCACTTATGTATAACAGCTTTGGAATACATAATAGGATATATAAGTATGCTTTTAAAACGATCACGAGTAGAGCATGAAGAATATAAAAAAGGTGTAAGCTCCTTTATTGTTGTTAATGATTAAACCAAAATTGTTTGCATGTGAACAGATTTAATTGTTTACAAAATCTGCATAACACTACAGTTAACAGAATGAGATGATGGAGAGGGAGAAATAAGAGATTTTAGCCTGATTATGATTCATAGATGTTCATATAATAAATTGCTTTTCCTAAATATAATCTGAAAGAAAAATAGCAATGAAAGCAATTAGGTACTTATAGACAACTAAAAATAGTTCTATTGATTCTGTAATATTAATTATAGGTTAATCTGAATCAGGAGGGTAATAAGACTTAGAAAATGAATAAGGTGTCCTTAGATTCTTGAGGAGGGTCAGTGACAGGGTAACTAGACACCTCTTTTTAAAGAAATTGCTCTTCTTAGCGATTTGATTTATTCTACTAAGGATTTTTTAAAATATTGATTTTCTTCCTTTAAGTGATTATGTGAAATATGAAGAGATCAATATCATCATTCTCTCTCTAAAATATTATTTGTCATTTTGCAATTTATAACTTAATATATCTGTTTCCACTTTCTCTTACAAATTTCTCTCTACACTGGTCAGATATGAATGGATCTTTGACAATGCATAGAGTTGTTTTGTTTATGGAATGTGCCTAATGATTGTGGTAGTCTGCTTGTTCTATTAACCCCAGTCTCACACGCTTTGGAAACCATTCTCCATGTGTCCTCCAGGGAGCTTTCTTTAACATATATATTTGATCATATTAGTAGACTACTTAAGATTCTTGAGAGACTTTCATGACCCCAGCCTTTGCACAGTCCTCCCTCTACTCTACCTGGAAAATAGTGTGGTTTTGTGTGTGTGTGTGTGTGTGTGTGTGTGTGTGTGTGTGTGTGTGTGTTTTAATGAAGCCTTCTCCAGACTTTTACAGGCTGATTTATCCTGGTGTTTTTGGCTTTTGTGTCTTCATTGTAGAATTTCATCATAACACCTGTAACACTCTTTTTTTTGATGTCCATGTTCGTGTTTCTCTTCTAAACTCAGAACTCCAAAGAGGAAGGGAGTCCAAGTAGTGTTTTCAGAATCCCAGTAAACATTAATCTTTGGGATTCAGGAACAAGAAATCATAATTCCTAGAAATTTTTAGGAATTCTTGGAAGCATAAGTTGTTCTTAAACAAGTTATGCTTACAGCAAGCAGTCTTTATATGCTATATTCATTGTTATGAATATCTAAAATTCATATACTATATGAATAGTATATTCATATACTATGAATATGAAATACTAAGCTTAGTAGTATTTATAAAGAAGTGTAGCCTCCACTGAATATTTTAACACTAGAAAACACCAGTGAATAGTTAGTGGGTTTTTCAAATTATATAATATGCAGACTTCCCAGTAAAGCTTAATAGGCAATACAGAATCACATGGCAAATTGCTAATGTAAGGACTTATTTTGCTTCTAAAACTTGTTATTTCTTGAAATTCTACTCATAGGATTTATATAAAGTATCTTAGGGCTATAAATATGTTAATATTTATTTTGTTTTCAAAAGTGATTCACTCTTAGCTCAAGTAGGGCCATGAACACACATTTAACTTGACAACAGCTACAAACAAGAATGACCAATTAAATTGTGACCCTCTTTCTTCTATTTTTGCCTGCCCTCGTTCCTAGAAATGTTGATCTTAACCTTCTACTCCTTGTGTTGTATCAGCACTTATGTTCTGGTTGCCAGCTTGACATCTGTATGTTCTTTATGTCTCCATGTTGTTAAGCTTTAATTCTCACAGTAGAATTATAATACATTTTTTAGTTCTGATTTTCCTTATTTCTAGACTGATTTTTTGTTTTTGAGGGGAGATTTGGAATTCAAAAAATTATCAATTTTTCTGAGATATGCTGGAAACTAATTCTTTTTTTTAAATTTTATTTATTTATTTGACAGACAGAGATCACATGTAGGCAGAGAGACAGGCAGAGAGAGAGGGGGAAGCAGGCTTCCTGCTGAGCTGAGAGCCTGATGTGGGGCTCTATCCCAGGATCCTGGTATGACCTGAGCCGAAGGGAGAGGCTTTAACCCACTGAGAGGCTTTAACCCACTGAGCCACCCAGGCACCCCTGGAAACTAATTCTTATATGGAAACAGTCTCCAATGCCTCGTGTATCAGACATTCAATTAAATATTTTGAGATATTTCCTAAGTGAATGTTCCTTTTTAGTCCTAAAGCATGTAAGATCGTATCTGGTGCTTAGAGATACTTAATATACCTTAATAGTTGCATCTGTGGCCTTTTTGAATCAGTGTCATGATAAAGTAGGGCATCAGAGTAGATTTTGTATTGCCACCAGAAGTGCCAGGTTAGCTTACAGTATTTTGGCGGTTTGGGAACAGGTATCCTTTATTTAGCTAATATCTATGCGAAAACTTTTAAGATGGATAAAACTCACCAGAAACTCCCTGTTAAATGCCTTTGTAGCACTATATAGCTATCTTTTATATTTTATAGTACTTCTATCTATGGCCACTAGTTAATGACTTGTCTGATTATTTGATTGATATTTGTATTCTTGACTAGGTTTCCTGAGGGCAGGGATTATTTCCCTTATATTCATAGGTGTGATCCTAGAAGGTGCTAGTTAACCACAGTACATGCATGGAATAAGCATTTTATTAAGTATTTATTGTATGCATAAGTGAATGAAGGAAATAGCAATCTGAATGAAGCAAAGTAGTCTCCGAATGTGGGACTGAGAGGTTCTGAAGAACAATTTGAAAACCACTACTATGTTCTTTGACACAGGCTGCATAATTATGTCACATGGTCTTGCAAAAGGTTTTCTGTATGTAAGATTGGTAGTGAAATATTATTACTCTAACTGTATGCCTTTTACCCCATTTTAGTAACATCTTTCATTATAAGAGATAGTGCATTATTAGTATTGTCATTGTTCCTATTATTTACTAACTTGTGACCTCTTTAGAAAGAGTGTTTCACCCCTCTCAAATTACTATTTTTGCCCAAATCACTCCCAAGGGTATCATAATACAAATATTCTATATTCTAAGGATTAAAAAATTCTTTATTTAGATATTTAGTATCTCCTTCTTGATTAGTATAACTAGATCTGTGAAACGGAATTGACGGTATAGTTAGTAATACTTAGGTTGTTTTTACTTACGTCCTGATTTCATCTTGGTGATCATGTTTGGAGTAGGGTGAGGGTGGAAAACTTAATTTGGAAAAGTTGAACTGGAGGGGATTGGAGATGGGGTATGTGGAGGAAGAGGCATCTAATCTTCTGAATAGGTATTTTAGATAAGAATTCTCTGAAATTGTTAAGACTTTCCTCAACTTGTTTTCATTCTTTTTAACATAGAAGACCATCTGTATTCTGATGATTTCTAGGTTTCAAATGGTAAGGATAAAAAGTAAAAAAGTTTAGTTCTACACAGGACTAGTTTCTGGAGCTGGAAAATATGGAGGTTGGAGAGCAGCTACTCAGAATATTTGGTTGTTGTCCTAGAAAACTAAAATTTATGCTTAGAGTGAAAATGTAGATGTCTTATTAGTACAGATTTTTATGGAAAGTCAGAAAGGGGCTAGAAAGGAAGAGCATTTTATTGAATCTCTTGTATTCTTTAATTTTCAAAATACTAATTCTTGGATTTTTATCAGGTATCTTTTATTTCATTTATTTGTGGGGAACTTGGACTAATGTTTATATTTGTGGCTGACTTAGAGTATATTGAACTAGCTAAGAAAAATTTTCCCCACATGTATTTACCAAAAACAAATAGAGCTATCAATTTTGAACTCAATATTAACACAATCTTCACTGAAAAAGAGCAATCAAGCAAATTTAATCTATTCATACAAAATTTACTCTTTTCCTTGAGTCACTTAATGTAATTGTGGTATTTCTAGTTGAGATTGTAAAATGCTTTCAACTATTTTGTGGGGATTAAAAAGGAAGACCAAAAAAAGCTATTTTATATTTATAAAAACCTAACATTATTGATATATTTTGTGTATTGAAAATTTGAGTTAGATGATAGAGAATTTGGTTTACTTTGAAAGTTGCACATTTAAAATAAAGGCTACAGCGAGAAGATGGGACTTTCAAGTTACTAAGGACTTAGGATAAATATTAGAGAAAAGAAAGAGTTCATAAAAATAATAACTCCAATGAATGGTCTCTTTTAAAAAAATCTATATTTTTATACAAGAGGGAGGGAATAGAAAAGAAACCCCCAATACTGGGCCCTATTCAGTAACAGCTTCTTGTTCCATAGGGTTAAGGAAGGCTTTGAGGAAATAAAAATTGTTTGGAAAAAAAAACCATAGGTATGGTTGCTTTGTATGTTGTGATGGGTAGAGTGATGAAGGGAAATGTGAAGGCCCCTCACACCCTCCATCTTACCTCAGACTAAGTCCTAGAACTCTGGAGTGAAGAAAGTGCTACTTTCATTCCTGCTTTTTGGGGTTGTTGATAGAAACGAAGTGATAGAGAATGACAAGCAGGAAGAGTGACATGTTCACCATGTTGGTAAAGATGGTGAGCTGCACGTCTGTGATCATGTTCTGATGCAGTGTGTGCACTAGCTCCAATGAATGGACATTTTTGAAAAATAAACCAATTATTAAAAATACGATTAAAATTGTTGTTTCAGAAGGCAGAAAAAAACACAAAGAGAAATTAGAGGAAAAAAAGGTATATGTGATCTAACATTCTAGTCACAGATGTTCTAGAAAGGTAGAGTAAGTAGGTGAAGGAAACAGTAATGAAAACACATTTCCCCAAGATGAATACAAATTTGAATTTTTCAATTGAAAGTGTGTGCAAAGTGCTAACCAAATCTATTGGAGGAAAAAGACGTTCACTTAGGTATATCATGGTGGAATTTCTGGATCCTGGGGACAAAAATCATATTATAAGAATCAAGACTGAAAAATCAGGTACTATTTAAAAAGGAGAGAGAATCAAAATGATCTTGGTCTTCCTGACTGTAACGGTAGATGCTAGAAGATAGTGGAGCACTGTATTCTGAGTATCAAGGTAAAAAGAAAATTTTGACTCTATTATATGCATTCAGTTTATGCATGTATAGCTGTTTTTTCTAGTATCAAGGCAGATATGTCAGACAAAATTCCTCAAGAAGTTCTTTGGACAAATGAAATTGAACCAGAATCAGTATCTTAATTGATAGTAACTCTCCACTTATATCAATGGATATCTCATCCAAACAGAGTATCAACAAGGAAACAGTGGCTTTGAATGACATTGGATCTAACAAATACATTTAGAACATTCTATTTTAAAACAGCAGACTACACACATTCTTTTCAAGTGCACATGATACGTTCTCCAGAATAGATCACACCTTAGGCTACAAAACAAGCCTCAACAAATTCAAAAAGATTAAAGTCATGCCATGTTTCTTTTCTGACAAAAATGCTATGAAACTAGAAATGAACCACAAGAAAAAATCTGGAAAGAACACAGATACCTGGAGCTTGAATAACATGCTACTAAACAGTGGATGGGTTGACCAGGAAATCAAAGAGGAAATAAAAAAAAAATACGTGGAGACAAATGAAAATGAAAACACAATGGTCCAAATGTTTGGGATGCAGCAAAAGCAGTTCCCAGAGGGAAGTTTATGGCAATGCAGGCCCTACTTTAAGAAACAACTAAATCTGGAATGATCAACCTAATCTTACACGTAAAGGAGCTAGAAAAAGAAGAAAAAACAAAATCCCAAATCAGTAGAAGGAAGGAAATAATAAAGATTAGAGCACAAATGAATGAAATAGACTAAAAAACCCCCTAAAGAACAGATCTATGAAACCAGGAGCTGGTTCTTTGAAAAGAACAAAAAAACTGATAAATGTTTAACAAGACTCATCAAAAAAAAAAAAAAAAAAAAGGACTCAAAATCACAAATGAAAGAGGAGAAATAACAGCTGCCCCCACAAAAATACAAAAGATTATAGGAGAATATTGTGAAAAATTATATGCCAACAAATTGGACAAACTAGAAAAAAATAGATAAAGTCCTGGAATCACATAACCTACCAAAACTGAAGCAGGAAGAAATGGAAAAATTGAAGATTACCAATTACCAGCAATGAAATTGGATTTAAAAATTCCCAACAGATAGGGATGCCTAGGTGGCTCAGTGGGTTAAGTACCTGCCTTAGGCTTAGGTCACAATCCCAGAGTCCTGGGATCGAGCCCCATGTTGGGCTTCCTTCTCAATGGGGTGCCTCTTTCTCCCTCTCTTTCTGCCCCTCCCTACACTTGTGCTTGCATGCTCGCGCTCTCTCTCTCTCTCTCTTTCAAATAAATTAACAAAATCTTTAAAAAATATTCCCGGCAAACAAAGTCCAGGGCCAGGTGGTTCACTTTGTAGGTGAATTCTACCAATTACTAATTTTTTTATTTTTTATTTTTATTTTTTTTCTCAAACTTTATCTAAATTCAGGTTAGTTAATATATAGTGTAGTATTAGTTTCAGGAGTAGAATCTAGTGATTCATCACTTACATAACACCCAGTGCTCATCAAAACAAATGCCCTCCTTAATGTTCATCACCCATTTAGTCCATTTCCCCATATACCTCCCCTCTAGCAACCCTGTTTATTCTCTATAGTTAAGAGCCTCTTACAGTTTGCCTCCCTCTATGTCTTTATCTTATTTTATTTTTCCTTTCCTTCCCCATGTCATCTACTTTGTTTCTTAAATTTCGCATATGAATGAAATCATATGGTGTCTTTCTCTGACTGACTTATTTCACTTAGCATAATACACTCTAATTCCATCCACATATGGCAAATGGCAATATTTCATTCTTTTTGGTGGCTGAGTAATATTTGTGTGCGTGCGTGTGCATGTGTGTGTGTACACCACTTCTTGTTTATCCATTCATCAATTGATGGACATTTGGGCTCTTTCCATGCTTTGACTATTGTTAATAGTGCTGCTATAAACTTTGGGGTGCATGTGCCCTTTTGAATCACTATGTGTGTATCCTTTGGATAAATACCTAGTAGTACAATTCCTGGGTCATAGGGTAGTTCTGTTTTTAACTTGTTGAGGAAAACTCATACTGTTTTTGAGACTGGCTGCATCAGTTTGCATTCCCATCAACAATATAGGAGTCTACCAACCATTTAAAGAAGAATTAATATCTGTTTTTCTCAAGCTATCCCAAAAAACAGGCAGAAGGAAAGCTTCCAGATTCATTCTATGAGGCCATCATTACCCAGAAACCAAAACCAGATAAAGACATTACAAAAAAGAGGATTATATGCCAGTATCGCTGAAGAACGTTGATGTAACAATTCTCAGCAAAATACTAGCAAAGTGAATTAAATAACACAGTAAAAGCATTATTTACTACAGTTATTTCCAGGATACAGGAGTGGTCCAGTATTTGTAAGTCAATCAACATGATCCCATCAGTAAGAGAAAAAATAAAAACCATATGATCATTTCAATAGATGCAGAAAAAGCATCTGACAAAGTACCACATCCATTCATGATAAAAACCCTCAACAAAGTAGGTTTAGAGGGAACATACCTCAACATATAAAGGCTATATATGAAAAAACCACAGCTTACAGCATACTTGTTGGGGGAAAACTGAGTACTTATCCAGTAAGTCAGGAACAAGATAAGGATGTCCACTCTTACAACGTTTATTCAACATAGTACTGGCAGTCGTAGACACAGCAGTCAGACAAAAAAAAAAATGGAATAAATGGTATGCAAATTGTTAAGGAAGAAGTAAAACTTTAACTATTTTCCGATGACACACTATATGTAGAAAACCCTAAAGACTTCACCAAGATCCTACTAGAACTGATAAATGGATTTGGTAAGATCACAGGACACAAAATCAATATATAGAAATCCATTGTAGTTCTATACACTAACAATGAAATAGCAGAAATTTCTTAAGAAATTAAGAAAACAATCCCATTTACAATTGCACCAAAAAATAACATTGGGATAATTTGAGAAGAACAGGTATTAATTCTTTAAATAGTTGGAACTTGCCTTTGGAGACATGTCTAGCAAGAAATTATTGTGGCCGAGGTTGAAGAGATTGGTGCTTGTGTTCTTCTCTAGGATTTTGATGGATTCCTGTCTCACATTTAGGTCTTTCATCCATTTTGAGTTTATCTTTGTGTATGGGGTAAGGTAATGGTCCAGTTTCATTCTTCTACATGTGGCTGTCCCAATTTTCCCAGCAGCATTTATCGAAGAGACTGGCATTTTTCTATTGTATCTTCTTTCCTGTTTTGTCCAAGATTAGGGAAATTCTCAGCTATGATTTGCTCAAATATACCTTTTACCCCTCTTTCTCCCTCCCTCTCTTTCTTCTTCCTCTCAGACTCCAGTAATTCTAATACTGTTTTACTTTATGCTATCACTGATTTCTTGAAGCTTCTCTTCATGGTCCATCAGTTGTTTTTCTTGATTTCTCTCAACTTACTTCCTTTCCATCACCTTGTCTTCTATGTGACTGACTCTTCTGCTTTATTTCACTTAGCTGTTAGAGCAACCATTTTAGACAGCATTTTAGTTAAAACATTTTTGATTTTGGCCTGATTAGATTTTATTTCTGCACTAAGAGATTCTCTGGTGTCTTTCATGCTTTTTTCAAGCCCAGCTAGTAACTATAATTGTTATCCTGAATTTCAGTTCTGACATTTTATTTATATCCATGTCCATTAGATCTGTTGCAGGAGTATTACCTCTTGTTCTTTCCTTGTTGTGAATTCCTCCTCCTTGTCATTTTGCCCAGAGAAGACTGGATGAACGAGATAACAAAATCAAAAATATCAACCATGATCCAAGTGTAATATACACTAGACAAATCTGAGTAGGTAAAAAAAAAGGGGAGGTGGATTGAGAATATAATCACTCAGGTGGACAAAACAGGGTGATTCACTTGGTCCTGGGTGTTTTTTGGTCTGTTAGAAGACACTAAATCCCAAAATTGTAAGGAAAGCAGTATGTATATCTATATCTGTATCTGTATCTATATCTATATCTATCTACATAATACAGTAAAAGCCAAAAATGAAGACTATATCTATAAAATGTGTAAAAATAAAAGTTAAAAGAAGACTTAAAAACAAGAGTTGATAAAATAAGAAACTAGTTGAAATGGAAAAAGGAAAATTTTAAACTGAAAAATGAAAGAATCATGATAAAGAACCTCAAATCCTATATACAGTTTTCCTCTAGTGCTAGAGTTTTGCAGTTCTGTGTACTCCATAAACTTGGTATTTACCTGATGTTCTAGCTGGTCTTCTGGGAGAGAGGAGTGTTGTGCTGATTCTCAGATGTCTTTGCCTGGGTGCAGTTGTACCGCCCCTTGCTAGGGGGCCAGGCTTAGTGTAAGCTGCTTTGGGTTGTTCTGTGTGGCTTTTGTTCCCTGAAGGGTTTCCACAGTGTTTTAGATGATGAAAATAAAAATGATGCACCCTGATCTCCAGTCCCAAACTAAGATCAGGTCCCCCTCTCTTCTCTAAACCCTCAGGGAAAAGCAGTCCTCACTTTTGTGTCTGCCAAACTCTGTAGATTCCTGCATTGTGCACCTGTACCCGTCCTCCAGGGGGAGAGAGGAGGGTTGCCACATTTCTGTCCTTTGCAGGGCCCCACCCAGAGAGTGGTCACCAGACCGTGGGCACACCCACACCATCCCTTTGGGGAAAAGGCATAGGGTTGCCATGTTTTTGCCCTTTGCAGGGCCCCTACACAGAGTGTCTCTCAGTGTGATACAGTTTGGGGTTTATGGCAAACTGAGCTGAGAGCCCATTCCCACTCTAGCTGATTGCAGCTGGTTTCCTGGCTCCAATGCTTGGGAACTCTGCTGGCTCAGGCACCCTCGTTTGTTCTGTGACCCTTGGGATCCTGAGACCACAGTGTCCCACCTAGGATTCTACCTTACTTTGCTACCTGAGCACCTTTCAGGCATGGATATCTCTCACTGGAGTAGATTTCTAACATTTCTGATTTTGTGCTCCCCTGCTATATCACTTTCTGGTAACTGGCTTAGGGAGGCTCCTCCCCAGCTTTATCTTCAGTTATAGATATCCCTTAAGATTCACTTCTCTGCATCTCTTGTCTTGGAGAAAGTGGTTGCTGTTCTACTTATAGAATTCCAGCAGATGTTTTCTTATATCTCAGGTTGAATTCATAGGTGTTCAGAATGTTTTGATAGATATATAGCTAAATTCAAGAGAGCAGATGAAATGAGGTCCCCTACTCTTCTACCATCCTGCCTCCTCCTCTAAAACCTGTACTCTTTAAACTATAAAATACTGGTGAAAGAAGTTAAAGACAATACAATGAAATGGAAAGATATCCCATACTCATGGATTGGGAGAATAAATATTGTTAAGATGTTTATACTACGCAAAGCAATCTACACATTAAATGTAATCCCTATTAAAATACCAACAGCATTTTTCACAGACCTAGAACAAAGAATCCTAAAATGTTCATGGAACTGGAAAAGACCCCAAATAGCCAAAGCAGTTGAAAAAAGAAGATGAGAACTCGGGGAATCACAATCCCAAATTTCAAGATAAATTACAAAGTTGTAGTAATCAGAACAGTATGGTATACTGTCATAACAATAGACATATAGATTAATAGGACAGAACAGAAAATGTAGTATCAAAACAGTATAACACTGGCACAAAAATAGATACATAGGATCATTAGAACAGAATAAGAAACCCAGAAATCATGATTACATCTTCAATTAATCTTCAACAAACAAGGCAAAAATATGCAGTGGGAAAAAGACATTCTCTTCAACAAATGGTTTTTGGAAAACTGGATAGCTACATTCAAAAGAATGAAATTGGATCACTTTCTTACACCATACACAAAAAATAAACTCCAAATAAATTAAAGATCTGAAAGAACTGAAACCATAAAAATTGTAGAATACAGTGCAAGCATTAATATCTCTTACATTGACCATAGCAACATTCTTCTAGATAGGTTTCCAGAGGCAGAGGAAACAAAAGCAAAAATAAGCTATTGGGACCATATCAACATAAAAGCTTCTGTACAACAAAGGAAACAATAGAGCTAAAGACAACTACTGAATGGGAAAAGATATGCAAATAATTTATCCAGTGAAGGACTAGTAGCTCAAATGTGTAAAGAACTGCTACAACTCAACACCAGAAAATCCCCCAAAAGTCCAATTAATAAATGGGCAGAAAACCTGAACAGACATTTCTCCAAAGAAGACATCCTGATGACCAGCAGACATATGAAAAGATGCTTAACATTACTTATCATTAGAAAAATGCAAATCAAAACTACGATGACAAGGCACCTCACACACGTAAGAATAGCTAAAATCAACACAAGAAAGGAATATTTATGAGGATGTGGAGAAAAAGGATTAACTGTGCTCTGTTGGTAGAAATAATGAACCTGTGTAGCCTTGTGGAAAACAGTATGGAAGTTCCTCAAAACATTGAAAATGGAAGTATCATATGATCTGGTAAGTCCACAAAAACACTAATTTGAAAAGAAATATGCACCACTGTGTTTATTTTAGCATTATGTACAATGGCCACGTTATGGAGGCAGTGCAGATGACGTTGGATAGATGAATGGATGGATAATGGCTGTAAAAGATATCAACCATATATCATAAAATCTTAATGAATCTTTAAGAAACCACAGTTAAAATAAAACCAGTAAGCATAAATCATTGTTGATAATATGGTTGTCAGATACAAAACAGTTATTAAGAAATGTCTCTGTAATGTCAAGAAGAGGAAATAATGATATGTCATTAAAACTCCACATTATTCATTTCGAGTTTATCTTTGTGTGCAGTGTAAGAGAATGGTTGAGTTTCATTCTTCTACATATAGCTGTCCAATTTTCCCAGCACCATTTATTGAAGAGACTGTCTTTTTTCCACTGTATATTTTTTCCTGCTTTGTCTAAGATTATTTGACCATAGAGTTGAGGGTCCATATCTGGGCTCTCTACTCTGTTCCACTGGTCTATGTATCTGTTTTTATGCCAGTACCATGCTGTCTTGGTGATCACAGCTTTGTAGTAAAGCTTGAAATCAGGTAACGTGATGCCTCCAGTTTTATTTTTGTTTTTCAACATTTCCTTAGCAATTCGGGGTCTTTTCTGATTCCATACAAATTTTGGATTATTTGCTCTAGCTCTTTGAAAAATACCGGCGGAATTTTGATTGGAATGGCATTAAAAGTATAGATTGCTCTAGGCAGTATAGACATTTTAACAATGTTTATTCTTCCGATCCAAGAGCATGGAATGATCTTCCATCTTTTTGTGTCTTCTTCAATTTCTTTCATGAGTGTTCTGTAGTTCCTCGAGTACAGATCCTTTACCTCTTTGGTTAGGTTTATTCCCAGGTATCTTATGGTTCTTGGTGCTATAGTAAATGGAATCTATTCTCTAATTTCCCTTTCTGTATTTTCATTGTTAGTGTATAAGAAAGCCACTGATTTCTGTACATTGACTTTGCATCCTGCCAAGTTACTGAATTGCTGTATGAGTTCTAGTAGTTTGGGGGTGGAGTCTTTTGGGTTTTCCATATAAAAAATCATGTCATCTGTGAAGAGAGAGAGTTTGACTTCATTGCCAATTTGGATACCTTTTATTTCTTTTTGTTGTTTGATTGCTGTTGCTAGGACTTCTAATACTATGTTGAACAAGAGTGGTGAGAGTGGGCATCCTTGTGTTCCTGATCTCAACTGTGAGTTTTTCATAGATAGATTTTATGAAGTTCAGGAACGTTCCCTCTATCCCTATACTTTGAAGCGTTTTAATCAGGAACGGATGCTGGATTTTGTCAAATACTTTTTCTGCATCAATTGAGAGGACCATGTGGTTCTTCTCTCTTCTCTTATCAGTTTGTTCAATGTGAGACAGGAATCCATCAGAATCCTAGAAGAGAACATAGGCAGTAACCTCTTTGATATCAGCTTCAGCAACTTCTTTCAAGACATGTCTCCAAAGGCAAAGGAAACAAAAGCGAAAATGAACTTTTGGGGCTTCATCAAGATCAAAAGCTTCTACACAGCAAGGGAAACAGTCAACAAAACAAAGAGGCAACCCACAGAATGGGAGAAGATATTTGCAAATGACAATACAGACAAAAGGTTGATATCCAAGATCTATAAAGAACTTCTCAAACTCAACACACAAAACAGATAATCATATCAAAAAATGGGCAGAAGACATGAACAGACACTTCTCCAATGAAGACATACAAATGGCTATCAGACACATGAAAAGATGTTCATCATCACTAGCCATCAGGGAGATTCAAATTAAAACCACATTGAGATACCACCTTACACCAGTTAGAATGGCCAAAATTAGCAAGACAGGAAATAACGTGTATTGGAGAGGATGTGGAGAAAGGTGAACCCTCTTACACTATTGGTGGGAATGCAAGTTGGTGCAGCCACTTTGGAGAACAGTGTGGAGATTCCTCAAGAAATTAAAAATAGAGCTTGCCTATGACCCTGCAATTGCACTACTGGGTATTTACCCCAAAGATACAGATGTAGTGAAAAGAAGGGCCATCTGTACCCCAATGTTTATAGCAGCAATGGCCACGGTCGCCAAACTGTGGAAAGAACCAAGATGCCCTTCAACAGATGAATGGATAAGGAAGATGTGGTCCATATGCACTATGGAGTATTATGCCTCCATCAGAAAGGATGAATACCAACTTTTGTAGCAACATGGACTGGACTGGAAGAGATAATGCTGAGTGAAATAAGTCAAGCAGAGAGAGTCAATTATCATATGGTTTCACTTACTTGTGGAGCATAACAAATAACATGGAGGACATGGGGAGATGGAGAGGAGAAGGGAGTTGAGGGAAATTGGAAGGGGAGGTGAACCATGAGAGACTATGGACTCTGAAAGACTATGAAGGGGCGGGGGGTGGGAGGTTGGGGGAGCCAGGTGGTGAGTATTAAGGAGGCACGGATTGCATGGAGCACTGGGTGTGGTGCAAAAACAATGAATACTGTTATGCTGAAAAGAAATTAAAAAAAAATTCCACATTATTTGATCAAGCCTTTGGGGTGAAAGTAAGAAAAGAAAAATGCAAATTATACTTTGTTAAGGATGAATATAGTTACAATTTAGTTCTTGACATCAATAAGAAACACAGTTTAATGTAGCTGTAAAAACTAAAAGACTAACATAAGTGTTTGAAAACTGAAGAAAGCATACAAAGAGTAGGAAAGGATAATAAAGACTATATAAAATTCATTCACAGGAATAATACCAAATGTGAACATATTAAAAGTCAAAACTTCTCAGATTGTAAAACATAGAAAGCCAGTTGCAGTTATGGCTTTTTTTTTTTTTTATTGTGTTATGTTAGTCACCATACAATACATCATTAGTATTTTTTTAAAATTTTTAATTTTTTATTAACATATAATGTATTATTAGCCCCAGGGGTACAGGTCTGTGAATTGCCAGGTTTACATAATTCACAGCCCTCACTATAGCACATACCCTCCTCAATGTCCATAACCCAAACATTATTAGTTTTTGATGTAGTATTCCAAGATTCATTGTTGATGTATAACACCCAGTGGTGCATGCAATATGTTCTCTCCTTAATACCCACCACCAGGCTCACGCATCCCCCCACCCCTCTCCCCTCTAAAACTCTCAATTTGTTTCTCAGAGTCTACAGTCTCTCTTGGTTCATCTCCCCCTCTGATTTTCCCCCCTTCACTTTTCCTTTCCTTCTCCTAATATCTTCCATATTATTCCTTATGTTCCACAAGTGAAACCATATGATAATTGACTTTCTCTGCTTATTTCACTCAGCATAATCTCTTCCAGTCCTGTTCATGTTGCTACAAAAGTTGGGTATTCATCCTTTCTGATGGCTACGTAATATTCCATTGTATATACGGACCGCATATACAGAAATAGAAGGAAGATAAATGGATAGTTAACACTATACCAGTTAAAGAGAAAGAAAGAGAAAACTTAGGTAGCGATGTTAATAGCCAACAAAATCTAATTCAAGCTGTAGAGTATTACATAACAATAATAAAATATGGTAATAATAATGTCTATAATCCATAAAGATCAGTCATTCTTTTGCTTAACTGAAGAACATAACACAATGTGAAACAAATTTAGAAATACAAAGACAGTTATTTTTATTTTTAAAGATTTTATTTATTTATTTATTTGAGAGTGAGAGAGAGAGACAGAGATAGTGAGAGAACATGAATGGGAAGAGGAGGGAGAGGTAGGCTACCTGCTCAGTGGGGCTCATCCCAGGACTCTGAGCCAAAGGCAGATGCTTAACTGACTGAGCTACCAGTGCCCCAAAGAATATTTGATTACAGTTCAATCACAGATTTTGTCTTTCTGTTCTCTACCATTGACAAGATCAAGGTGAAAAGGAGATCCCCATTCAGGAACTTCACATCCACAGGCACTGCTTCAACATCTGTGTGGGGCAGAGTGGAGACAGACTGAGTGAGGCAGCCAAAGTGCTGGAGCAGCTCACAGGCCAGACCCCTGTGTTCTCCAAAGCTAAATACACTCTCTGGTTTTTTGGCATCAGGAAAAATGAAAAATTGCTGTGCACTGCACAGTCCATGGGGCCAAGGGAGAAGAAATCCTAGAGAAAAGTCTAACGGTGCAGGAGAATGAGTTAAGGAAAAGTAACTTCTTGGGGTGCCTTGGTGGCTAAGCTTCTAACTCTTGATTTTAACTCCGGTCATGATCTCAGAGTCATGAGATCAAGCACCCTGTTGGGTGCTTGAAATTCTCTCTCTCCCTCTGCCCCCCCAATGCTGGTTCATGCAGCCACTTTCACTCTCTTTCTCTCTAAAATAAATAAATAAAATATTTATTTAAAAAAGAAAAAAATAGCTTCTTTGTTATTGGAAACTTGGTTTTGAGGTCCAGGAACACATTGATCTGGGGATCAAATATGACTCAGGCATTGGTATCTATGGCTTGGATTTCCATGTGGTACTACTCTGAGTAGGCTAGTTTTCAGCATCACAGATAACGAGCACAGGACAGTCTGTGTTGGGGCCAAATACAGAAATCAGCAAAGAGGAAGCCACATGCTGGTTTTTTGATGGGATCATCTTTCCTGACAAATAAATTCCTGTGTCTATCAAAAAGGCCAACAAAAATTTTTCAGTGAAATGTAAATAAAAAAGAAAATAAAAAGTTTGATCATAGTGATTATACTGTGTATGGCAACATTTCTCAGATTTAGATGGTGAAGTAGAGACAAGGTAGGATTATGGATGGTATGAATTATGTAATTAGAAAGTTTAAAAAATATACATCCCACCTTTAAGATCAGAGAATATACATTTTAGTGCTCATGTAACATAAGAAAACCATATACTAGTTTCCAAAGGACATCTAAAGGAATTTGAAGTTGAATAATTATACTCTCTGACTATAATGTGATAAAACCAGAAATATATTTTTAAAAGATAACAAATCTAAGCATTTGTAAATTTAAAAGCAAGCACTAATTTTCAGTGTACAAAGGAAATAAAAACTGAATTTTATAAACTCCATGTATAATAATTGAAATGAAATATGACTTGTCAAAACCTAAGTGATCTGGACAAAATCCTACTCAGTAGAAGGAGTCATAGTCTGTAATGATTTTATTTTTAAATAAATCGTTTATTTTTAAATAGGAAAGAATAAAATAAGCATTCAACTAAAGAAAATGATATAATAGGGGCACCTGGGTGGCTCAGTGGGTTAAGCCTCTGCCTTCAGCTCAGGTAATGATCTCAGGGTCCTGGGATTGAGCCCCGCATTGGGCTCTCTGCTCAGCGGGGAGCCTGCTTCCCTCTCTCTCTCTGCCTGCCTCTCTGCCTATTTGTGATCTCTCTCTCTGTCAAATAAATGAATAAAATCTTAAAAAAATGATATAATAAAATGTTGTATGGTTGAATTGTTATAGTTAAGAACAGAAAATAGTAAATTGGGGTGCCTGGGTGGCTCAGTCAGTTAAGTGTCTGACTCTTGATTTCAGCTCAGGTCATGATCTCAGGGTTTTGCGATCAAAGCCCACATCAGACTTGGTTTTGGGCATGGAGCCTGCATTTTCCCTCTCTCTCTCTCTCTTAAAAAAGCAAAAAAACAAAATACAAAGAAAACTCCAGAAAGTAGTAAATTATTAAGTAAACAAACAAGTCGTGAATAAATGACTCATTTGGTAGATGTTTGATAAAAATAATGCTAACTATATCTTTGGATATGACAATAAAATAGACCTTTCTAGGCAAACCTGAAGAAAAAAATAATACAGAATATTAGGAATGAAAATGGTGATAGCATTGCAAGTACAGAAGATAATAGATATAAAAATATATCTACTTTTTAATCAATAAATTAGAGAACAAATGGAAATAATTGACTTCCTAGAAAAATGTCAGTTACAGATTGATGCATGTCTAAGGTGACTGTATTGATAAATCAATAACCATAAACACACTGGAAATTTTTAGGCTGTACTCCACAGAAGTTCTAGTCCTAGGTAATTTTACATGTTCTTTCAAATTTTCAAGTGATAATTTAATTTCTAGATTAGTTGATTTATTCTGGAGATTAGAAAGACAGAATACTCTTCAGTTTACCTATTCTGATACCAAAACTGAAATGAAAGAGGTAAGAAAACTGGAGACCAATTTTACATATGAATAAAGATGCAAAATCCTAAATTATAAGTAGCAATCTAGGATTATATTTAAAAATATATCCTGTGGGGAGACAAACTTAATTCCAGGAGCATAGAGATGATTCTTACCAGGGATTGAATATGTTAATGTATTAAAAGGGAAAACCTATATGATCCTGAATTTTATCCTAAACAAATTTAACAAACAGTAAGAACATTCTGGATTAGTTTTTCTATAGAAACAATGATTAAAATGTATTAGGCACTGATCTAGCACTCTACATGGACTGTCAAATGTAATCTTCCTAACATCCCTATGAAGTAGCTAGTACTCATTTGCTTATTTTATATAGATAAGGAAACAGGCACAGAGTGGGTACAAAATCCTACCAAGGTCATACAGTTACAGATGGAACCAGCATCTGAACTTTGCAGTTTGAATTCCAAGTCTGTGTTTTTTATCTATTATGCTATTCTTTGTCTTTTTGTTCATTACTGAAAGAACAAATTCTTACTTAATGTCAAAAGATATCCAATAGCAAACATCATATTAAATGGTATAAAATTCATGAACAAGACAAGAATTATCCTCTCCTTATTTTAGTTGTTCTAGTCAATGCAGTTGTTTTGGAAAAAAAAAAAAATCCAGGATAAGGGGCACCTGGGTGGTTCATTTGGTTAAGCGACTGCCTTTGGTTTAGGTCATGATCTTGGAGTCTCAGGATTAAGTCCCTCATCAGGCTCCCTGCTCAGCAGGGAGTCTGCTTCTCCCTCTGACTTTCTCCCCTCATGCTCTCTGTCTCAAATAACTAAATAATTAACTAACTAAATAAATAAAATCTTTTAAAAAATCCAGGATAAGGTCAGCTGATTAGCAATTCCATCTGCCACCTGAAATCCCCTTGCCATGCAACATAACATAGTCACATACTCCAAGGATTAAGGTATGGAATATTTTTGGGATACCGTTATTTTGCCTACCACAGTAACTTTGGAAATATTGTTATCTAAGAAGAGAATGAAGATAAGAAGAACAATTGCTACCAAAATCAGTGTTTGCGTAATAGTGAGAGATTAATCTGCCTTGTCAGTTGGTTTATTTTTTATGAAATATATCCAGGTGGAGAAGAAGAGAAGTGAGGGCTGGGAGGAATATGTTTTATACTTTTAGCTCTAGTGACAAAGTTGAAAGTAGGTTGAAATAGATGCTCTAGTTTTCCTTCTTTTTTTTTTTTTTAAGGAGATGTAGCTTCTTTTCTTTCTTTCTTTCCTTTTTTTTTTTTTTTAAGATTTTATTTATTTCTTGACATACAGAGTTCACAAGTAGGCAGAGAGGCAGGCAGAGAAAGGGGAAGAAGCAGGCTTGCTGCTGCCAGAGAGCCTGATATGGGACTCAATCCCAGGACCCTGGGATCATGACCTTAGCTGAAGGCAGCCTCTTAACTGACGGAGCCACCCAGGCACTCCTAACTGGAAATTTTAAATGTACATGTATGGTCACACTATTTTAGAGACATTTGACCCACATGAGATGGTTCTAGTGATAATAGAAGCTCATGATAATAAAATTATATCATCACTGTGGAGATCAGAATTTAGAGTGCTCCAAATCATGTTTACGTCTGTCCAGTTCATCCAAAAATGGAATCAGTCTATTAAGATTCACACCGCAAAGAAAAGGGACTTTGTTTTGCATTGCTTGAAATTATCTGATGTGTCAGATGACCATTCCTACATATTTTGACCTTACCTAAAGCATTTGTTGCACATTCTCTGTGAGTCTGACTGTCTGGAACCCTGGAGTGATTTCAAGTGTCAGGAGTCAGCATGAGAATGAAGAAAAGCTGAAACAGTCTTGACTGCTAGGTGTTTACCCCGAAGATACAAATGTAGTGAGCCAGAGGGGCATCCGCACCCCAATGTTTATAGCAGCAGTGTCCATAATAGCCAAATAATGGAAAGAACCCAGATATCCATCGACACATGAATAGATTAAGAAGATGTGGTATATGCAATGGAATACTACTCCCAGCCCTTAAAAAAATGAAATCTTGCCATTTGCAACGAAGTGGATGGAACTAGAGGGTATTATGCTAAGCAAAATAAGTCAGTTAGAGAATGACAATTATCCTATGATCTCACTCATATGTGGAATTTAAGAAAACAGGATCATAGAGGAAGGAAGGAAAAACTAAAACAAGACAAAATCAGAGAGGGAGACAAACCGTAAGAGACTCTTAATCAGAAACAAACTGAAAGTTGCTGGGAGGGAGGAGGATGGTGTAATTTGGTGATGGACATTAAGAAGGTCATGTGATGTAATGAACACTGAACATCATAAGACTGATGAATCACTGAACTCTACTTCTGAAACTAATAATATACTATATGTTAATTAATTGAGTGTAAATTTAAAAAGAACAGTTGAAACAGTCTTATGTTGCTCGTGGATATTTCCCATAAGTTGGTAGAGGGTATAATGATCAATATGTGGAATAGCTGTGCCTAAATCTTATTTACTATACTTGTGAAAATTGGCCCAAGAAACTCAGGCTTACAGTTTATTTACGAGTAGTCTTCTCTAATATATGAAAGCTCGGGGAATAAAACATTCTGACTCATGAACGTCCTGGTTATTTGAAAGCTCTATAGAAAACCCACTTTGTTTATGTTTGTCCTAAAACATAGTAATTCAGTTTGTTGCAAATTTAATCTATGGTAATTGGGGATCTCCAGTTGGCTCAGAGCATTCATCCTGGGCAAGAATTCCCACAAACAGAATTTAAAATATTGATAAGTAAGTATAGGAGGCGGAATTGAGTGCATTTTATACTAACACCAAAGATCTATAAATTTCCCTTTTTGAGAATATGTAACAAGCATTTACAACTACTTAGAAACGTTTGAATTTTGTAAAACAGATTTATGTTAATATGGGTCCTCTTTTTGAATTTGAGATTATCATTGATAAACGAGGAGCACAGTGCAAAAAGTTGGAATGAAGTAGGACATTAGAATGAAGCTCAAGCTTTTAAACAACAAATTTTACTTTTTAAATTACATTTTTAGTTGGAATCTTTGGGTCTGGCTTATCTGTAGTGTTTCAAATATGTGTGAATGTGCTGTGGATAAACGGTTATGTGCCTACAGGCTCTGTCAATAGGTGCAGTCAAATATATTTACATATATGCTAAAATTCTATGCTAAACCTCCTTGTTTAAAAAAAGATTACGTGTATCCACATCCATTCTATTTAGGAAGGCAGACATGCACTAGAGATTTCTATTCATGCTATTACAATTCTTGTTTCTTTCTGATAATGGGGAACTGAGAATGGAATGGGTAAATCAAATCTATGGACCCTGGATCTTATTTTAGTTATAAATATCAGTATCTTCCCTTATTAACTGTTTGTTTATTTTTAAAGATTTATTTGAGAGAGAGAGAGAGAGAGAGTGAACACGTGCATGTGAGTGAGTATGAGGGGTAAGGGATGAGGGAGAGGGAGAGAGAAAATCTCAAGAAGACTACCTGCTAAGCACAGAGCTCTATATGGGGCTCAATCTCATGATCCTGAGACAATGACCTGAGCTGAAATTAAGAGTTGGATGCTTAACCCACGGAGCCATCCATGTGCTTCTCCCTTCTTAGCTATTTATAAGGTTTCATAACAACACGGAGGGCATTTTAGAAATAGTTTGAGTTAATTTACAATATTTTCTCATTTCTTTTCCATCCTTTGCTGAGGTATTCCTGAGCAACAGTGTTCTAGTTAAGTTTAACTGAATCCTGACTTTCCCCAAAGACACCATTGCCCTTGGCAGTTCTCTCTAATGGAAATATCTCATCATCCATGCATCTCATCAATGGTAGAAACTTCATTCTTTTGCTCTTATCCTATCTTATGCATGCCTTCTCCCATATTTTTTATTTTAGACATATCTATTTGATTTCCTCCCTCTTCTCTTTCCACCACTTTATCTACATTAGTTCGGATTTCTTTGTTCTTTCCTTGACATATTAGCCTGATTCCCTGCCACCAAATTGTTCACTCTGTTCACCTTCCAACTGTCACAAGAACTCTCATTCTGAAACACTGATCTGATTATCTTTCTGATGCTTAGTGTCTTTCTGATAACCCTCTTAATTCCAGGTTGCTTGCAGAATAAAGACTAAGTTTCTTTTTTTTTTTTTTTAAGATTTTATTTATTTATTTGAGAGAGAGGCAGTGAGAGAGAGCATGAACGAGGAGAAGGTCAGAGGGAGAAGCAGACTCCCCATGGAGCTGGGAGCCCGATGCGGGACTCGATCCCGGGACTCTGGGATCATGACCTGAGCCGAAGGCAGTTGTCCAACCAACTGAGCCACCCAGGCGTCCCAAGACTAAGTTTCTTGACATGTTATAAGGCTCTTCACAATCTGGAGTAAACCTGTGTTTTCTCCCCTTGTATTTTATTGCCTTTTTGTTTTTCTTTGAAGGTGAATACGTAATAATCTTGACTCTTCAGATATTTCAGAGGTGAATGTTGTATTTTTGCATTCATTTTTCTATTTTAATGTAAATCTTATACAATGGAAATAACGTGTGGATATAAATGGCTTAATACAGGTACAACATTAGGATATTAACACAATATTCTGCAGTTTGCTTTTTTTCACTTAATACGTTGGGTTAACTCTCAAGTTCTATATGTAGAGACCAGACTTACTTAATTTGGTAGATGTTATTCCATGGTGTAGGTGAAACTTAATTTTTCCCTTTTTGACAGGCATTCACAGACTTTCTCTTTTATAGTATTAAAATTATATGGTAACTGGTTTTGTATCTGTGGTCTTCATATTTGTACTCTTATTTCATAGGCATCTAGAGTAATTTGCAGAAAAAAATTGTGAAACAAGTAGCAATGAGAAGATCTGTGTCCCCCCAATTATAAATAATACTAAAAAATATGATTCTGGTGCCAGAATAGAGAAATCAAGGAATACAAGAAGACCCCTAAAATAGATCAGTAATACATATTAGAGTTTACTCTAAGATAAAGTTCGTATTTGAAAGATGTAAGAAAAGGAAAAATCATTCAATAAACAGTCCTGAAAAATGTTTTAATGACTATTGCATACCATTTGGTATCCCTTCCCTCAAATTTGCCTGTTATCTTGTAGTCCAGAGATCATGAGTTTTTTATCCATTCCAGAGAATAACTCTCCCATTTTGCTGTTCCAAGAAGAGAAGGGGATCTGTGAATCTAACGAATTTAGATTTTCAACTGATGTTGTTGCTTATTTCAGTATTCCATTTTTTATTTTTGAGTAGTGTTCCATTGTATGGATGTGTCACTATTTATCCATTCATCTATTGATGAACATTTGAGTTATTTCAGTTTTGGATTACTGTAAATAAAGCTTTATGAATATGTATAAATCTTTGTGTGGACATATGCTGTCATTTGTCTTGACTATATGCCTAGGGTAGAATTGCTGATTGTATAGTAGTTATATGTTTAAATTTTTAAGAAACTGCCAAGTTATTATCCTGAAGTGGTTGGTACTATTTTATGTGCCTACCTGCAGTTTGTGAGAGTTGTAGTTGATTTAAATCCCTGTCAACATTGGTATGTGAAGTCTTTTTGATCATGGCCATTTTAATAGATATGACTAGTGTCTCATACTTTCAGTTTACATTTCTCTAAAGACAAATGATCTTGAGTTTCTTTTCATGTTTTTTACTTGCAATCTGTATATCAACTTCGTTGCAGTATTTGCTTCAAATCTTTTGCTCACTTTTTTTCTTATTAGGTTGTTGATATTATAATTAGTGTATTTTAAGATTTCTTTTTTTTTTTAAGATTTTATTTATTTATTTGACAGAGAGAGACATCACAAGCAGGCAGAGAGGCAGGCAGAGAAAAAGGGGGAGGGCAGGCCCCTGCTGAGCAGAGAGCCCGATGTGGGGCTCGATCCCAGGACCCCGAGATCATGACCTGATGAAGGCAGAGGCTTAACCCACTGAGCCACCCAGGCGCCCCTATTTTAAGATTTCTTATCTGGATTAAAGAATATATTGCAAATGTGACTTGCAAATGTTTTCTCTCAGTTCATTTCCTTTTTATTCTCTTAATGGTGTCTTTGAAGAGCAGAAATTCTTAATTTTGGTGAAGTTTTAGTTTGTCTGATTTTCTTGTACGGTATTTTGATGTCCTATCAAAAAATCTTTGCTTAACCTAAGGACACAAAATTTTCTCAAAAAATTTCCTGTAGAAGTTCTGTGGTTTTAAGTTTTGCTTTTAAATATGATGCCCTTTAATTTTTTAAGTTAATTTATTTTGGCCTAAGGATATCCATTTGTTTCAGCACAATTTTTTGAATTCTTTAATGAATTGCAATTGTGCCTTTGTAAAAATTTAATCACATATATGTATAGGTCTAAATGTACTGTATTCCTCCATTCTGTTCCATTGATTTATCCTTAATATTGTACCATCTCTCTTGTTTACCATATAGTTTCATCATAGTCTTAAAAGCAGGTAGTGTAAGTCTCTAACTTTGTTCTTTTTCAAAGTTACTTTGGCTCGTTGAGGTCCTTTCTGTTTCCACATGAGTTTCAAAATCAGTTAGTCTCTACAAAACAAGATTTCTGGGATTTTGATTAAATTACGTTAATCTCAGGATCAGTTTTTAGAAAATGAACATCATAACAGTATTGAGTCTTTTGATTTATGAACTTGATATTATCTCATCGTTTGTTTAGATCCTCTAATTTATCTCCGTATACATGTTTACACTTCTTTCGTCAAATTTATCCCTAAGCATTTCATCTTTTTCATGCTATTGTAAATGGTATTTTTTATGTCGATAATATCATTTGCTTGACAAATATTTATTGAATATTTAATGAGAAAAAAGAAGTGGACTGGGAAACATTTGCTGTAATATTTCTTGCTTTGTACAGCACTCTTCTACCCTCTGGGAAATAATCCTTCCACGTAAATGGTCTTAGTAGAGGCTGCCAATCAAGGTAACCCACCCTCTTGGCCATAGGTTTGGACACACCATCCAAGCCAATCAGAATCCTTCTACAAGATTTTCAAGTACTTGGGCAAGTGAGTGGTAGAAAGAAGAAGATAGTTCCTCTCCAGGCAATGAACTATTAGGATCCCTATCCTGGACAGCCCATATGACTCCCAAATCTGTATCTCTGGCTCTAATTTTTCCTTTCTCCCCTAGAATCTTTTTTTTTTTTTTCATTTTTAAAAAATTTAAATTCAGTTAATTAGCATATAATATATTATTGATTTCAGAGGTAGAGGTCAGTGATTCTTCAGTTTTATATAATACCCAGTGCTCATGTAAATGGTATTTTAAAACAAAACTTTGATTTCTGATTGTTCTTTGATGGCATGTAGAAATACAGTTGCTATTTATATTTTGAGTTGTATCTTGAACCTCTGCTTAAACACACTTGATTTGGTTGGATGTTTTTTGGAGCAAAATTTCTTTTTGAAAATGTTTTGTCTTGAGTAATTTTATATTTATAGGAGTATTGCAAACATAGGTCAGAGAATTCCATGTACTTTTCACACAATTTCCCTAATTAACACAAATTTTAATTTTAGTGGGGTTTTTTTGTAGGTTTTTTGGGTAGGTTTTCTATATACATGGTTATGTTATTTTCAAATAAAGAGATTTTCTTCTTTCTTTACAATCTTTTTTTTTTTTTAAGATTTATTTATTTATTTATTTGACAGAGAGAGATCACAGGTAGGCCGAGAGGCAGGCAGAGAGAGAGGAAGGGCGGGGGGAAGCAGGCTCCCTGCCGAGCAGAGAGCCCGACGCGGGACTCGATCCCACGACCCTGAGATCATGACCTGAGCCGAAGGCAGCGGCTTAACCCACTGAGCCACCCAGGCGCCCCTTTTCTTTACAGTCTTGATGCTTTTTATTTCTTGTAATTGCTTTTCTACCCACTACTTTGGTCAGAATCTCTGGTATATTTCTTGAGGGTTTTAGGTCTGGGTATAGTGTGCTTGATGGTGGTACATGATATAATTAAGTTTCCTAAGCCTCTCCCCTTCTTCAGGGTTGTCTGGGGTGGAATCTGTTGAGGATGGGAGTTCTCAGTGTGCTGAGGGATTGAGTTGGGTTAGGAACTACCCAGCAGCAGAGGGGTTCTCTTTTTTCCTCACATTTAGGTCTTTCATGCATTCTGAGTCTATTTTTGTCTATAGTGTAAGAAAATGGTCTAGTTTCATTCTTCTGCATGTGGCTGTCCAATTTTCCCAACATCATTTGTTGAAGAGACTGTCTTTTTTCCATTGGATATTCTTTCCTGCTTTGTCTAAGATTAGTTGACAGTAGAGTTGGGTGTCCATTTCTGGGTTCTCTATTCAGTACCATTGATCTGTACGTCTGTTTTTGTGCCAGTACCATTCTGCCTTGATGATCACAGCTTTGTAATAGAGCTTAAAGTCAGGCATTGTGATGTCCCCAGCTTTGCTTTTTGTCTTTTTTTTTTTTTTTTAATTTTCAGCATTCCTTTGGCTATTTGCGATCTTTTCTGGTTCTATACAAATTTTAGCATTATTTGTTCCAGCTCTGAGAAAAATGTCGATGGTATTTTGATAGGGATTGCACTGAATGTATAGATTGCTCTGGGTAGCACAGACATTTTAACATTATTTCTTCTTCCAATCTATGAACATGGAATGTTTTTCCATTTCATTGTGTCTTCTTCAATTTCTTTCATGAGTGTGCTACAGTTTTCTGAGTACAGATCCTTTATCTCCTTGGTTAGGCTTATTCCTAGGTATCTTAATGGTTTTTGGTGCAATTGTAAATGGGATCGACTCCTTAATATCTTTTCTTCTCATTCTTAGTGTATAAAAATGCAACTGCTTGTTTCTGTGATCAGTGTTAGAGAAATTACTGGTTGTGCTCTATTCTAGAATTTTTATGGTTTCAGATCTCACATTTGGGCCCTTAATCTATTTTGAGTTTATTTTTGTATACAATGTAAGAAAGTGGTCCATTTTCACTCTATCGCATGTAGCTGTCCAGTTTTTCTAATACCAATTTGTTGAAGAGAATGTCTTTTTCTCATTGCATATTTTTCGCTTATCAAAGATTGACCCATAATTGTATTTTTAAAAATTAATTTATTTTTAAATTTAAAGATTTAAACTTAAATCTTAAATTTAAAGATTTAAATTTAAAGATTTTTATTGATTTAATATTTGACAGAGAGACAGTGAGAGAGGGAACACAAGGTGGGGAATGGGAGAGGGAGAAGCAGGCTTCCCGCCGAGCAGGGAGCCGATTTGGCATTGGATCTCAGGACTCCAGAATCATCACCCGAGCTGAAGGCAGACACTTAACCAACTGAGCCATCCAGGCGACTCAGTACCGTAATGTTTTTTGATTATTACAGCTTTGTATTACAAGTTAAGTCTGTAATTTTGATTCTTCCAGGTTTTTCCCTTTTCAAGTTTGCTTTGGCTGTCCAGGGTCTTTTGTGTTTCCATATAAATTTTAGTATTGTTTGTTCTAGTTCTGTGAAAAATTTTGTTGGTATTTTGATTGACATGGATTGCATTAAATGTCTAGGTTGCTTTGGGTACTTTAGACATTTTAACAATATTTGTTCTTCCAGTCCATAAGCATGGGATGTCTTTCCATTTCTTTGTGCCATTTTCAATTTCTTTCAACAGTGTTGTATTATTTATAGAGGTGTTTCACCTCTTTGGTTAACTTCATTTTTATTATTTTTTGGTGTGGTTGTAAATGGGATTGTTATCTTAATTTCTCTCTCTGCTACTTCATTATTCGTGTACAGAAATGTAACAGATTTCCGTACATTGATTTTGTGTACTGTGACTTTATGAATTCATTTCAATTCTAGTAGTTTTTTGGTGGAATATTTCAGGTTTTCTACATATAGTATCAGGTCATCTGTAAATATTGAATATTTTACTTCTTCCTTACCTGTTTGGGTGCCTTTTATTTCTTTGTGTTGTCTGATTGCTGTGATTGGGATTTCTAGTACTATGTTGAATAAGAGTGGTAAGAGTGGACATCCTTGTCTTGTTCCTGACCATTGCAGCTAATCTCTCAGTTTTTCCCCTTTGAGTATGATGTTTGTTGTGGAGTGGTCATATATGGCTTTTATGTGTTGAGGTATGTTCCCTTTAAACCTGCTTTGTTAAGGGTTTTTATCATGAATGGATGTTGTAATTTGTGAGATGCTTTTTCTACATCTATTGAAAGGATCATATTTTTTTTTCTTTTTTCTTATTGATGTGATGTATCATGTTGACTGATTTGTGAATACTGGACCACCCTTGCATCCTGGGAATAAATCCCATCTGATGGTGGTGAATAATGTTTTTACTGGATTATTAGATTCAGCTTGCAATATTTTGTTGAGAATTTTTGCATCAATGTTCATCAAAGTTACTGGCATATAATTCTCTTTTTTTGTAATGTCTTCATCTGATTTTGGTATCAGGGTAATATTGGCCCCGTAGAATGAATTTGGAAGCTTTCCTTCCTCCTAAGTTTTGGGATAGTTTGAGAAAAACAGGTATTAATTCTCCTTTCAATGTTTGGTAGAAATAGCCTGTGAAGCTGTCTGGTCCTTGACTTTGTTTGTTGGGAGTTTTGGATTACCAATTTGATTTCATTGTTGGTAATCAATCTGTTCAAAATTTCTATTTCTTCCTGCTTCAGTTTTGGTGAATTATATGTTTCCAGAAATTTACCCATTTTTTTCTAGTTTGTCCAATTTTTTGGTATATAATTTTCCATAATATTCTCTTATAGTCTTTTGTACTTCCATGGTGTCTGTTATTTCTTTTCTTTTATTTGTGATTTTGTTTATTTGAGCTTTTTTTTTTTTTGATGAATCTCACAAAAGGTTTATCAATTTTTTAATCTTTCCAAAGAACCATCTCCTGGTTTCTTTGATCTTTCCATTGCTTCTTTTAGTTTCTGTATCGTACATTTCTGCTCTACTCCTTATTTCTTTCCTTCCTCTGGTTTTAGGTTTTGTTAGATCTTCTTTTTCTAGCTGCTTTAAGTATAAGGTTAGTTTGTTTTTTTGAGAATTTTCTTGTTTTTTTGAGTTAAGCCTGTATTGCTATAAATTTCCCTCTTTGTGCCATTTTTCCTGCATCCTAGAGATTTTGTATAATTGTGTTTTCATTTTCAGTTTTTCTCCATGTAGTATTTTTTTCTTGTTTGATTTCTTGTTTGTTTCATTCATTGTTTAATAGCATGTTATTAAATGTCCATATATTTGTTCTCTTTCCAGATTTTTTTCTTGAGGTTGATTTTTAGTTTCATAGTGTTGTCCTCAGAAAAGATTCTCAGTTGGTTGGGTGTCTGCTTTTGTCTCAAGCCATGATCCCAGGGTCCTGGGATCCAGTTCCACATTGGGATCCTTGCTCAGTGGGGAGCCTGCTTCTCCCTCTATCTGCTGCTCCCCCTGCTTGCTCGCTCTCTCTGAAAAATGGATAAATAAAATCATAAAAAAAAAAGAAGAAAAGATGCACGGTGAGACTTTGATCTTTTTGTATTTATTGTGACTTGTTTTGTAGCCTACTGTATATCTATTCTAGAAGGTGTTTCATGTGCACTTGAAAAGAATGTGTATTCTATTTTAGAATTGAGTATTCTGTGTATATTTGTTAAATCCTTCTGGTCCAGTGTGTCATTCAAAGACATGATTTCTTTGTTAATATTCTGTTTGGATGATCTGTCCATTGACATAAATGGAATGTTAATGTCCCCTACTGTTATTGTATTACTATCAATTAGTTCCTTTGTGTTTCTTATTAATTGTTTTATGTATTTGGTTGCTACCTCATTGGGTGCATGAATACTTACAATTTTTATACCTTCTTGTTGGATTGTCCCCTTTATGATTTTATGCTGTCTTTTTCTCTCATTCAGTCTTTGTTCTTTTTTTTTTTTTTAAAGAATTTATTTATCCATTTGGGAGAGGGAGAGATCGTGAGAGGGGAGAAGGTCAGAGGGAGAAGCAGGCTCCTAGTGGAGCTGGGAGCCTGATGCGGGACTTGATCCTGGGACTCTGGGATCATTACCTGAGCCAAAGGCAGTGGCTTAACCAACTGAGCCACCCAGGTGCCCCAGTCTTTGTTTTAATGTCTGTTTTGCCTGATATAAGTATTGGTACCCCAACTTTTGGCATCCATTTGCATGATAAACATTTCTCTGTCCCATCACTTTCAATATGCATATCTTTAGGTTTAAAATGAGTCTCTTGTAAAGCAGCGCATAGATTGGTCTTATTTTTTAATCCACTCTGTCACTATATGTCTTTGGAGCAGTTAGTCCATTTGCATTCAATGTAATTATTGATATATTTTTATTGCCATTCTTTTTTTTGTTTGTTTTTGTCTGAGAAACTCTTTATCTCTCCTTCTGTTCTGAATGATAGTCTTGCTAGATAAAGTATTCTTGACTGCAGATTTTTCCCTTTGAGCACTTTGAATATATTATGTTACTCCCTTCTGGCCTCAAAAATCTGATAGCCTTATGGGGTTTCCCTTGTATGTAACTGTCTTCTTTTCTCTTAATGCTTTAAAAAATTTTTCTTTATAACTGATTTTTTCCCTTTTAATTATTATGTGTCTTGGTGTGGACCACTTTGGGTTGCTTTTGTTGGGGAATTCTGTGCCTTCTGGATCTGATTATCTGTTGCTTTGCCCAGATCAGGGAATTTTTCAGCTATTATTTCTTTAGATACACTTTCTGCTTTCTTTCTCTTTCCTGGAATCCCTATAATGCAAATGTTATTAAGCTTATGGGGGTCCCTTAGTTCCCTAAGTCTACTCTCATTTTGCATAGTCCCCCCCCCCCCCACTCAGCTTGATTACTTTCCATTAATTTGTCTTTCAGGTTGCAGATTCATTCCTCTGCATCCTCTAGCCTGCTATTTATTCTACTGAGTGTATTTTCAATTTCAATTATTGTTTTCTTCATCTCTGATTGATTTGTTTTAGCTCTGTGTTGAAGGTTTCACTAATGTCCTTTACTCTTCTCAAGTCCAGTGATTATATTTATGATCATTACTTTAAATTTTCTTTTTCAGGATATTATATACATTTTGCTTATGTCTCTTGCTATGATTTTGTCTTTCTTCATTTTGGACATATCCCTTTGCCTCCTCATTTAACCTAACTTTCTGTCTGTTTCTGTGTGTTAGGAAAATCAGATAGTCTATTGCTCTTGAAAATAGTGGGCAGGGCATGTACTTTTAATAAAGTGGCACCTGCCCTTCTCCACAGGGGACGTGTAACCATAGCAGAGCTACAGTGTGTGCAGGTGGGGGTTGCAGTTTTAACAATACCAGTATCCTCCATGGGAGGTCAGGAAACACATTGTTGGTAAGATTTGTACTGGTCTTCTGGTGGAGGGAAACTGCTGTCCTTGGACTGAGGCAGGTGTAGTTGGAGGGGACAGGATGTGGTGTAAGCATGTTAAATAATGAGTGCCTGCACTCTGCTGGTTCCCACAGGTGACTGTGATTATTCTGGGGGAACATGGGAATGAAATGGCACCTGCCTCTTTCATTCCTGGAAAAGTCCCTCAGGAATTCTGAGATTACTAATTAACTCCCTTTCCATGTACCCCATGTGTTTTTCTAACTGCTGCTTCAGTCTATCTCTGAGGACTGTTTGCTGTGCTGTTTCTTTAAGGGCAGAAACTCAGTTTCCTTTCACCCTTTGGGCTCTCCCAGAGCCCAGCTTCTGATTTTAAAGTTCTAGGCTTCAAGTCCTGTTGGTTGTACGAACTCACAAAATGTGGTTCCTTTGATTTTCAAAGCTAGATGCTGAGGGGATTCTTTGTGTAGGCTTCCCAGTATGATGGTCTGTTTTTCATCCCTCTATGTGCCTATGGCTCCCTTCTTCTGGCAGCCAGACCCAGGGAGTTTTTTAGCTCCCCACTGCATCTCTGCCCTTCCTAATCTCTTCGATGTTGTCTCTCCTGGACATTTAGGTGTGGAGTTTGTTCTGCCAATCTTTGGATTGTTTTCTAGATTATTTGCACTGATGTGAGTGTTACCTAGTATCTGTGAGAGGAGGTGAATTTAGGGTCCTCTTCTACTATCTTCCCTGGAGATCTCTAGACCTTAGTTTTTATGAGTTTAATATTGTCAAGAGTGCCAGATAAAATGATTTTTTGATGTAGTTTTTGAAAAGTGGCTTTTAGTGCCTTATGTTTTCAAAGGCTAAAAATAGTTTCTGTGATAGTAGTGATCAATGATAAAATAGACTATTTTCTATAGTTATATTGTCTTCAAAATATGTTGTAAAACGATATTTTCAAAACTATTATAATCTTCTTGTGTTTTACAACAGTCCAGATCTTCAATTATAGTTTCAAGTATGAAATACGGATTTTCTTGGTAGTGTTTGAACCACAAGAAGAGTTTGTATTCTTCCCATAATGCAGAAATATCTTTTAACTTATATAAATCTCTGACATCTCAGAAGGATTGTGTTAAAATGGAGGAGGTGTCATAAATCTTTATTCTTTGGTATAGAATATAGTAGCTGAGTGTTAATTTCTTCCAATATTTAAGTATTTATTTAAAGTAATAGGGAATTTTTGGTTTCAGGTTTTTAATACATGACAGTAATCCTACATGCACTAATAATTTCTGAAGGTGGTTATATTCCCTAATAATTTCCTTACCTCAAATAGATGAAGTTATTGTTCCAAGGAGAATGCATTAAAGATGGCATTCATTTTCTACATGACTAGAATTTTCTTATGCAACATGCTGCTGGCTATGGGACTATGAGGCTTCTTTTTGTTTTTCAAAGCATGATTCTGCTTAACTGTTAACTCTGCGCTTGTGCTTTATTTGCAGCATCTGGCGAGGCCCCAATGTGAACTGCACAGACAGTTCGGGTTACACTGCTTTACACCATGCAGCCTTAAATGGACATAAGTAAGTGCTACTTATTTGGACTGGAAACCTGATGTATTTAGTTACATGTAATGAAGTTAATTATGTTGATGATAACTCTCTCATGCTTCCAGGAGTCTCCTGGGCCTAGGTGAATTTGGAGAGGCACTAGGTGGCAACACTGACAATTTAAACTTGGTAGGAATGTTGCTGTGGATTGTTATGTGCAGAGTATAAGCCAAGAGAATTATTCTAAAATAGGCAAATAACATGCAAGGAGAATGAAAGAAGTGACAGGACGTGTTAGTTATGTGTAGCTTTCAGGGGGTAATGAGATAGAACTAATTAGTAATACCACCCTACCTTTTTTGGGTATTTTTATCTAACATGGGGAGTATTCACCAAAAGTAAAATCTTAATAAGTTCTTACTTTGAATATGAGCCACTTCAAAATCCTTCAAATTTAGGTAACATGCTTTTCCTTTGTCATTCAAGATAGTCTTTCTGGTTTTAAATTTCTTTAATCTATGGAATTATGTTTCAATAGTGTGATAGCCTACAGTATGGACAGTGAAAGAATGTGTAAACATAGCCATCATTTCTTTTCTAGTGTTTTACCTGGGTTACCTCATGGTTTACTGACAAAATATGAGGAGTCTGAATGATTCAGATGTTCTGTCCTCCCCCATCAGAAGAAAAGGGACTCTTTTCATGTCTCCTTTTCCTTTCTGTTTTTCCTTTGCTCTAAAGATCCAAATTATTAGTCTTCCCAGACTTGGAACATTTCATTTTACTTTTACTTCAGTTTTTTAAAGATTTATTTATTTTAAGAAGAGAGAGAGAGAGTGTGTGTGTGTGTGTGTGCATGCACATGCCAGGGGAAGGAAGAGAATCTTCAAGCAGACTTCTCACTGAGCACAGACCCTGACTTAGGGCTCAGTCCCGTGACCCAGGAGATCATGTTCTGAGCCAAAACCAAAAGTTGGATGCTTAACTGATTGAGCCACCCACCCATGCACCCCCATTTTACTAGAGTTTTTTTTAGATGTGGTAATTACTGCCTTAAAAATGTTAGGCACACAAAAAAAGTGCTAGTTACCTTTTGTTTTCCCACCTAACTATTCCTTTATTTTGTGAATTGAGACACAAGATCAGGTCACACTTGATTACATTTTATGGCCTTAAAATTCTCACAAAAGAAACACCCTTTTTGTCATTTATCACTATGACATTTTTTATTTTTAAACTTACTGCATAAACTTAGCATTATCATTCTGTTTGGGTATGGAGATATATCTATAACTATCTACCCATATATAATTATACATATAATCATAAACATAATGTTTTATCATTTGGATTCTTAGTATTAGAATTCCCAAATAACATTTCTTTTTATCCACTCCCTATTCTATATTATATTATCTTATACATCTAACTTGGAATCTTTTATTTTGCTGGGTCTTTTTCAAAATATATTGCTGTACTTCTGTAGAGTGCAAAATGTGTACAGATCCCTACCATCTGAATATTTTAAAGGAATTACTATTTACTCTTCCTTGTCCCTGGGTTATCAGGAATGAAGGCAGATTAAATCAGCCCAATAAATACAATGCTGATGGCTTCTTTGGTCATCTTAATTGTGTATTAGGGGAATTCCAGTTGGGAAAATTGGAAAGATGTACTATCAGATCTAATGGACAGAAGATTGAGCCTGAGCTCAGAGCTGTACTACTCTCCTTGTTCTATCTTAGCTTGTCATTATAAGCACTTCTCAAAATAATGTCCCAAAACGGATTAGCATTCATATCCATCTGTGGTTTTCAGTGTTTAGTAAATGTTGTATACATGATGGCCTGTCAAATTTTAACTATTGAGATATGTTTCCCTATGCCCCACTGCATAATTCCTCATTTCTATTAGCATTATACAAAGTAAAGATAATTTAAGCAAGTTGATTAGCAATCATTAACATCATAAAGAGAGGGGGATTTGACTAGATATCTTAGATATCTTTCAATATCTCTTTAATTGCAGATATTCTCTGAGAATTATATTTCTCTGCTTTGCTTTTATATGAAGATTCCATCTTTTTAACACTTTCTGGAAAGATTTTACCCAGTGTCATTCTATAGGCATTGGAAAAAAGCAGGAGAATTCTAATCCCATCTTCCCATCTCTGCTAGTTATATATCTTGAGCCATTTAATTAACCCATCTAGGGCTCAGTTCAGTATAATGAATACATCGGCTGGATATTTTCCATTGTTCCTTTCAATTATAATATTTTATGATACACTGTTTTAGTATTTGTGGTTCCGTTATGTACTATGATGCTTCAATTCTGAAATTTGAATTTTCATTTAGAGTGTAATATCTCTTTACTTTAGGGCCCCTGGATGGCTCAGTCAGTTGAGCAACTGCCTTTGGTTCAGGTCATGATCCTGGAGTCCCAGGACCGAGTCCCATATTGGGCTCCCTACTCAGTGGGGAGTCTGCTTCTCTCCCTGACTCTCTCCCCTCTCATGTTCTCTCTCTCTCTCTAATATATATACATATATATGTATATACGGATACATATATATGTATATGTATACACGGATACACATATCCGTATATACACATGTATACACATATACACATGTATATGTATATGTATATACATATACACATGTATCCGTATATACATATACATATATATGTATACATATATATAAAATCCATGGGTAATTTAAAGTAAGATAGTTTATTCAATCCTGCCCCCTCCCTTCCCTCATTTTATAGATGGAAAATAAGCCCATTCTGGATAAATGACATAGTGGTCACTTAGATATTAAGGTGGGGCTGTGTTTAGAGTTTAAGTGTTATAGTTCTAAGTGCATGCTTTTACATTATTATTTTACATTATTATTCTACATTATCTTCCTTTTGTGGCTGTGTGCACATCAGTTTCCTAAACTCTTGCTGGCTTTTTTCTGTTCTATTATCTATTTCTGGGCTGCCTCTCATTATCAACTAGTGTGT
Source organism: Lontra canadensis (assembly GCF_010015895.1). Taxonomy (NCBI): domain Eukaryota; kingdom Metazoa; phylum Chordata; class Mammalia; order Carnivora; family Mustelidae; genus Lontra; species Lontra canadensis. The sequence continues at coordinate 13,783,656 of NW_022631046.1, read as the reverse complement.
TCTCATAGAATGTTAATTTTAATATTGGCTTAAGAAAAAATATTTGAAGGAAAAAAATGTCCATAGCGTATATCTCAGAGCCAGAGAAGAATTTTTTTTCTTTCCTTTGCTGTTGCTATTCTCACTTAGCAAGGTAATGAACAATTGATTATTTTGTATTATTCCCAAACAACCCTTAGCAGTCAGCACAGAAACACATCATTTCCATGTTTGTTGCTATTGTTGTTATAGCCATCAGCTATAGATTGTTTCCAAAAACATAATGATTTCTAGGCTAAAGTTCATGGAATCATAGAGCTAGCAGTAATATTACAGGGTTCTGTAGCTTCTTATTTTGTTCTGAACACAGACTTTTCTCCTACCCTCAACATAAAATCTAAACCTTCATACTGCAAATTAAGCCTGTTTTACATCCTTTTATTTTGTACGTTTTATGGAGGCTCTTGTTTAGTTAGTCCATAAGTGGAGCAGCATTTTGTACCTGAAATATATTATTTCATAATGAACAATTCATCTCCACTTAGCCAAATCAGGACACAATAGAAAATGTACTTCTGTTAGTGATTTCCTGGGTCATTTGTAATTGCAGATTAGAAAATTATTACCATCAAATGATAGAAAAAACATGGTTAGTAGAACAAAATCCACCAACAATGATTATAAGTTATTTCAGTAGATAGGCAAGAAACCTGTTTTTCTTTTTTATAATATGAAGGATTCATTTTTCTCTTTCATGTATTTCTGCTACAAATTTGGCTGTCTTAATTCTCTTCTGAACAGACAGTAGCCAGCCAGCTGGCCTGCCTTTCTGCCTTTCTTCTTCCCTCTCTCCCTCCTTCCCCCACTTTCTTCTTCCCTCTTTCCTTTTTTCTTTGCTCTCTCTATCCCTTCTTCTCTTCCTCTCTCCTTTCCTTTCCTCTTTTCTTTTTCTAATCTTTTCTTTTTAATAATATTCTTACTGTTCACTGTAAGTTTTTACTAAACATGTGTATTCAATGTCAGTTCTCTTCTCTTAGCAAATTGTTCCTTTTCTTTTTTTCTTGTTAAGGTTCATCTCATTAATCTATATTGGGCACACTGTGATTCTTGATGCTGTTTTGAGAACTCTCAGCACTAAATTGTTATCATTTATATCTTCAAAATATGTATATTCTTTGTTATGTGTGGGGTTTAAATATTTACTGTTCTTGCCTTTCATTCTTTAAACATTTAATGCTTGGATCCTAGACTCCATTATCTGAAATCCAAACTGTATCTCATATTATATCTAGAAACCAGATAGTAATTTATGTGTACTTTTGATTTACTCTCTCTTAGGTTTTCTTTTCTTTTTTTTTTTTTTTTTTTCGTAGGTTTTCTAATGAAAGAAGAGAACTTCCTCTAAAAATTTATGTAGTCTGATCCATAAAGTTTCTCTTTGGTAAACCTAGAAATAACTTTGATCTGATTGCTTCTTTCCTGGATAAGGGTATTAAATAGTTAAAATTTGCTCTAATTCACTCTCCCTGGCAATCTAGGAGAGTGAATTCAATATAAAAAGGAGCTCCAGTTACAAAATGGGGGGGATTGTCCTCCGGTTTTTTGACCATGTCAAACACATTTGCAACTCTATTACTGTTAAAGAGAAGTAAAATCTTCAAGAAAGTCTGAAATCAAAAGGGCCTTAATTAATGTGAGAATTTCATTAGTTTGTTAAATACTATATCCATATGAAGATGATTTGCATTTATTTCCAAGTTCTTTGGACTAGTACCAAGGGAGGATGGAACAAAATAAATGTCTTGGTTATGATTTAACTATAGGGAAATTTGCTCTTGAGGTAAAGAAATGTGAATGTTGAACTTCCCCAGTTAACTTAATTTTGCTCAGAACATATCCTGAAGCTCCTTAAAAGATATTTCATATGGATTAGAAGTGTATTTATAGCTATCAGAAAATGAAAAAATTAAATATAGTAGCAAAAATCAGTACTTTAAGAATTCCTATTTTTACTTGAACTTATATATTAGCCTTAAGCTGCAAAATGTTGCAGTGTTTAAATTGATTATTAAATTTAATTTGATATTTTGTTTTACTCCTGGGAAATGGAATTGTTTTTTCTGTGAGCTCATTGACCACATTTATTTTAGGATTTTAGAGCAGTTCTTATTTATGAAATGCTATATGTAAGAAAGAATGCCACTTTATGATCAAAATATAGATGTTACTTCACTTGTTTGCCATTTTATGAGCATTGTTCATCAATATAACTCAATATTTCATGCCTAGTAACTAAGCACAGTCAACATGTTCATTTGTTGATACTTCTGAAAGATACAAGCTACAACCTAAATAAAAATGAAAATCAATAGGATGCCTGAGTGGCTCAGTCAGTTAAGCGTCTGTCTTCAGCTCAGTTCATGATCCTGGGGTCCTGGGATTGGATCTTTTATCAAGTGGAGAGTCTGTTTTTCCCTCTGCACTTACCCCCTGCTCATGATCTCTCTCTCACTCGCTCTCTCTCTCTTGCAAACAAATAAATAAAATCATTATTACAAAAAGAAAATAATACTGATTTGGGTAGGATCCTAGTGTTAAATACCATTCTAGTTTAGATATTATTGATAGTACTTGAAACTTAATTTATTCTTAATGAATGTGGAGAAAAAGGGCCTGTTTAATACATTATTACTTGTGATATACATTAATGCATCGCACGTTGTATAAATGACGATTGATTAATATTTTATTTATGATTCAGTAAGACCAACAGGCACATTTTTTAAAAATAAGATTTTATTTATCTGGCAGAGAGAGAGGGGAAGCAGGCTTCCCACTGAGCAGAGAGCCTGATGTGGGACTCACTGCCAGCACCCTGAGATCATGACCTGAGCCAAAGGCAGAGGATTTAACCCACTGAGCCATCCAGGTGCCCCTAATAGGCACATTTTTTATCAGAAATATAACTTTATATTTATTAAGTATGTTCTCACATTAGAAATCTGAGCCATGCCATTTCATTAGTTGATATCTGTGAATAGGATGAAAGGTACAACTTAACTAAAAATTTAAAAATAAATTTAAATTTAAAAATGAACAAATTTGGGGCACCCTAATAACTCAGTTGGTTAAGCATCTGACTCTTGATTTTGGCTCAGATCATGATTTTAGGGGGTCGTGGGATGGAGCCCTGTGCTGGGCTCCCTCTCCACGGGGGAGTCTGCTTCTCTACTTCTCTCTCTCCCTCTGCTTCTTCTCTCACTGACTCTCTTTCTCTCAAATAAATAAATCTTCAAACAAACAAACAAACTAGTAAAAATGAGTTAAAAAAAAAGTAAATATAGGGGTGCATGGGTGGCTCATTTGGTAAAGCATCTGCCTTCAGCCTGGGTCATGATCCCAAGGTTCTGGGATTTAGCCCCGACTGAGTTGATTGAGTCAGGCTCCCTGCTTGGTGAGGAGTCTGTTTCTCCTTCTCCCCACTTCTCTCTTTATCTCTTCTTCTCTTTATCTCGCTCCCTGTCTCAAATAAATAAATAAAGTATTTTTAAAAAGTAAATATAATAGTATTTGGTTAGGATTGTATTATTCACCAAAGGCAATTTCATAGGCATACAAATTATTCTTTTCAGATTTACCTATCAGGTGGTGGTAATATGATACAATACAAATGTCGGTATGCTAGTTTTTTCACTCTTTCATCAATCTTCCTGATAATTAAATAATTAATGTATATCACATACATTATTAGAAAATGTCAACAAGAATTAAGCCAAACGACAAATTAAACTCTGAATGGATTTCATGAAAGTAAAAGCAAATAGGATTGGTAACCCATTAAACTTTACTCATTATCCTTTGAGAGTAAATACTTTTAGAAGTTTCAGATTATTTTTTTAATTGGTTAGGCATTGAGGAATAAAGTTAAAAACTCTTCACATAAGTTATCTTTCTCTGTTAAATGAATTTGGAGAAGGCTATTTTGTGAATAGTATAAATTCTACTTTTACATTCAGATAATAAACAGTGTCCTTTTTGGTATTATTTTACCTTTTATTTAAATGTGAAATGTTTTATTTAAAAAAAATTGGGATTGTTAAACATTGCTGCAGCTTGCCTTGAGAATAGTGTTGGTTAGTATACAATTTTACAGTCATACCTGTTTTTTATTTGATTCACACCAACCCTTTTGAGACTGGCAGGAAGTTGTAGCCTCTGAATTCTATCTTAACAATATCTGAAAGACTGACAGAGGCTATTTGATTTGCCCAAGGTAACCAAATGGGTAAGTAGTAGAGTTGGAACTCTAAAGCAGATATTCTGATTTTTAACTGCTTTTTAAATTCATTGGTATTGAATCCTTCTTACCACATTGTAATTAATCTTCTCAGAATAGAAGACACTATATGGTAACTTTTGCTTGGCAGGGAGGTGAGGAGAAATGTATGAACTCAACAAACTTTAAGTGTCCTTCTGATTTTCAGATTTGTTTTTGCAAACTTTTGGAAACATTTTTTTAGATTTGTTTTTGCAAAATTTTGGAAGCATTTTTATTTTTAAAGGATTTTGTTTTTACTTGGGAAAAGAACTAATATTTTTGTACAGTGCTTTAGCATTTATTGAGTGGTTTCTCTTTTGTGATCTCATTTAAAGATTTTACCAGTCTTGAGCAGTAGGCCTTAACTTTTATGACAATATCCTCTACAGAAAAGAAAAAGAAAGACAAGACTAAGTAATTTCTCTAGGGTCACATCATTAGGTAGTTTGTGTAGCTAGGACTCAGATTCAAATCTTCTAAATTCAGGTTTTTATAAAATAATACTGGCTCTTAAGAAGAATATAAAACTGAGATTTTATTCTTATTTTCTCTAAAATCATATCATTAGAAAATTTAGGACTCCTTGGAACTTTCTAAATATTTTTACAACATATTCTTGGTTCTTTCATCATGATTTCATATATTTATCTATTAAGTCCAATGTTTCATATGTGGGGGAGAAAGAATAATTTTCTCATTCCTTTCTAGGTTCTTGGCTGAGGAACCCCCACTCCTCCTATAATAAAAAGGTAGACTAATGGGAGTAAAACAAGAAGTTTAGTAATATGTATATCTTTTGTGTACACATGGGAGATACCCAGCAAAACTGTGTTAACTCCCACATTAAAAGTCATTTCCTGCTAAACATAAAATAGATGTTTGTTGAGGGGAACTAGTTATGGGAGGTTATTAGGGAAAGCACAATAAACAAGTTATGGGGGTGTTACTCAGATTTAAGTTTCTGCCTTCTCCCTTGATAAGAGTTTCTAGAGATTTGGGGGCACCTGGGTGGCTCAGTGGGTTAAGCCTCTGCCTTCGGCTGAGGTCATGATCTCTATATCCTGGGATCGAGCCCCACATCAGGCTCTTTGCTCGGCGGAGAGCCTGCTTCCCTCTCTCTCTCTGCCTGCCTCTCTGCCTACTTGTGATCTCTCTGTGTCAAATAAATAAATAAAATCTCAAAAAAAAAAAAAAAGAGATTTAGAGTACATTATCATTTTCTGGTACAAAGAGGGAGACTCCCTACAAATGGAGTTTTCTTTATGATTTAAATGTTTCTTACAAAAAAGTAACTTCTATTTCGTTTTCAGAGGTTTAACAACATCTACTCTTTCTTAGAAGTAATCAGCTTAAAATAATCCTCATGCCAAGGAGGGTATATTTTGGAGTGGCATATTCTCTCCTTTACAAGTTTAGATCACACTTTGGGCATTCATTATGTTTTACGATTTATTGTAATGTTTGTATCATGTTTATTTTGTGTGTTTATGGGGAGGTAGCTATTAGAGTTCTAACTTCTATTCGGACTTCCTCCAATTTTTCTTGTTACTTTACATTTAAAGTCTGGCTTCATGAAATATTTAAATTTAGCTCTTTGTGTTACATTCGTTCTAAGTACCAGTGATTTCTTATATACGAGAAAGAACTTTAGAATTTTTTGTAACTGTGTATGTGTATATACACACACATGCACGCGTATACATATATATGTATTTGTATATCTGTCTGGGATTTCATTTAGTGAGGTAATAGAATTTGCTTCATAAATGCTTCCATTTTTAAAGGATTTTAAAATGTTTTTGATTGGTTGAAACAAAATTCAATATAATGTGTGCCATAAATTAATGTCTTCTTGATGTTGAGTATTGTAGTTCAGAATTTTTACTTTGAAAACTTGGTGGGGGATTGAGTACAAAGTGCACATAGGTAGGTTATATTGAGTATGAATTGATACTGGATCAGTGGTGGAACTTGTCTAATGAATGAATTTCCTTGAAAATTTTTCTTAAGGTTTGAACAGAGAGGCGAAGAAGTTCAGAAGTATGAATAGCACATATTCAAAATATGTTGTGTGTCATGGCTGAAAATTTATTAAACTCCCCACCTGCTTTTCTACTGTGCTGTCTGCTTTCTATTTTATATGCCTCTTCAATTCCTTATTCCAACTTTCTATAGGAATGATGTATAAATTACCTAAATGTCTCTTAGTAGTATGATCTTTGTGTGTGTGTATGTGTGTGTATGTATAAAGAGTTTGATTATCCTCCGCTTTTCCTTCATGCTAAATCTCAGGTATGCGCTATTTGAGAAAAACTCCTTTAAAAAAAAATAGGAAGAGACATTTTTAAAAAATGTTTTACTTATTTCATTCAGTTATGAAATTAGGTAAGTTTTGCCCAAATGAGTTCTATTAAGTGCTTTCATTGTTCATTCAGTGTTCTGTGAGTATGTATTGTGGTGGTAATTTTCCAGGTAAGTAAAATAGCCAAATATTAAGTAGGCTAACTCTTAGACCAAATTTTGTATTTCTTACTCTAAATTTCCAGCCAGCATCCAGTATACTTTCATAATTATCTGTTCAATGAAATCTGTGTGTTTAGTATATTTTCTTTTCTGTTCTTTTTTTTTTTTTCCCCCCTTCCAGGGATATAGTTCTCAAACTACTTCAGTATGAGGCATCAACAAATGTAGCAGACAACAAAGGTTATTTTCCCATTCACCTGGCTGCCTGGAAAGGAGATGTAGAAATTGTGAAGATTCTTATTCATCATGGACCCTCACATTCCAGAGTCAATGAACAGGTGCATTTATCATATATTTGCTCTTGCTATAGTTTTGCGAGGTTTGCAAAGGCAAGGCCACATTGAAGAATTTATTATTTCTGTCATTACCCTGCCAAAGACTTTTTCACAGCTAAATTTCCTAAAGGAGAAATAGAAACATTCTTAGGCACTTCTATTAGTTACATAGGTAGTAAGTTGGGCATTTATAAAGATACTTGTTAATAAGAGAATACTACATAAAGGAAGTAACTGATACTTTTGCCTAACTTATATAAGCATCCATCTTATAGTTTTTGAATATTTGAAGATAGAACAGAATTCACATTTGTAATATGAATTAGAGCTTCTCTTAAAATTTTAAAGCAATGATAGTGGATTCATTTGTACAATGTTTTCCATTTACTTAACACTTCTACAGTAAATATAGTTTTGTGAATCAGAATTCAAAATACAGTATATGCAATTGGTAGTCACATATTAAGTTAAAAATTTCCTGTTTGTGTGCCCAGAGTATGTTGAGTAAAACACAGCAGCGATATACTGACAGATAAAGTAAAAATATTTTCAGGTGCATAATATCCATATTACACATAGCTGACATATTAAAAAAGGAATGCCATTCTCATTATTCTAAATAAATAAGACCACAGATTTCTGAATGTAAAATACAGGCCCCTGATACAGTATGGTAACAAACATCTTGAGCTCTGCATGCCCCCTACTGTTTCCATTTTGTAAAACTATATTTGAAAACCAGCATGCAGTCCAACAATTGAATTACAACCATGGCATTAAGCTGCAGGTTGGCAGTTGTCCAATATCAATGTAAGTGGTTACTCTAGGGCAAGAACATCTGATGAAGTGCAATTAGCATACTGTTCAAATGAATATAGACTTTGCTGGCCTTCTTAGACTTTGACTGAAATTCAGACTGAAGAATAAAAAGTAACACTGGCACTCACTATAAACATAAAAGGGAAGAAAAATACATTTCTTCCCTTGGAAAAATGCAGTTGTAGAAATAAAGTTCCTGTAAGTAGGAAAAATGTTGTATTAATTGAAAGTGTCTTATTAATAATTATCACAAAATTTGTATGTTTATATGTTATAAAATGAAGTGTATTTTTATACAAATACATTCATAAATTCAATCTTTAAAAAATGACAGATATGCCTGTCTTTATCAGCATATCATGCTAAAGGGAAATTTATGGGAATGCTGTTTTGTTTTTCAGAAAAATCAAAAGTTAAAAGATTGTTTGTGAGATGAGCCATCTGGTGGTTATTCTTAAAACTGTCTGAATGCCCCAAAGTGAACCTGAAATAATAAGATGGAAAAACAATCCAAGGTTAAACAAGGGACTGTTAGTTTTTACAAGCAAAATACTTCCTAAATGACATGAAGATAAGAAAAAACACTTAGAATTCATTTGTATTTGAAAGTTGCTTTGTCTTGTGGTTTTTACTGGAAGTAAATTGAAAATTTCTCGAGATTTTTAATACCACGCTTTCAGTATTTGTTTATTGTATATGTGGTACACCTTGAGTGCTGACATATTTGTGTCATCTAGTGCCATTTCTCCTAAGTTTCTGATGTGGGAATTTTATTTTTGTAAAAGTAACTTTTCATTTTAGCTTTTTTTCTCCCCTCTGAATGGGGTAGAAATGTACTAGTTACTTATAAACCTTTATGTATTTAAGCAACAGAGGGGAGAAATGAAAATAATAGTTAAGATATATTGAAACATGGTGCTTGACATAGCCAAGCGCCATGCTAAGCACTTTTACCTATAATATATTATTTAATTATTCTCAACAACCCTTGAAGTGATATTATCCCCTCCCATTTTAGAGATGAGAAATTAGGCTCAGTAGGGCTAAGTAACTCATCTAAGGTCACTCATTACTGAGTAACTAAAGCTCAGACTTGGACTCTATTTCCAAAGCCCTCCACAATAGCATATTGGTATTGTCATCATAAATCCTGTCACTTATGGATTGTTTTCTATATGCCAGGCAGTGTGCAAAGTACTTCATCTATTATCTTAGAAAGCTGATGAAGTAGGGATTAATTATTTTTCCTGTTTTAAATGTGGGAAGCTACCTTAAAGAGATTAAATAAGTTGCTCATGATATCACAACTACTAAGAAATGTACTCAGTATTTGAATCCAGGTTTTTCTAATGCAAAGCTCAAGCTCTTAACCAATCTTACTCCATGTTATGATAGTAAAACTATGTGTAATTGTCAGGGCTTAGTTCTGATTTCTGAAAGCCAACTTTGGTTTCTAACACAGCTTTCTTTCAAAATAATTCTGTCTTATATTTTAATATTCAAAGTTTACAAAGCATTTCCTTCATGCTATTTCTTTCTTTTTTTAAATATTTTATTTATTTATTTGACACAGAGAGAGAGAGATCACAAGTAGGCATAGAGCCAGGCAAAGAGAGAGGGAGAAACAGGCTCCCTGCTGAGCAGAGAGCCCGATGGAGGGCTCAATCCCCAGGACCCTGAGATTGTGACCTGAGCTGAAGGCAGAGGCTTAACCCACTGAGCCATCTAGGCATCCCCATGCTATTTCTTTTTGATTTATAAGTTATCCTCTATGGTTTGTAGGGAGGGTAATATTCACATTTTGCAGATAAGAGAGATCAAGTGGTTTACTCTTGCTAATAAGTGTGTGTCAGCACTTCAAAATAAGTCACCATTCTATACTGCCCTAGAATTAGTGGTCAATTTAGCACAATGTAATTTTGAAAGCAAAGTTGACCTTGCACTGATTGTGGTTTTTATAATTCCTACATCCTTCCTTTCTATGTCAACTGATTTATTATTTTCTTTCTTTGGTGTATATATATATTTGCATTTTATGCTTCTCTCTATATTCATCTCCTCCCCCTTTACCTTTTCTTCCCTTTTTTTTTTTTTTAAACATTAGGGCAAAAACAAGAATAGTATCTCATAAGTATATTCCCTTACTATTTACCAAAACTCAAACCTAACAAATGTTAGTTTCCATTAGTTTTGCTTTGAAGCAAGATCTTTTGGTAAATAGCTTTTGTCCGCCAGTTTTGTTATGCTCCACATTGTCTAGAAATATAATTGTCCTAATTTTTTGGAGAGCACCCATTTGGTAAAAAAGGTAATTCAGAATTGCTCAAGAATGTTCTTTGTAGACATACTCGCAATTATTAATCAATGCTTCTTCACAGTCTGTATTTCAAATGAGATACTTTAAGATCACTTGTTAGTATAGATACATGTATACAATCATGTCTTTTATAAAGGTACCACAGTTGTCGTTTTTCTGATGTGACAATGTAAGTATGTGTTGATTATGGATAAACTCTGAATATTTTCTCCTAAGTCTGGCATGATTGAAATAATTTTTCTTGAGATCTGAACAATCTAATTGGTGTTAATAGAGAAAGTTTCAATTTTGCACTTATAATTTCCTATGCTAAGGCCTATGCAAATGTAGAAATGTGTTTGAGGAATTGTTTTGTAATTGGTTTTTCTTTTTCTCAAAGAGATGCTGTATTTTGAAAGTTGAATTTCTTTCCAACCATAGGAAAATTTGATTTGGTCAGAAGGCATATTTCTATATCATATTTTTATGGTATAGGATAATAGATTGATTTTCTTATCAGGCTTATAAAACGTAGATAAGAAAAATCAAGGAATGTAGACCTATGTAGACTTGTATGTAGTCAGTCTCTATGAGGAAGTAGACTATAGCAACACGTTCTAACTAAAAACAAGAACGACTCTTCCAAAATGATGGAAAAACAATGCCTTCAGCTGGATTCCCCATCTATCAGATCTTAATTTCTTGTCGATTGTCTCCAGTGGGTAGGTACTTTTTATGGGTTTGTCCTTTAATACTTTGATTTGGAAGGTAAAGTAATAAGAAGCATTTCATAGTGCTCATTAAAAAAAATCTTTTTTTTTTTTGCCACTCCTCTAAGTTTTTAAATCCTCCCTCTGCTCTTGACTCTCTGCTCTCAACTTATCTGCATTCTTCAGCCAGAGCAAGTCTGAATTACTTTTGGGGACATTAAGATTTGCTTGGGTTTGAATCCTACTTGTCCTTTTATGTGGTCAGAGCAGCTAAGTAGCTAGTTCTATTACAACTCAGTTGGTGTTCTTTTGGGCAAAATCTAGAAATTCTGCTTTCAGAACACTAATTTCGTTTTCTTCTCTGGCAATGTAGCAATACTTGGCAGGCATTGTGGTGTAGGGGAAATAACAATATATATAGTTTTTAGACATTCAGCAAATGACAGTAGTAATAGTACTAATAGTTGTTATCATGGAAGATGGTATTAAGAGCAGTGACTTTAGTGGGGTGCCTGGGTGCCTCAGTCAGTTAAGTGTCTGCCTTCAGCTTAGGTCATGATACCGGACTTCCAGACTTCCAGGATAGAGCCCTGCGTTGGGCTTCCTGCTTAGGTGAGAGTCTGCTTCTCCCTTTCCCCCTGCCCTTCCCCCTGCTCCTTTTCTCTCTCTTGCAGACCCTCTCTCTCAAATAAATAAATAACATCTTAAAAAAAAAAGAAGAGCAGTGACTTTGGGTTTAGGCTACCTACGTTCAGATCCTGGCCCCTAGACTAAACGGCTGTATATTTGAAGGCTAGTTATTTAACTACTCAGTGCCTCAGTTCCTCATCTGTAAAGTAGCAATAATGATAACAATAGTATCTATCTCAGAGTAAAGATTAGAGCACACAAAAATGGACTGTACCTGTGCCTGGTACATAGTGTTAGCTCTAATGATGGCAGCCTCTTTCTCTTCAGAACCCTTATTCAGGATCATTGCATTTTTGTTGCTAAAATTTCTTGTTTACATTTCTCCTGACTGATCCTTCTACTTCCTGACATAGTTATACGCAGTTTACCTATACGACCTGCCCAAATAGACTGAAGGGTCCATCTGCCTTGTGACGGGGTTTAGTTTTCTCTGTTTTAACATTAAAAAAACTTTTAACTCCGGTGTTTATATTTAAAAAAATATACAGTGTTATATTTGTTTCAGGTGTACAATATAGTAATTCAGCAACTCCATATATTACTCAGGGTTAATCAAGATAAGTGTACTCTTATTCCCCATCACCCACTTCACCCAGCCCCCCACCCACTCCCCTCTGGGAACTGTGTTCTCTATAGTTAAGAGTCTGTTTCTTGGCTTGTCTTTTTCTTTGTTCATTTGTTTCTTAAATTCCACATATGTGTGAAATCATATGGTGTTTGTCTTTCTCTATCTTATTTCACTTAGCATTATACACTCTAGATCCATCCAAGTACAGTTTTTATCTTGCTAAATTTTAAGAAAATCTTGATTTTCAACTGAAACCCTTATTAGGTGCATATGTAACACTGTGATACTCCTTGTAACTTGTCTGGCAGTGGGTTTAAGTCTGCCTCTTAATCCATAATTATATTTCAAAAAGATGTGATTTAATCTTAGGGCCAATATGTCTTCATTCTCTTTGCGGAAGAAGCAATAATTTGTGCTTAGATGGAAAATAAAATGAAACTTAATTTGGAAAATCTTTCTATGAATCTTTCATTATCAAGAATTTACCATCTCAACTGTCTTTTGGAAAGCCAGTCTGTTCAAAGTGTGTTATAATTGTTATTAATCTCTCTCATTAACAAATGTCATCAAGGCATGATGCACAGTTCAGATAACACTGACCATCTGGGCCCAGCAGGGCCACTGACTAAGATGCCTAAATCATTTATCAGTCCCGGAAATTGGAATATATGATGCAGGAGAAAATTTGACTTTTCCTATCGAAATGATTTAAAAATGTGATATTTTGATATAATAAAGGATAGATGCTTTAACAAATACTCTATTAGATACACTTATTAAAATAAATAAATCTTAAACTTACATTTTCAAAGTATCTCTGGTTTTAAATTACTGCTTAGATTTTGATAATTAATTTCTGAAGACTTGAATCTTATGTTTTATCTTAATAGAACAATGAAAACGAAACTGCCCTGCACTGTGCAGCTCAATACGGACACTCAGAAGTAGTTGCTGTTCTCCTCGAAGAGCTCACCGATCCTACCATCAGGAACAGTAAGCTAGAAACACCTTTGGATCTGGCAGCTCTCTATGGACGACTTAGGGTGGTCAAAATGATCATCAGTGCACACCCTAACTTAATGAGCTGCAACACTAGAAAGCACACGCCACTCCACCTCGCTGCTCGCAATGGTCACAAAGCAGTCGTCCAGGTGCTACTGGAAGCAGGGATGGATGTGAGCTGTCAAGTGAGTCTTCGTTTAGCTATGTTTTAAAAGTGGTGATTCTCTTGCTTTGCTTTGAGATACAGATGATATAACTTCTATGTAGAAATCTTTCTATTTTTTAACTAAGTTGTCCGCAAATATTTTTATAATTGTTAAATTTAAGACCCTGTGCCATATACTGTTGGGAAATATGAAGAGGTAATAATTCATAATTTCTAACCTCATTCTAATTTTAGGGCTTTATGTATGAAAAATTATCACCAGGAGGCTGTTGTGTGTGATATCATTAGTAATTGTTCACTCAGTGTTGGGACTCACTGCCTGATATACACTAGGAATCCAGTCAAAGTTAAATGAATGAAAGAATTAATCAAAATTCAGTTTAATACTTTTGAGTATGTACTTTGTGTTTAATATGTTGACACATTTAGAATCCACTTTTAGTAGCCCTCCTGTGGGATTGAGAGCTAAGTTCCAGTTAAGAGATATGGAATCAGATTCAAAGTTAAGAAAGTTGCCTAAGGATGTATAGTTGATAAACTAGAATATGCATTTGTACTTATTGATTAAAGTCTGGGCCTCTTTACACAATAGTGTACTGTCTATACATGAGTAATGAAGGAAAAATCACTGCCTAAGGGAGGAATTTTATTGGAGAGGTGTGATTTGAGTTGAACTTTGAAGGATGGATAACATTTGCAAAGGTTTCTCCACAAGGAAAGGGCAACCTACTTCTTTATTTTTAAGGGCAACTTACTTTTATTAACTGTTTCAAGTTAACTCTAATGCCAAGGTTAACTTTTTTTTTTAACGACCTTTTCCTTTTATTACTGTTTTTTGTCTCCCAAGTCAGTGGCAGCATTCTTATCTTCCAGAAACCCTTTTGGTTCCTGTCAAGTTGTGTCCTTCTCCCTTGTGTATTAGAAGCTATTGCTACCTAACAAAATGTCCTGAAACTTAATGGCTTAACACAGTAACTACTTATTTAGCTCATAATTCTGTGGTTGGTGATTTAGTCTGAGCCTCACTGGGTAGTTCTGTCTTGGCAGGGTTCTCTCTCTCTCATATGTCTGGGGTCAATTATAAGCCAGTTGAGTGCGTCTGTTGTAGAGATTGACTGTATGTTGCTGGGATAATGGGTGAGGTTGTCATGTGTCTTTCATGATCCAGTAGGCCACCCTGGACTTGTTCACATGACAGCGGTATGGTTCTGTGTGCTCGCTTGTGTGCACGTAAGAGATGGAGGGAAGAAGGAAGGGAACAGGATTATACAAAGTCTCTTGAGGTCTAGGCTGGGAGCAAGCATCCTGTCTTTTCTGCAGTGTTTGATTAGCCAAGAGGTCACAAAGGCAGCCTAAATTCAGGGTTAGGAAAACAGATTTTACCTCTTAATTAGAAGAGGGTGTGAATTGTTGTTTTTGTTTGTTTGTTTGTTTTAAAGATTTTATTTATTTAACAGAAAGAGAAATCACAAGTAGGCAGAGAGGCAGGCAGAGAGGTGGGGAAGCAGGCTCCCCGCTGAGCAGAGAGCCCAATACGGGGCTTGATCCCAGGACCCTGAGATCATGACCTGGCCTGAAGGCAGAGGCCTAACCCACTGAGCCACCCAGATGCTCTGAGGGTGTGAATTGTTAAAGGGGTATAAATACCCAGAGGGAACATTCCAACTGTTGTTAGTGCTCAAAATTGTGGGTTTACTTTTCCTAGGAATTGTTTAGAGGTTGAATTTTGTTTCTCTTTTGTTTTCCACTGAAATTTAAAAATCTTTGGCCTTCTCATCCTACATTTCAGGCTGGCATCCTAAAACAGACATTTCATTGGAGCTTTGCCTATATTATTTAGCTATTTGGTATTTATAAAATCTTTTCTTAATTTTTTATTTATTCTACTTTGGCAGCCTTGAAAATAAACAAAAGAATTTTTTCTAGTCCTCATGTTAAAAAAAACCCAACTTTCCCCTCTAAAATAAGATAGATGCATGTTTACTATTGTAACTGACTCACAAAGTTACTGTCAAAGTGTGTTTAATGATAAGCTAGATGTTTATTGTCTTTTCTGAATGTTGAATTTCTGCAATCTAGATTTACTGTTTTCATAACATTTCTGGAATATTTTTAAAATATTTTATTTATTCATTTGAGAGAGAGAGTACACAAGCCATGGGAGAGCGATGAGCAGACTCCCCACGGAGCAGAGCACCTGATGCAGGCTTGATCCGAGGCTTCCAGGATCATAACCTGAACCAAAGGCAGACTATTAACCAGCTGAGCCACTCAGGTGCCCCAGACACTTCTGGAATATTTCTAAACTTGATGGCACAGATTAGTTCATAACCAAGGACTTCACTATGACTGAGATCAGTAACTCACTTCATGTCCATGGCGAAGATCTTTTCATATTTTGTGCTGATGACTTTGCAAAAAGAGAAAGAGTCTAGCTTTAATTTATATATGTATATGTTACATCTTTTTTATATAAAATTCTACTCACTACATTTCAGGTTTTTGAAGAATTAAAGGTAAGTAAGATCTCTGCCCAAAATTTAGTGGAGGATACAAAAACTTGGAAGAATTACTCCTGTATATGACATACCAAGATAAATAGTAGGGCAAAGTGCTGGGGAGATACCAGTGAATAAAACATAGATTGTAAGAGGGAGGAATTG
Organism: Lontra canadensis; assembly: GCF_010015895.1. Classification (NCBI taxonomy): domain Eukaryota; kingdom Metazoa; phylum Chordata; class Mammalia; order Carnivora; family Mustelidae; genus Lontra; species Lontra canadensis. Next base: position 13,767,647 of record NW_022631046.1, on the reverse strand, counting down.
AAGAGACATAGAGTGATATTTGAAGAAGAGCTTGAAGATTTTTAGGACTTTGAATTTAGGTATAACTTAGCTTGCAGATGTGCATTATTTGGCTAGAGGAGTATTTTAAAATATTGAATTTGAATGCTTTTAAATGGGGTATAGAACTTCCAAGGTCCCACATTCTCTTTCTGCCATCTTCTGTCATTGCAAGATTCATTCCTTTAGATTTTCTACTTTGCCCTAATAGCATTTGGGTTTGTTACTCATATATCAGATGAAAGGGGCAAAATATGTTCAGACCAATCTGAACACTTAATGAGAAACATCAAGGATGGTACCTGAGCAGGGTGGGCAATGTTTTGTTATTTATGTTCCCTCTATGATTTCATCCTGAAGGTTTCCAAGAGGTAGAACTGACAACATACTCTAAAATATATCTCAGTGAATTGAATCTTCTAGTATTTAGATAGCCTTAGTTGATGTTTTGCTTTTGTTATTATTGCTTTATTTATAGAACACATTTTTTGTTTGTTTCATTGCCTTTTTTGGGTCAGTGTTTAATTTTATTACGCCATTCAAATGAACTCTCTCAAAGTTTGCCTATCAGATTCACTACCAAGTTGTTGGGTTTGTTTGTTTGTTTTGAGATGGGGAGAGAGGGAGGGGAGGGACAGAAAGGGGAGAAGAGAGAAAATCTCAAACAGGCTCCATGTGGAGCCTAATGCGGGGCTTCATCTCACTACTCTCAGGTCACGACTTGAGCCAAAATCAAGAGTCAGACGTTTAACCAGCTGTCACCCTGGTGCCCCACCCCTTGCAAATTTTTTTTAATATTATATTTAAAGTAGAAATTTGTTGATATTCTTACTGGGTGAGAGTGAAGAAAACCAGGTACTAACCTTAAATTGTTTCAGTGGCTTTAATATTTATTTAATTGTTTTAGTTAACCAGTTGTAAATTAGCAGTACTAAAAATAATCCTATTTGGTAAATTACAGTGATACACATTTAAACTAATTACATTCAAATCATTATAAATAATTATTTAAAATTTAGAGATGACTTTAGAAGATTATCTCTTTTTTTGGTAATTGCAAATGTTTTAAAATGTGTAATTTATGTTTGTGTTTTCTGTATAAGTTTTGGTTTCTTCTTCATTTCTCTGAGCAGTTTTGAATTATAACACATATTTTAACTAGTGAGAAAAACAATTTAATTCCCGATTAGGTGATTTCATATTATATTATTGTATAAACCCTTTAGTTTTAAAGGATTTCTTAATAAAGAGAATCCATCATATTAAGATATTAAGAAAATGGGTTTTGAGGGGAGGAGTCAAGATGGCGAAGTAGCAGGCTGATACAACATCAGGTAGCAAGAGATCAGCTAGATAGCTTATCAATCCATTGCAAACATCTACAAATCCAACAGGAGATGGAAGAGAAGAACAGCAACAATTCTAGAAATAGAAAATCGACCACTTTCTGAAAGGTAGGACTGGTGGAGAAGTGAATCCAAAGCGACGGGAAGATAGACCAACGGGGGGGGGGGGCGCGAGGGGCCTGCTCCCGGCAAGTGGCAGAGCAACGGAGCACAAAGTCAGGACTTTTAAAAGTCTGCTCCATTGAGGGACATCACTCCAGAGGCTAAACTGGGGGGAAGCCCATGCAGGGTCAGCATGGCCCCAGGTCCCTCGGGGTCACAGAAGGATTGGGGGTGTCTGAGTGTCGCAGAGCTCGCAGGTATTAGAGTGGGGAAGCCGGCTACAGAGACAGAGTCGAGAAGTGAGCTCTCAGCTTGGGGTTACCTTGAACTGGTTGCAGGCTGGGTGAGCGCCGAACGCAGCCAGAGGCCAGGGACACGGGAGTGATTGAGCGCTAGTCTCTTGGGCGCACTGAGGAGTGGGGCCCTGAGCTCTCAGCTCCTCCGGCCGGAGATTGGAAGGCCACCATTTTCATTCCGTCCTCTGGAACTCTACGGAAAGCATTCAGGGAACAAAAGCTCCCGAAAGCGAACCGGAGGGAATTACTTAGCCCAGCCCCTGGTAAGGGTGATGCAATTCCATCTGGGGCAAAGACACTTGAGAATCACTATAACAGGCCCCTCCCCCAGAAGATCAACGAGAAATCCAGCCAAGACGAAGTTCACGTACCAAGGAGAACAGCAAAATCCCAGAGAAGGAGAAAGCAAAGCATGGAATTCATGGCTTTCTCCCCATGATTCCTTAGTCTTGCAGTTAATTTAATTATTTTTAATTTAATTTTTTTTCTTCTTCTCAATTTTTTTTAACTTTTATCCTTTCCTCTTTTAACGTTTTTTAACCAGTTTATCTTAACAATACCTTTCATAAAAAAAATAATAATAATCTTTTTTGAACCTTCATTATTACAGTCATATTGTATCCTTCATTGTATCTAACTTTATTTTTTGTATACACATAGGGTTTTTTCTTCTAAAAAATTTTGGGTACAACTTCTAATAGATCAAAATATGTCCTAAATCTAGCTCCAGGCTTGTTCTAGTCTCCAGCCTGAGCAAAATCTCTCCATTTTCTTTTTCTTTATTCTACTAACCAACTTACTTTATCAACTCCTTTTTTAGAAATTAAAAATTTTTTTTTTCTTCATCTTTGTAGGCATATTCCATCCCTTCATTGTGTTTACCCTTATATGTTTTTCATTCTTTAAAATTTTGGGAGGTAGGTTCTTCTAAGTAAGAGACCAAAATACTCCCAAAATAAAGTGGGTGACCCTGTACTAGTCACCAGTCTAATATAGATATTTTTTTCTTTTTTATATTTTCTTAAATTTGTTTTCTTTTTTTTTTTTTCTTTTTTTTTTTCTGAACTTTTTATCCCCTTTCTTCCCGCCCATGATTGGGGTCTCTTCTGATTTGGCTAAAGCACATTTTCCTGGGGTCTTTGCCACCCTTTTAGTATAATATTTCCTCCTTCATATATTCTTATCTGGACAAAATGACAAGGCGGAAAAACTCAACACAAAAAAAAAGAACAAGTGGCAATACCAAAGGCAAGGGACCTAATCAATACAGACATTGGTAATATGTCAGATCTAGAGTTCAGAATGATGATTCTCAGGGTTCTAGCCAGGCTAGAAAAAGGCAAGGAAGATATTAGAGAAACCCTCTCTGGAGAGATAAAAGCCCTTTCTGGAGAAATAAAAGAACTAAAATCTAACCAAGTTGAAATCAAAAAAGCTATTAATGATGTGCAATCAAAAATGGAGGCTCTTACTGCTAGGATAAATGAGGCAGAAGAAAGAATTAGTGATATAGAAGACTAAATGACAGAGAATAAAGAAGCTGAGCAAACAAGAGAGAAACATCTAGTGGACCATGAGGGGAGAATTCAGGAGATAAGTGATACCATAAGGTGAAACAACATTAGAATAATTGGGATTCCAGAAGAAGAAGAAAGAGAGGGGAGCAGAAGGTATATTGGAGAGAATTATTGGAGAGAATTTCTCTAATATGGCAAAAGGAACAAGCATCAAAATCCAGGAGGAGCAGAGAACCCCCTTCAAAATAAATAAGAATAGGTCCACACCGCGTCACCCAATAGTAAAATTTATAAGTCTTAGCAACAAAGAGAAAATCCTGAAAGCAGCCCGGGAAAAGAAGTCTGTAACATACAATGGTAAAAATATTAGATTCGCAGTAGACTTATCCACAGAGACCTGGCAGGCCAGAAAGAACTGGCATGATATATTCAGAGCACTAAACGAGAAAAACATGCAGCCAAGAATACTATATCCAGCTAGGCTATCATTGAAAATAGAAGGAGAGATAAAAAGCTTCCAGGACAAACAAAAACTGAAAGAATTTGCAAACACCAAACCAGCTCTACAGGAAATATTGAATGAGGTCCTCTAAGCAAAGAGAGAGCTAAAAAGTAGTAGATCAGAAAGGAACAGACAATATACAGTATCAGTCACCTTACAGGTAATACAATGGCACTAAAGTCATATCTCTCAATAGTTACCCTGAATGTTAATGGGCTAAATGCCCCAATCGAAAGACACAGGGTATCAGAATGGATAAAAAAACAAAACCCATCAATATGCTGCCTACAAGAAACTTATTTTAGACCCAAAGACACCTCCAGATTTAAAGTGAGGGGGTGGAAAAGAATTTACCATGCTAATGGACATCAGAAGAAGGCTGGGGTGGCAATCCTTATATCAGATCAATTAGACTTTAAGTCAAAGACTATAACAAGAGATGAGGAAGGACACTATATCATACTCAAAGGATCTGTCCAACAGAATATCTAACAATTTTAAATATCTATCCCCCTAACATAGGAGCAGACAACTATATAAACCAATTAATAACAAAATCAAAGAAATACATTGACAATAATACAATAATAGTAGGGGACTTTAACACTCCCCTCACTGAAATGGTCAGATCTTTCAAGCAAAAGATCAGCAAGGAAATAAAGGCCTTAAATGACACACTGGACCAGATGGACATCACAGATATATTCAGAACATTTCATCCCAAAGCAACAGAATACACATTCTTCTCTAGTGCACATGGAACATTCTCCGGAATAGAACACATCCTGGGTCACAAATCAGGTCTCAACCAGCATCAAAAGATTGGGATCATTCCCTGCATATTTTCAGATCACAACGCTCTGAAGCTAGAACTCAATCACAAGAGGAATCTTGGAAAGAACCTAAATACATGGAGACTAAACAGCATCCTTCTAAAGAATGAATGGGTCAACCAACAAATTAAGGAAGAATTGAAAAACTTCATGGGAACAAATGATAATGAAAACACAACTGCTCAAAATCTGTGGGACACAGCAAAGGCAGTCCTGAGAGGAAAATACATAGCAATACAAGCCTTTCTCAAGGAACAAGAAAGGTCTCTATTACACAACCTAACCCTACACCTAAAGGAGCTAGAGAAAGAACAAGAAAGAAACCCTAAACCCAGCAGGAGAAGAGAAATCACAAAGATCAGAGCAGAAAAAAATGAAATAGAAACCAAAAAAAAAAAACAAAAAACAAAAAACAACAATAGAACAGATCAATGAAACTAGGAGCTGTTTCTTTGAAAGAATTAATAAGATTGATAAACCCCTGGCCAGACTTATCAAAAAGAAAAGAGAAAGGACCCAAATAAATAAAATCATGAATGAAAGAGGAGAGATCACAACCAACACTAAAGAAATACAAACAATTATAAGAACATATTATGAACAACACTATGGCAACAAATTTGACACTCTGGAAGAAATTGATGCATTCCTGGAGACATATAAACTACCACAACTGAACCAGGAAGAAATAGAAAACCTGAACAGACCTATAACCATTAAGGAGATTGAAACAGTCATCAAAAATCTCCAAACAATCAAAAGCCCAGGGCCTGACGGCTTCCCAGGGGAATTCTACCAAACATTTAAAGAAAATGAATACCCATTCTCCTGAAACTGTTCCAAAAAATAGAAATGGAAGGAAAACTTCCAAACTCATTTTATGAGGCCAGCATCACCTTGATCCCAAAACCAGACAAGGATCCCATCAAAAAAGAGAATTACAGACCAATATCCTTGATAAACACAGATGCAAAAATTCTCACCAAAATACTAACCAATAGGATCCAACAGTACATTAAAAAGATTATTCACCACGTCCAGGTGGGATTTATTCCAGGGCTGCAAGTTTCGTTCAACATCCGCAAATCAATGAATGTGATAGTGATACAATACATTAATAAAAGAAAGAACAAAAACCATATGATACTCTCAATAGATGCTGAAAAAGCATTTGACAAAGTACAGCATCCCTTCCTGATCAAAACTCTTCAAAGTGTAGGGATAGAAGACACATACCTCAATATCATCAAAGCCATCTATGAAAAACCCACTGCAAATATCATTCTTAATGGAGAAAAACTGAAAGCTTTTCCACTAAGGTCAGTTTACTTCATCCAGTCCTTTGATATGAGATGACATCTTTGACAACGACCCAAGTTTCTTTACTCATCTTGGACCTACCTGTGAGCATCCAACATTTCCAAATCTGAGCATTTAGCTTCCATAACTCCTTATCCCCAGATATGCCTGTCTTCCAGTCTTTCCCATTTCAGCAAATGGCATTACCATCTTGCTGGTTGTTTAGTTGCCAAACTTCAGGGTTTCTTTTATATTTACATATAGCCCCTTAGCAAATCCTATTGGCTTTATGCTCAAAATTTATCTAGAATTTCACTATTTTTTATCCCCTCCACTATTACCACTGTAGCTTAAGTCCTGTACATCTCCTGCCTCCAACCTTATTTCCACATTTTTTCCTTTGCTTCTGTATTAGTCTGCTCAGGTGACTATAGCAAAATCCCATAGACTACAAAAAAAAAAAAAAAATCCCATAGACTGGGCAGCTTAAACAACAGACATTTATTTTCTCACAGTTCTGGAGTTTGGAAAATCTAAGATCAAGATTCTGCCAGATGCTGTTCCTGGTGAGAGCTCTCTCCCTGGCTTGTAGATCACGGTCTCCTTATTGTGTACTCAAATGGTCTTTTGTGCACAAACAGAATGAGAGAGAGAACTCTCTAGTGTGTCCAACTCTTTTTTTTTTTTTAAGATTTTATTTATTTATCTGACAGAGAGAGATAACAAGCAGTCAGAGAGGCAGGCAGAGGGGGAGGGGAAAGCAGGCCCTCCTCTGAGAAGGGAGCCTGAAGCGGGGCTCAATCCCAGGACCTGGGATGATGACCTTAAACTCAGAGGCTTAACCCACTGAGCCACCCAGGCACCCTAGTGTGTCCAACTCTTATAAGGACACCAATCCCATGACATAGGTTCCTACCCTTATGACCTCATTTAACCTTAAATACTTCCAAAGACTCCATTCAATCGGTTTTCATCAAAGTAGCTTTGAAGCCACCTTTGACTACTCTGCCATTTTTTACTCCGCTTTTGCCATAGTGGCCTCATTGCTCTTGCTGGAACATAAGAGGTAAGCTCTTGCCTCGAGACCTTTGCTTTACTAACCCACATGACTTCCTCCTGAACTTTTCTTCAGGTGTCTGCTCAAATGTTACCTTAGTAGGGATGCTTTCCCTGACCTATCTCACCACCTCAGCAACTTCTTTTCCTTCCCTTGAACTGAAAACTCAGCTTTCCTGTAAGGGCACCATATTGCCACCAGCCATTTCAGACCAGGCTACCAGGCACTATGCTACATGAATAAAAACATTTGTTCCCTGTCCTCATGGAGTTGAGTGACTAGCAGAGAAAACAGAAAATAAAACCATAAACAAAAATTACAAATTGTGACAGTGCCATAAAGGAAATACACTGGATGCTGTGATTTTTGAATGAGGGGATGGGGAGGTCTCCCTTAGGATGTGCCACTTAAATGGTGCTAGCCTCAGAGAAGTAAGAGATAAGGCCATGGAAACAGATGGTTTTGAAAGAAAGAGAATATATATAGAGAAAAGAAGCCGAATCAAGAATACTCAGAATTTCTGGAAAAAGAGGTCTATAAGAAAGCAGTGGTAAGAGGGTTGCCAAGATAGTACAGTTACATGTTATCAGTTTGTTCATTCATCATGTATTTATGGAGTGCCTGCTTTGTGCCAGGCATTGCCTGCTATGTGCCAGAGAATATGCAGTAACAAAATAGATAGAAATTTTTCCTAGAGAAAGAAAGATGACTCTATAACTCTATAAAGTATGGAGAAAAGAAAAGTAAGATATGGAATAGGACCTTGAAGTCAGAGCAGGTTCACAAGAAATTTCTTTGGTTGGCTGTTTTATTGCTGGATTGTGGAAGAGTTTGTATTGTGGAAGAGGGTGCAAGGATCCAGTGAAGAGAATGAAATGGAAGATGCAAGAGAAATGGTGGAGATATTTCATGAAATTCAAGAAGAAGCAGGAAGTGATAAGAGCACAAGTAGAGGATTAATTTTAAGGAGAAGAATGGATGCTTCCTCTGAGACACAAGTGAAGGAAGAAAGGATCGGTAAAGACAGAGGCTGGGAGTCCCTAGTTAAATAGGAGGAGAGGTCTTCTTCTGAAGAGGAGGAATGCTATTTCTGAATTATTTGAAGACATATTTCTCTTATGCCACTTCCCTCCAATCTAAACTTTATTATAACCTCCAGCTGTTCTTCATATGATGTTTTCGTAAGTCTTTTGTCATTTGGGACCCTCTTTTCTAGGCACATTCCAATCTCTCAATGTTCTGTAAAAGCTTATTATCTACAATTGATCACAATACTCCAGCTATAGGCTAACTAATGCAGGATACAATAGAATTGGTTGCCTCTCAGCTTGTTCAGAAATCATGTATTTGTTTATAAAGGCTAGGATAGTGTTATCTTTTATAAAAGATGCCTATATGGCTAATTGGTACTAGCCAGGATGCCCAGGGTTGTTACTGCTGAGTTAAATGCTATTCTAGTTGGCTTTCTTTATCTCCATTGAGGTTATCTTTATTCACTGGCTCTTATATCTTGTAATAGTTATGGGTCTTGATTCTCAAAGTTTTTCATCTCCACTGGCACCTGTGCTCTATTTTCTCTACTGATCATCACCACAGTCTTACTTTATATCTTGTCATCTTTGTTCTGTTTTGTCCTTTACTAAAGAATTGGTCTTCCTTTATCTGGTCACTCTCTTTTTCAAGTTCAGGAAGACTGTATTAAAGGTGTTAAATTCAGAAGGGTGAACAAGTGCCAGCAAGCTCTGACATTCCTACACTCCCTTTCTATTTGTTGTTTTGACAGTCTGGTGGAATATATAGTCCAAGAAACCATTTTAAAACACCTTGAAATTCTAGATAAAGTATAACATATATTCTTTATATGCATGACTGAGCTTCCACAGAAGGCGCAAAAATAACTCAGGCTAAAAACGAAAAAGAAGGTAAAACCCAGGGCTTTCAAACAGGGTCTCCTCTTTCCTATCACTTGTCATGTGTGTGTGTGTGTGTGTGTGTGTGTATGTGTATGTGTGTGTGTATGTGTATGTGTGTGTGTGTGTGTGAATGTGTTGCCCCATTTTTGGTGCTACTGAGGTTTGACTTTAATAGACATTTCCAATCAATAAGAGAATTTCATTTCCTTTCATCAGCAATTTAACTATTAACATTACTGTATATATCATTTCATTCCTTCTCTCTGCTGTTTTCACTACCACTTGTGTTCAGAGGTGTTTTTTCCTTAGTGGTACTGAGATGTGAGTGCTTCATATCTCATTACTGGATAAATTTTGAGGTATTACTGTATTATCAACTGCATAACTGTCTGTTTGGTCTGTCTTGGAAGTGATTAATTAAAAAATGGAGATGTTTGATCCATGAGAAAAGCAGGACCAAAATCCTGGGGGTTGAGAGGATTTGGGTTCACCTATTTTTGAGTTATTTCTTTGTATACATATGACTTACTTGTTGAGTATTTTAGACTAAATTCTATTTCATGAGATTACAACTTTTCAAGATTTGGCCAGTTATGTTGTGGATTTGGGGTAGAGAGCTGAGATGAACAGAAGGGTACTAATTTGGGGAGCCTGGGTGGCTCAGTGGGTTAAAGCCTTTGCCTTCAGCTCAGGTCATGATCCCAGGGTCCTGGGATTGAGCCCCGCATCAAGCTCTCTGCTCAGCGGGGATCCTGCTTCCTCCTCTCTCTGCCTGTCTCTCTGCCTTCTTGTGATCTCTATCTGTCAAATAAATAAATTTTAAAAAATCTTTAAAAAAAGAAAAGAACGGTACTAATTTCAGTGAGGGTATCAGACACAGACTCAAGGTAGAGTGTAGTAAACTGGAGAATATTATGGAATTAACCCATATTTTGATAAGGAAAAGTCCATAGATTTGACATATTTAAATTCTGTACTATTTATGATACTGTACTATGATAGCAAGAAATGGTTCCTGATACTCTTTACCTTAAATTTTTAGGAACAATCCATTCCAGCCTCATATTCTCTTACTAATAAGCTAATTATATCTACCAGGCTTAATGTTTATCATCTGCTAACCTTTTCTAGCTTTGTTTAAGGTTCAGTGTCTCCTTATCTACTATATAAAAGTACTAGTACTATTTAACATAACCTTTTTTTCTTGGAATAATTTAAAGGAGATTATCTATGTATATACACTCTATACATATATATATATGTAATTTAAAACACATGTATTTGTTTTACATACACAAAACATTATATACATGTAATTTTAAAATATTAATATCATTAAGGTTTTTAAAAAATACGTTTTCTAATTTTTTAGCAGCAATAATACAGTATTTTTCATTATTTATAGGTTTGTAAAATATTTTTTTAGTCTTATTCGTTGTTTATCATGTTTAACCCTCCCAATAACCCTACCAAGTTTTTAATATTTTATGTACAAAGAGATATGAATTTTCAGAGATAGGAAGTGATTTCCCAAAAGTTGTATAGTGACTGAAAGCCAAACTGCCTCTGGGACCCAGTTCTTCTACATCTGTTTTCTCTAGAAGAATTGTTTATTTATGGTGAAGATTATATAATTTCATTTCCTAGAATAGTCCATTTCAGTGTCTAAAGTGCCCACCCTCATGTATCAGAGTATCTAGGAAACCAAATTAGTACAAAAAAGTAAACATTATTGTTATACTTTTAAATAGTGTGTTTAGACTCAGACTTCTCTTAATTATTCTTTTCATTTAACATTAGTTCTTGGACCTCAGGTCTTTCTTCCTGAATTAAATCTTATGGTAGTACTTTCAGTAAGAATCTGTAGTAACCACTTATTATTTAGTCTGTCTGAAAATGTTTTTATTTTGTTCTCATTCCTAGAAGATAGTTTGGCTGGATATAGAATGCTGTTTTAGAATGGTAGTTTTTTTTTTTTTGACACATGAAGGTACTTTTTTCTGGCTTTATTGTTTTTGTTGAGAAGTCAGCTGTTCAGCTAATTATTAATTATTTTTAGACAACTCGTTTTTTCCCTTGGGATATTTGTAGGATATACTCTTTATCTTAGGTGTTCTGTAGATTCACTGTAATATGTTCATAATGTATTCTTCTCACTTATCTTACTTGGTATTTCTAGAATTGAGTATTAGTATCTCATCAGTCCTAGACAGTTTTTAGCCATTGAATTACTTATCCCAAGCCTCTCCTTCTAGAACTCTGATTAGACATATGTTGAGTCTTAATTCTGTCCTTTCACATTTTCAATCTCTTGTTTCTTTAAAATGCAGTATGTACTTAAAAAAAAAAATCCACCATCCAGTTCAATACTTGTTTTTCCAGCTCTATCTTATCTGTTACTAAACCTTTCCATTTAAGAATTATGTTTTCCATTTCTAGAAATGTTGTCTAGTTCATTTTCAAATCTGGCCAATTTTGATTCTCCTCTTCTTTAGTTATATTTGATATCCTCTTTTTGTTCTTCCATCTTATTGATCGTGTATATATATATATATACATATATATACATTTATATACATATATATATTATATTCTGTAGCTGGTCATCATATGACATGTGAAGTTTTAATAGGTTTTGTTCTTTTTATTTCTATGAATTCTTTCTCATGGCTTGTTTTCTTTCATGTTCAGTGATTTCTGACTTTAAATCTGTGTTTCTTAGAGCTTGATCCGTTGGAATTCTCAGAGGCCTGAGTTTAAAGTGTATTTTTTTTTTTTTCATGAAGATTTAGATCTGCTTTTACTAAGCATTTATGTTTGCCTGGTACTATGCAAACCCAGGATCACTTCCTTTTACATTTTTGGCTCAGGATCAGAGGGTTGGAGGAGCACAGAGGTTGTGTAATTATGGCCCCAAGCCCATGTGAGAGCAGAACTGTGGTTAGAAATTTTGTGGGGAGTTGTTTTTGCTATTCTGCTCCACTTAAAACTAAGTGGAGTAGAACTAAGAACTAGAACTAAGATCTAGGTAGACATTTTTAATTTCTCCTTCTGTGCAACACATTTTTATTTAATTAGTTTATTTTTTATTTATTATTTTTTACTGAAGATGTTCTTCGGGAGTTTTAGATTTTTTTTTAAAGATTATATTTACTTATTTGACACACAGAGAGAGATCACAAGTAGGCAGAGAGGCAGGTAGAGAGAGAGGGGGAAGCAGGCTCCCCACTGAGCAAGGAGCCTGATGTGGGGCTTGATCTCAGGACCCTGAGATCATGACCTGAGCTGAAGGCAGAGGCTTCACCCACTGAACCACCCAGGTGCCCTAGATTTTTTTTTTTTTTTTAAGTAATCTCAATGTCCATCATGGGGCTAGAACTCATGACTCTAAGATCAAGAGTTGCATGCTGTACCTGCTGAGCCAGCCAGGTGCCCCTAGGAGTTTTAGATTTTTGCAGGGTCCTTGATCTATCTTCTCAGCTTTCTTGTGCTTCTTTGTCTCCTTCCCTCTTCCCACTTTCTCCTTGAGTAGCTGGTTAAAGCCCAAGCATTAGTCTGCTGGGATTATCAGATTCCGTGGAATGGTTTCTTATTCCACTACAACCCTGGGTTCATAGTTTCTGTCCCTCCTTCCCTCCCCTAGGCTCTTAGGAATTCTATTATTTTTCCTTTTCATCCCTGTATTTATTTATTTATTTATTTATTTTTAAAAGATTTTATTTATTCATTTGACAGACAGAGATCACAAGTAGGCAGAGAGAGGCAGGCAGAGAGAGAGAGGAAGAAGCAGGCTCCCCGCAGAGCAGAGAGCCCGATGTGGGGCTCGATCCCAGGACACCGGGATCATGACCTGAGCCGAAGGCAGAGGCTTTAACCCACTGAGCCACCCAGGTGCCCCTCATCCCTGTATTTAAAATGTTGTTTAGTTTTTCGTAATATTTAAGGTATGCTATCCCAGGAGAGTTTTTCTAACATATTGCCCACAATTTTTTAAGAACGGAAGGAAATCAAATTAGTAATCAGAAAGTTGGTTGAAAAACACACTGACAGTAAAAAGAATTAGAGTATTTGAAGGGATATTTTTTAGAAATTAAAATAATAAAGCATTTGTGCTCCATATTGAGATTATTTTTTTAAGGAGTTAAATAAGTTTCCATAGTTTATTTTCCCTTCTGCACAGGGCTATATATTTATAAATTATTTTTATTTAATTTTTTTAAAGATTTATCCATCCATTCTAGTGAGGGGGAAGTGGCAGAGGGAGAGAGAATCTCAAGCAGACTCTCCAAGGAGCATGGAGTCCAATACAGGGCTTGATCTCATAACCCTGAGATCACCACCTGAGCTGAAACCAAGAGTCCAGTGCTCTACTGATTCTGCCACTCAGGTGTCCCTTATTTCCATTTTCATTTGTGTCTCTACATATTATGACAGTTAAATTATAAGACAAATACATTTCAGTCATGCTGCCTTTGAAGATAAATTTAGATCACATTGATCCTCAGTCTCCTTAATAATGCATTTATAAACCATTTTAGATTGGGTTAATTATACAATAGGATTTTATTGGTTAACAAAGTTTTTACACTAAATGTTATTTTATGTTATTTTTATCTTGCATTGAGATTAGAATCCCACAGTAGAGACCAGTTTTAGTACAAGGGGACAGAATTGCTATAGTGACAATATTTAACACACACATGCACACATACTGAGGACCTAGAAATTTATTAAATTCTTGAGAGAAAAAGAAAAAAGGTGAGAGAAAAACCTAGTGTTCGTATAGCTCAGAAAGCTGCTTCTTTGAAATTTTCCTTGATCTTTTCAAGGTAGGAACCAATCCCTTCCTGCATTTCTCACGATTCTTCTTTTCCATGCTGTTTTCCTCCCCGTTTACCTTTTGCCCTCAAAACAATTTTTTTTTAAAGATTTTATTTATTTACTTGACAGAGATCACAACTAGGCAGAGAGGCAGAGAGAGAGAGGGGGAAGCAGGCTCCCTGCCAAGCAGGGAGCCCAATGCGGGGCTCGATCCCAGGATCCCCGGACCATGACCTGAGCCTAAGGCAGAGGCTTTAACCCACTGAGCCACCCAGGTGCCCCAACAATTCTTTTTTTTTTTTTTTTAAAGATTTTATTTATTTATTTGACAGACAAAGATCACAAGTAGGCAGAAAGGCAGGCAGAGAGAGAGGAGGAAGCAGGCTCCCTGCTGAGCAGAGAGCCCGATGTGGGGCTCGATCCCAGGACCCTGAGATCATGACCTGAGCCGAAGGCAGAGGCTTAACCCACTGAGCCACCCAGGTGCCCCCCAACAATTCTTAAATATATACATTTTCAAGGTACTTTAGTAGACATTAGGGATACAATGATGAAAAAAAAAAGAGATGTGGTCCACATTTACACTAAACTTACAGTTTGTTAAGAGAAATAGACCATCAGATGACATAATGTAGTATAAGTGTTATGATGAGGAAAAATAGATTCATGTGGAATATACAGGAACAGCACTAGACCTAGGGGCTAGCAATATCTTCTTATATGAAATTATATTCAAGCTGAGATTTGACATATAGGTCAATGGTTGTCAAAGTGTACTCCTAGAACCTCAGTATCACCTGGGAATTTGTTAGGAATGGAAAGTCTTGGGCCTATCCCAGGCTGCTGAATCAGAAGCTGGGAATAGGATCCAGAAATCTGGCTTTTGACAAGCTCTCTAAGGAATTCCTATTCATACTGAAGATTGAGAACTAGTGAATGGGTGATAGTGAGATAGAGGGCTAGGGTTGGATCCCACCAGGCAGAGGGACTTCTGAGATCTCTAGGGACTGAGACTAAGGTGAAAAAGTTCAGTATGCCTGAAGCACAAGTTATAAGATCCTGAGGAGAATCAGGGTGGACAGGAGAAAGTGTGGAGAGGAGAGGAGGGAAAAGATCATCTGGGTTTTGTAAACCATACTAAATTGTTTGATTTCCTTTATCATAAATATTACTTTGTACATCTGTTTCCTCAAATAGAATGTGAATATACAAGGGAGGGCATCATATTTCTATACCTGAGAACACCCGTCAACTATTGTTGGGATATAATTGGTGTCTAATAAATGAATGCAATGTATGAATTGGGTGGAGTCAATGGATACTCACAAAAACCTCATGAGATAGTCATTACTGCCTATTTTTACACTTGAGAACAACCACGGCTAAGAGAAGGTGAGTCGCTTACCAATGTAACAAGGTCAAATGGCTATTCAGAAGCAGAGGTGTTTTACAAATCCAAGCATTTGGATTTTGTTCTTAGAATCTCTTCTTTATTCTGTAGTACCTTTCTGTCAGGGAGTGCTGAGATTATAGAGAATATGTACGGATAAATAAGGTCATAATTTTTTTTTTTTTAACTTATAAGCACTCCTAAAGCAACTGTGCTTCTTTCTCTTTTTTCTTTTTTTTTCCAGACAGAAAAGGGGAGTGCACTTCATGAAGCAGCTTTATTCGGAAAGGTGGATGTTGTGAGAGTTCTGTTAGAAACAGGTAACTATCGTAATTCTCCATGGAGATTATTCTTACAAATAGAATTTCTATTTTAGGAGTAGACAAAGGGAAATGGCACATTTTTTTTCATAATCACCCTTACTTTTTACCTTTACTTCTCATTGCAAATGTGTATTCATACCATGTAGAAAGAACCTCAGTGTTTATATAAAATTGATATAAATATGCCCCTTCCTTTACTCCATAGATGTGTCAGTAAAAAGCTCTTAGAAATTATAATTATATATATTTAAATCACATTGAAATATATTAGAGAATCTATCAGGAGGAAAAGGAATTCTCTGCCTTGTACAAGAGGGAGGAACTGATCCTTATGAAGTTACGACAATTGCTTGGTTTATGAAAGAACATAACATTACCCTGGTTTATTATATTGGGAACTATGGTAAACAGAAATTAGATTTCTGTATCCTTAAGGTAAATTTACCTTGTTATTTCATCAACTGAGTGGCTATTGTTTCTAAGCAGCAGTGATTTAAAGGGAATCTTTAAGAGGGAATGGTTTGAAGGAACAACATAGTAGGCTTGTTTTCATATGTATATTCTGAATGAAATAAAATAAAATTGACACTGAGATTGGATTTTTTTTAGGATCAAAAATCATGGGTATAAATTCATACTTGGAAACAATTGATGTGAATCTTTTATGTTATGGACTACAGTTATTGTATTTATTTTCCACTGTAAAAAAAAATGAAAAACATTGGCAGACTATGGCATTTTGATTATAGTTATACAAAGTTAAAATTTCATGTACATGTAATTTTGACATGTAACAGTGATGTAATTAGCCTTATAGGCAACAAATCACATATGTGCTAATAACACATTTCTATACAAATTTAAGCAAATACTTAATTATCTTGTTACAGTGAACTAACATTTGGGGCCCGAATCTGAAAATGGCTTTGTTTGCAGGTAGATGTTTGGAAAGTTTATAAACTTTTTTAGGGTAGTGAAAGCTATTTGCTACATTGAAATAAGTTCTTTAGTACAATAAGTATTTTTAGAATTAAAATAATTCCAATGATGTTTTAGTTTACAAACGTCAAGAAGTGTGATCATCAGGTAGATGATTGAGTATGGTTTACATTAAACATAATCTTGCATAAGTAAATAAGAGATATTTGACTTTGTAGCCGGACAAATAGTATTTGGACAGTACAAAATGTTACGCCCGAGTTTTCACGTCTGAGACACCACCAAGGAGCCAACACCAGTGTAATCACACGAGGGTTTATTCAGCAAGCTTAAGCTTGGGCCCAAGTATACCTGACACAGTGGAGTAGGGACTTGGACCCCGAACCAGATTACAATCAGAGTTTTTAAAGGCAGAGTAGGGGTGGACTCGGCGGTGGGTGAGGACAAAGTGGGTGTTCAGAAGGGCTATCAGGGTAAAGAAGATAGTCAAGATATTAGAGGCCTGGTTATTATCAGGCCAAGGCCATTTTTCCCTCTAATGAGGCACTAACATGAAGACAGTTGGGAGTTTCCTGGTGGAATGACACATTCCTCCTATCAAGTGTCCTTGTTAGTGAGATTTAGCACTGGGACATTTGTAAACGGAGGGAAACTCCTGTCTTGGAGGATTGTGATCTCTGCAAGTTAACTATTTGTTCACACATACTACCGAGGGGAGGGGAGCCGGTGGAGAGGGGGTGCAAGGTGCCAGCTTTTGCTTTGTCAAGATGGCTGTACTTATGTCAGGGCTAGACTCGAGGTGGGTACAGCCTTGTTTTTCTTGGCCTCCACACAAAATCATCATCCTTTTTCAAATTTTATGAGTACTCCAGTGTTTTAAGAGTGATACATTATTATTTAAAAAATTTTACCGTATTTTACAAAATATATATATCACAGAACCATTATTTTTTTTTTTTTTTTTTTTTTTTTTTAAAGATTTTTATTTATTTATTTGAGAGAGAGACAGTGAGAGAGAGCATGAGTGAGGAGAAGGTCAGAGAGAGAAACAGACTCCCCGCGGAGCCGGGAGCCCGATGCGAGACTCGATCCCGGAACTCCAGGATCATGACCTCACAGAACCATTATTATACTTTAGGAATTGACATTCTAAATCAATAAAATTTTTCAGCTTGATAGCATATCATTTAACTAGTTATAATCCAATGTAGCCTTAATTATAAAAAGCAATCTTAATGATTGGGTCAGTGCCCTTGAAACCTTAATCCATTATCAAGAATGTTCATAATCTTTGGTAGCAGTATGCCCCCACCTTCTTTCTTAATAAAATTGCGTGTGTACGCGCACATGCGTGTGTGTATGTGTTTGTGTTTAGGATTTAATTTTTTAAAAAAATCATTTCGGTGCTTGGTCTGTTTATGTTTGATATTAGAGTATTACATATTGCCACTATCTTCTGATGACACTTCAGTGGTGTGCATTTAGTGGGTTTTTCTTTTTCTTTTAGGAATTGATGCCAACATAAGGGATAGCTTAGGTCGAACTGTCTTAGACATTCTGAAAGAACATCCATCTCAGAAATCTCTCCAGATTGCAACACTCTTACAAGGTAAACAATAGTGAGTGATGGATGACTTTATCTTAAAGTTAAGATTACAATAAATCTACCATTGTTCTTTCTTGAGTTTTCAGTTAATGTTTGCTTTTGAATGAACTTATTATTTACAGTTTTTTCTGGTAGACTTAAACTAAAAAATAATAATTTTTAATGTTTAGTTTCTGTTTTCAACAGAAAATGACTATTTTTATTAGATATTAAAAGATCTTTTAAATCTATATAGTAAATATGTAGTTATGAACTTAAAAGCAATAAGGCTATAAAGTAATGATAATCTTATATTTGAATAATGCTTTAAGCGTTTTCAGGGATTTTCCATTATTTTATCTGATTTCTATAACTTTGTGAGGGAGATAAATCTGATCTCATTATTCTCCTTTTTGCACATGAGGGAAACTGAAGCTCTGAGAGGCTGACTTGCTCAAACTCATATATCCTATTTTAGGTGGTAGACCTGGTACATATATGCCAGGTTAACAACAACAACAACAACAACAACAAATTGTACTTCGGTAATACAGATTATTTTTTCCTTAATCCAGCAGTACAAGATAATTCAGTTTTGCAAGCTTTTGTTTTTTGGTAAAGGTCACTTAAGTACATGTGTAATTAGGTACAGGCATTAGGTCTACTGAAGGTTTGGGAACCAAACCTAATTTTTTATTTTCAGGATTATATACTTCCCTGTTTGATCTAAAAAAATTAATGAAAATTTAGATTTAAATACTTTACCTTTTTGCTTCATGATTAGGCCTGGCATGTAGTATGTTCCCTTAAAAATCCAGACATTTTCCTTTCCAGGTAGCTTCTACACTGGTCAGCAGTGATTAGCCCCTGATTATTGCAGATGGGTGACGAGTGTAATAGGGAAGGGAGGTGGGGTGGTTTCCTTGGATATTAGTTGGAAAGCTGAAGAACAGTTTTGTCCTGCAGGAGATAAATGAATTAAAACCAAGTTGGTCAAGTGATGCATAGATAAGGGGAGTCAACAAAAGCCAAAGAGGGTTTGTAAAAAGAATAGATGAGCTACAGAAGTCATTCATGCTCTGTTCTCTCTTTATTTTCAAAAATTTCAAGGAGTGGAAGTTCAGTCTCCTACAATTTTCTTGTTAAATAAGTTAATTGCAGTTAAGTGCATATAAAGATAAATCAGAAGATACAAGAGTGGCTCTTTGTATTCAAATTAAAAATCAAGTTGAGAGGCACCTGGGTGGCTCAGTCATTAAGCCTCTGCCTTCGCCTCAGGTCATGATCCCAGGGTTCTGGGACTGAGCTCCACATTGGGTTCCCTGTGCAGGAAGCCTGCTTCTCCCTCTCCCACTCCCCCTGCTTGTGTTCCCTCTCTCCTTGTCTCTTTCTCTGTCAAATAAATAAATACAATCTTAAAAAAATATCAAGTTGAATGAAAACTAAAAAAGAAAAAAAAGTGGTATACAACATTTTTGTCTTTTCCCTATAGACACCTTATATTTTATATTGAACTTTTTTTCTAACTGAACTTTAAAAAAACAGAGGCTTGTGAATAATATTTCCTTTGGGGAAAGCAAAATAAATGTCATCCACTAAAAAGAGGACATGACGTAATTGCAGACATTTACTGCATTGTTTTACCTGAGATGAAATTGTTGTTATATAGGAGTTAAATATCTGTGTTCTTTTATTTCACCAAGGTTCATTGTAGGTATGTCAACTTGTGATAGGGTATATGGGACATCTTTGAATTTTTTAAATTGTTGGCAGATTTTAGAATGTGAACATGTTATCTATATTCTTTTCATTCCTGGGTCATAAATCAGTGGTACATTTTAAGTTTTATGAAAAGTTATCTCACTAAAACCAGTTTAGAAGTAGATAAAATTACTATATGTGTCCTGGAGGAAGAATTCACTTTACATAATGACTGTACTGGGTCAAAAATTTTAAGGATAGATAGACTTCCATCGGTTGCTTTCTTTGCTTAGTAGAATTGCCCTTAGGTAGAAACTGGTTGATATAAAGACACAGTTGGTTGGCATGAAAGCACAGACTTTCTAACTAGACGTTAAGAAAAAGATACCTTCTGAATAAAGACATATAAGTAAAAGGTCCCTATGGGGAGAGGTCTATTGATTTAATCCTTTAGATGGAGATTAAAAACTAGTTACTGTAAGCTGAATGCTTTTGGCAGATAGCAGATATATTTTGTTTAGATTACATGTTTTAGACCTGCACTGTATTTCCATAAAAATTGAATCAGCTTTCAACATTTGAAAATCTAGGATTTCAGATAAAACTTCAGAGTTTTGGTTTCTAAAAAAAAAAAAAAAAATTTTTTTTTTTTTTTTAGAAAAAAGGCTTTCATTTTACTTTACTGTTGAACTGTATATGGGGCACCTACTGTCTGGTTAGTCATGTTCCACATGCTTTCTGTTTTCTCTATGATATTGAGGCTGAATGTTGACATTTATTCCTGATTTCAGATGCCGTTTTCCTTAAGTTTAAGAGAAACGTGAGATGTTTTCTTGTACCACATCTATTTGGCTGTGCCACTTATTAGCTGTATGAATATGGTCAACTTAAAATTCTTCTCCTTGAGTTTTCATCTCTAAAGCTGAGATTGTAATGGCGCCTGTGTCATAGTTTTGTGAGGGTCAAGTGAGTTAACTTATTTTAAATACTTAGAACACTGCTGGGTGCATAGTAAGCCATATATATAAGTTTTAGCTGCTATTGCTGTTGTTATGTCTTCATCAAAATTGGAAAAATGAGAGACAGGCTGAGTGTGGAACATTACTTCAAGAATGAGAATGAACATTATTTCTCTGCAGAAATAAAGTTTAATATGCAATTATGCTTATATTATAAGAGTAAACACTTTATGACATAAATTTCATTCATTTATATTACCTGACTGGTTGTTGTGGCTATCTGAATTTGATATCCCTGTTTAGGTATCAAGTCTATTCAAATCATCTTTCAGAGGGTTTTAAATCTTCAGGTAGAATATATTAGGAAACGAAGGATGTTACTATGTTTTTACCAGGTGAATTTATTTTTAAGGACAATGTGACCAGTTTGGTTTTCACAAAAAGGATTTGTGAATCTCTTCCTAAGTATCTTTTGTGTTTTAATTTAAAATAATTAATAGTTCATCATCATGAAGTTCTTTCAGTTTGTTTGGTTTTTGAAGTTCTTTTAAAAGCTTAAGATATATTTAGGATATGAGGAAATAAATGAAAAACTGATCATCAGAAATAAAACATAAAGTTATTGATTTTAAAGTAAATGAATTTGACTATGTAATTTCAAAAACTTGTATACACAGAATATTTGGAAGGTGTGGGAAGATCACCAGCTCTTGAAGAGCATGTACAAGAAGATACAACACAAGAAATACATATTTCATCTCCTATTGAGTCTCCTTCCCAAAAGACTAAGAGTGAGTAGCTAATTATAAAGCCCTTGAAATAATACTAGATGTTCATGTATAAATCTGTCCTATATGTACAAAAAGGCTAACACTTGTAAAAGTTTCAGGTCTAATAAGTTGTATCTTAGACTCTATATTTTACCCATTTATTCAGCCAGCACTTTTTAAAATTATTATTATTATTATTTTTTTTTTTTTTTTAAGGAGAGGGAGATGGTAGGGGCAGGGAGAGAAACTTTTAAGCAGTCTCCATCAGCAAAGAGCCCATGATGGGGGTTTGACAGTTATCACAAGGCTTGGTCTCACAACCCTATCAACCATGATCTCAATCAAAACCAAGATTCAGCCACTTAACCAACTAAGCCACCCAGGTGCCATTCAGTCAGGTGCCGTTCAGTCAGCATTTATTGAACTCTTCTATATGTCAGACCCTACTCTTGGACCTGACACAGTAGTGAGCAAAATTAGCAATCCCTGCTGTCATGAAGTTTACACGGAGTAGATATTTCACAGTAGATATTTTTCCTAAAATTAATTAATTATTTGAGAGTGTGAGCATGTGTGAGTGAGGGAAGGGGCAGAGGGAGAGAAAGAATCTGTACAGAGTGCAGAGCCCAGCACGGGGGCTTGCTGCTCATCACAGGACTCCATCCCAGGACCCTGAGATCATGACCTGAGCCGAAATCAAGAGTCAGATGACTGAGACATCCAGGTGCCCCTTTCTAAAATATATTTTTAATGCAGAATAAAAATATTGATATCTGGGTTATAACTACTGGAGTTTTAGTTTTTCCCCAGAAGAAATTACAGGTATAAGGTATCTTTCTGAAAATGATTTTAAAAAATGCATATTTGCATGCAGCCTAAAAATATTCATATTTTTGATAGATGATGCATATTATTTGTCCATTCCTTCTGTGTTTTTCCTTCATGTCACATAGCACAATTCTAATTTATTACTTATATCATTATTTATCTAAATAAGTTCTATCATTTTTTTTTTTTTATTGAACCTAGGAAGGAGTCTTCTGGTATCATTTAAAATTTGTTAATGAGTTGAGTGAATTCTGTCCATGAACTATATATAATGCCAGTGAAAGATTGTTGAAGTTTAAATGTTACAATGGATGAAGCCTTAGAAATTGTAATTCCAGATGCTTTTATGTACTATACATATATAAACCTTTAATACTTAACTTCTGTTTTGAATAAGAGCAATAATAGGCAAAATTGGGATTTATCCTTGTCTTTTAATATTTTTATACTTATTATAGTTTACTACTAAGAATATTTTCTGACTTACTAAATCTTGTTTGACAGATTATGAGTTCTATCATCATACTAGTCATATTTTTATTAGTTAATAGGAAGTTTTAGCAAAAGCCTTTCTTGAAACTTTGAAAAAAATTACTGTCTTTTTACAGGTGAAACTGTGACTGGAGAATTATCAAAACTCTTGGATGAAATAAAACTCTGTCAAGAAAAGGATTATTCTTTTGAAGATTTGTGCCACACAATATCAGACCACTACTTAGATAATTTGAGCAAGATTTCAGAGGAAGAACTTGGGAAAAATGGAAGCCAGAGTGTAGTAAGTAAGGGGGCAAGGAAGACAGTGCTTCTGTCTTTGCCGATTCAATGTGTATCTGAGAGGCATGGGATTTGTGCATTATCCTATCTTCAGATTCTTCCAGTGTCAAATGTAAGATTCCCTGTTGCTCCTTTTTGGATGTTCATTGGTATTTTACTCTAACTGCATGTGTAGGGGAAGGAATGCTTTGATAAATCACTTATAGTTTGTGATGATCTTGCTACCGTTGACTTGCCTAAGAAATAATAATTTCTTTGATTATGTTCTTTTAGTTTTACTGGGCATGATGATCTTGGTTTCCAAAGAAAGAAAAAAAAAATCTTCCTTTTGTCTTTGTTTCCCATTTTCTCTATGAACTGAGTCTATCTCATCTTGAAGAAAGATGGAGCTGGGCTATGTGTGTTTGTTCCCTAGTCAATTTGTATTTATGATAGGGGAGAGACATTGTAGAAAGTTTGACCTCCATATTTTTTACTCTTACACAAATCCCCTTATGCAGCTTCTAAGCTCAGACTCTAAATCATGAGTTAGAGATTCTTGCTCATTTAGACTTTTATATTAACACAATAGCAAAAAAACACAAACAAAAGCAAAAACAAAAAAACCAAACTGTAGAGAATCAATCAATCTAAAATTAGGATTTGTATATCTCTTTTGTGTTACATAGAGGTAGGATTTATACTGGTATTAAAGGAAATGCAGTATTATGAAATTTTCACTCACTTTTAGAACTTAATTTGTTATAGAAACATTATGCTTTCTTCAAAAGCTAGTAAGAGTGGATTGTGTTAGGTATGTCATATTATTTATGAAAACTAAAAAAATTGCCAAGTATAGTGACTATTATGAAAATGTTTCATTTAGTTCTTTAATGTGTAACTTGTTTCCTAGGATAGTGCTTGCTAGTTAAGCTCATGGCTAGTCTAGCTCCATGGCTAGTCTTACTCCCTAGGATGTCTTTGTTCTTGTCTTCCCCCCCCCCCCAGTGGTATCTCTTTTAAAGCATCATATTATTGGCTCCAATAAAAGCTCTTTGTGAATAATTATGAGTAATTATATACACACACATATATATAAATACATACAAGTTTTAACCAAATGAAATTTTTATATTAATGAAATATTTACTGTAATGACTTTAACATCAGGACAGAATTTCCTGTTTAAAAATCTTAAACAGTTTTATGTCATCTCCAAATTACAAACCAATTACATTTCAACATTTCCTTGAAGATTTGTTACAAATTAAAACATATTTATTCTAAATAAATAATACATTGTGTTCAGGTTTTTAGGTCTATCCCTAAAGATTTCTCAAAACTGACTGCTTCTGGCCCTCTACTTCTAAGCCCACAGATTTTCTGAAAGCCTTAATTTTCTAGACCATTGGTTTCTAAACTTTTTGTTGTTGTTGTTGTGTGTAGCATAGTAAACAGATTTTAAGCAAACATCCCAAGTGCATGTGTTTATAAATTACATGCATCTTCTGTTCTAAGAATGTATGATGTAAATTAGGTATATACTACAAGAGACATTCAAATAAGAAGGATAAAGAGTAAGTGTAAATAGAAACTCTATCTTTTTTTCTTTTATTCAGTGGATATCTTGTGCACCTTGGGGTCTGCACACTTTACTTAGAGACTATATGTTTACTCAAGCTTATAGATTTCAGATAGTGATAGCAGGGGTATTTGATATTATGAGAGTGATATAATTAGGGGGAATGATGGCCAAATGTTTGTTTTTTTATAAGTCAAAGACTGTATTATGATAATAGCAAGAGAAATTAATACTCATAAACTGAAGTGAATTTCTTAAAATCTATGCTTATCCTTTCAGTTATCAGTCTTTGTTCCTGTGACAAACCTTACATTGTATTCCTTGAAAATATTGTCATATTAAATAATAAAGGTTACATGAGGCAGAAAAGCAGAGGGTACATGTGAGTAAGGGCAAGTAGTTCAGTTCTTCTGGAATAATAGAGTTTATAAAGTGGAAAGATGGGAAATAAAATTAGAAGGATAGGTTGAGGTCAGGCCATGGATGATTTTGAATGTCACAATAAGAGTTTTAGTTTTATTTTTTAGAAAATGAGAAAAATCTAAAGGATTTTGAGCAGATAAAAAGACATCATTGGAAGCGCCCTTTCAGAAGATTAATCTAGTAGAAACTTGTTATTGAATATTTAAAAAGTAATCTGGTTACTTTGGCCCTTCTCTATAGCCTGTGTTTGATTTGGGTTCTTTTGCTTTTGTTGAATGTTTCTGTTTATCAAAAATGTTCCTTCAGAGTTTTGTTATGAATTGTACTCTCAAAGTATGCAAAACTTTAATTAAGTACTTATAGATCAGCTTATATAGATATTTGTTACAGGATTTATAACAGCAGTAATGAAACATGGTTCCTGACTTGAAGGAGTTCAAAATTCTTATTAGAAGAAGGCTTTAGACACAGTGTACAAACAAGACTAAAATATGAAACAACAGATATATAAGAGCTGAAATTTATTAGTTGCTTGCTATTCTAATGCTTTATATGATTTAAGCCACTTAATCTTCACAAAAATCCTAAGAGTGGGTTTATAGACTTGGGAAATGACTCAGCTGACAAGTGGCAGATCTAGGATTCAAACTCAGAGCCACTGTCTTGAATTCCCAGCTACATTTCTCATAATAAATTATCCGGTGGCCAAAGGAATTTCTTAAAAAGAGAGAGATTAGTGAAGACTTACTGGTATTCATTGAAGGCTTCATGGAGGTAGGGAGAGACTAAACTGGGCCCTGGGGGGAGAAGGAGATGTGTCTTGTGTTTGTTTTAGAATGAATGAATGAATGAGTGAGTAAATGGGAGAGGATTCCAGCTTGCAGAAACAGTATGTGCAAAAGCACAGAGGTGAGACATAGCATGTAATTTGAGAATAATTGTTTATCATGAGGGTTGATTTTGGAAAGTAGTGGGGAACAAATTTAGGTAAGTAACGAGAATACCTAACACAGAGCACTTTGTTTCTTAACTGATTAATCTTCACAATAACCCTAAGATAGATGGTATTATTCCTCCGATTTTTACAGATGTCAAAATGGAGGCACAGAAAACTTTTATGATTTTCCCACGTTTAAATGGTAATTGCCAGAGCCAGGATCTGTACACCGGCAGTCTGGCTTGGGGCTGGTACCATATCCATTACCACTTAGTTATTTTGTTAAGGGAAGATAATTAGAATTGGGAAGCTAGTCAGGAGTTTAATATTGACGGTGAGTAGAATAAACTCTTGAGTAGGGGAGTTCTGTCTTGAAGGTGACGTTTGGGGAGGCTAAAAATGGTAACTGTAGTCAAATGTTCTGGAAGAGATTGAATGATTCTCAGCAACGGAAATACGTTAGACATATTTGGACAGGCTTCAAAAAATACTGATACCTTCAAGGTTCCACGTCATGACCAACTAGAGCAACTAAATCAGAATTGTTTTGGGTGGCCCTGAGCCTCATTCTTTTGAATGAATTGAAGTTAGAGTGTCTAAAAAACCTATTGAGTTAGAGATGTTTTCAGTTTATCACCAAAGAAAATTCTCCACATAGTCCTAAATTAAAATTATTTCTATATTACATTGAAATATTAAATATGGAATAATAATTTTGCTTATTCACATTATTGGCTGAAGTATAGGCGTTTGGGTTCAGTTCAAATTTAATTTTAGGTGATATGAAATATCCAACATGTTCATTATAATATGACAGGTAATTTCAAAAGTAATTTAGAAGAAATAAAATATATAGAAAATATGTTTTGTAGCATTTATATTATTAATAAATGTGTCTTCCATATTAATGATGTGCCTTGAATTTTGGGAGTATTTTAACTATTCTTAGTTCCGTTTAGCTTTCATTGCCTTTTTTCTTCCAATAGAGGGCACTCTAGTTCAGTAATTTAAAATACAAAATCAACTATCTTATGTAAGAACTTTCACTTTTGAATTAGAGGTTTCTGGTTTTACTAAAATATTAGCCTTAGGTAGTAGTTTGAACAATGTTACTAATATAAATGAATTAAAAATTAAATTCTTATTATGGTTGAATGTATTCAATTGGAGGTTTTACATTTAATGTGAAGGCTAGCTCCAGTTAAAATTACATTTTCCCTTGCATAAATTTTAATTCAGAAGTTAGTCTGTTTTAAGTGTTTTTATAATATGCATATGGAGCCATTTTCTAAGTTGAATTAGGACCTTATATAATCTGGAATGTAAATTTTGAAGAAATATAAATATCTCTACATTCTTTAGCAACCCATGAAATTTAGAATTTTGAAAGAATATAAAATATCTGAAAAAATGTGCTATTCTCTTCATTTATTTTCCCAGGTCATATATTCAGTTTCTTCCTCCTTGTGTATAAACAATGTGCAAAACTCTGAAATGTGAATACATATACCATAGAGAAATTTGATTATAACATAAAGATCATTAGAGTAGACTTCAGAATCTAGGTTTCAGGAAAGCTTTTTTTGAGATTTGAAATAGAAAAAAACATTATTGACTCATTAGCTTATATCTCTAAGAAATAAATAGGAAGCTTCAGGTATGAAATGCATTATATGTTTTTAATCCTAAGGGAAACCTGGATATAAATAACATGTAAGATTTATTGTTTGAAAGGGGTTGTGTTGTCAGGTTTTGTGCAATTTTAAATCAACCAGTGTACCTCTTTTCTGTTATTTTACTTTCTTTTCCAGTGGAAAATCTTTAATTACATGTAGACCTTCTGAAGTATGAGATTTTTTACTGTAGTATATCAAGACTTTAAGATTCAACACCTAAGTTTTTGTACCAAGCTTCTGTAACCTGCTTGAGAACACTGTTGGGGGAGTGTGTTGGGGGTCTCCATAGGAAAATACACTTAATTTGGTGCCAGCATTCATCAAGTCTTAAAGGTCAGTAGAAACAGATTAGGTTGCCTAGAATACAAATAGTGTTTATAAAGCAAAAATATAATTTCTAGAGCTTCATATTAGGAATGTACCAATTTCAGAATTGTGAGAGACTTTGGCAGCTCTCTCATCCAATTCCTATCTGATTCACAGCACTTCAGGAAATGAATTTTCTGAAACATAAAATTGACGGTTGTTATAGGATTATAACTGATTCTTTAGCACATAATGAGCTTTTTTTAATATTGGAACTGAATCTTAAGCAGTGGTAACTATTACCTTATGGGGAATGTAGTATTCAGAATATTTCTAACTTAAATAACTCATGTCTTATATAGTTGAATAAATTTTTTGGCAATGGTGACTCAAGGCTGGTATGTACTAAGTCCAGGCTTGGATTGTCCCAACAGATTTTCCAGGATATTTAGGGAATACATAGATTCTGTTGACCTTTGTTAATATTTAGAAGCTAATAGCATATTTATGTACCATATGTACCTACAAAGAAAAATCCAGAATTTTATTTCTATTTATTTATTTTTTTGGTCCTTCATCTCACCCTAGGAAGAACTTGTACCTGAAGTGAATCTAGGAAGATCTTTGAGATATCCTTAGCTTCTAGAATATAGGGATCATTGTTCTGAACTTCCAGCACAATTGCTTTTCCCTTTCGTGATGCCTTATGAAATTTTTTTTTGTTCTGCTTTGTCTTGTAGGTGTACACATTTTTATATTATTTCTTACAGACTTCTTAATGGTTTGATCTATATTTGATTGATCTCTGTAATCACATCCTGCCTAGCACAGTACCTTGCATGTAGTCTGTCAGTGAAAGTGTATTGAATGATAAGGCAAAGGAAAAGGCAAACACTGCATCGAGGAGTACATATAAACCAATATTGTAAATAAACCATTTGTATAGAAAAACATGTTTAATTATTTAGAGATGAATTAAAGAGTCCAAGGACAGGGTTTTACTGTTCTACCACTTACTAGCAGGGTGACCTTTGGAAGTACTGGAAGTTTCCAAGCCTAAGTTTATTCCAGTTAAAAAAAAAAAAGTTTAATATGGCCTTCTGTTACTGACAGAAAAAGAGCTGTTCTCTTGTGCTGCTGAAGACATACCATTTTGATTTTTTTTTTAAAAAGATTTTTATTTATTTATTTGACAGAGAGAGATCACAAGTAGGCACAGAGGCAGGCAGAGAGAGAGGAAGAGAAGCAGGCTCCCTGCTGAGTAGAGAGCCCGATGCCGGGCTCAATCCCAGGACCCTGGGATCACAACCTGAGCCGAAGGCAGAGGCTTAACCCACTGAGCCACCCAGGCGCTCCTACCATTTTGATTTTTATGTTTCATAGATTTTGTCCAATTTTACGCAGACTTCCAAATAACCACTCAATATCAACCCAAAAGGAATTTCTTTCATGGAGTGCTAAATGTTTTGTTCTTGGGTTGGTCTTAGTCCATATTTGCCATGAAAAAAAGCCTAGTCATCCACCATAATCAGGTCTGCAAATGTGAAGGAAGAATAGCAAACATGGCAAATAATTGAACTTATATGGAAAATTACCTCAATAAATGGATTTTTGCTTCAAAGTAAAAACAGAATTCAGTGGGAGTTACAATAAAATAAAATCCTATAATTATATCCTAAAAATTCAGTGGTTTAATTATAAGATTGGGGAGATTTAATTGGGGAAGAGGTGCATTCAAAAAGTTCTGGGGTTTATAAATGACCACAACTACAGTGTGAACCAATAGTGAGAAGTAGCAGCTAAAAAATCAATAAATACTTGCCAAGCTCTGATCTCTGCAAATAATTTTAATACTAGAAGTTAGCATTTATATTATACTGTTTCAACTATGTGCTAGACATTGTGGTAAGCATGTTAAAATTGTTATCTTTTTTATTCATCACAATAATGCCATGAGGTAGGTTTTATTATCCTCAATGTGGAAATCAAGAGTAAAATAACTTGTCCAGGGTTACACAGCTACCAAAAGGTAAAACTGGGATCTATATTTAGGTCTGATGTCTTCCAAAGTCATGATCCTAACTTACTGGATAGTCGTAATAGTCATGTCATTAATGGTTATTTGTGACAGTCATTCTGTCATTAAAGTCTTCCACATTGACCTACCCTTACCTTTTCATCATTCTTGCCATTTTGCACGTGCAGACTCTCATTACCTCGTACTGAGTTATTTTGGGAGTTTTGTTTTATTCTGTACACGTGTTTCTAGTTTCTCCTTGTCATTTGCTCCAGTTTTTTCTTATTACTACTGCTAAAACAGTATGCCTAAAGTGCAGTTCTGATCATGTCATTCTTTTCACAGCTAGATTTGGTCCTCACTGTAAAAATTAAATAGAGACTTTTAACTTTGACACTCAAGGCTCTATCTTCCAGCCTCATTACATATTTTCAGCTTTCTCCCATTAATGTCTTAGATAAATAGGATTTTTGGTAAAAATGGGTTACTCTCATGGCTGTCTTTCCTTATCTCTGCCCATGTTCATGGTGTTTTATTCATAAATAATTCTTTTCTCTGTCTACAAATCAAAAACTAATTCACAAAACCTCTAATTAAAAATATTACAATGCCTTTTTTGATCCTTCTATTAAAAGCCAACAATTTGGATTGGATATAATTACATTTTATTTATAAATATGTAAAGAAATTTTAAAGTCTGCTTTGTATTACTTATGTATGAATCTGTTTTGGCTTTGCTTATAACTCTCTTCGTGATTGGGTAAATACTTATATTTGTATGTGTGAGGAATTTAGCATAGTTCTTTACTCTCATATTTAATAAACATTTATTGAATTGATATGCTAGGCCATGGACATGAGAAAGTCTGTTTAATAACTGAATGTGGGTACAGACCTGTGGATAAAGCTCTAAGATGTTATCTTTCTAATTTCTAATTTCAGAAGAACTTGCTCTGTTGGTTGATGTTTCAAATAATGAATGGCTCACCATTTATTTTGAGGATGACATGAAATACCTGGTCAAACTATATTATAAACTTCCTCGTAACATAAAAACACCAATATCTTATACCAAGCCATATCTTTCTTATATAGTAATGTCTCTTTCATTGACAATAAGGAAATCTTACATTATAAATACCATGTTTGGTTCCTGATAACATATATAATGGAAATCTGTAGTAAAAATACAGAAACATCTCATTTATATTTTAATGTTTAAATTCTTCAATATTCTGTGATAAGCATTTTAAAAATTAGTCTCTGTTCTTTTTTTTTAAGTTCTGAAATCTTAGTTTTTTTTTGTTTTGTTTTTAAAATTTTTTATTAACCTATATTATTAGCCCCAGAGGCACAGGTCTGTGGATCCCCAGGTTTACACACTTCACAGCACTCACCATAGCACATACCCTCCCTAATTTCCATAACCCAACCACCCTTTCCCTACCTCCCTTCCTCTGGCAACCCTCTGTTTGTTTTGTGAGATTAAGAGTCTCTTATGGTTTGTCTCCCTCCCAATCCCATCTTGTTTCATTTATTCTTTTCCTACCTCACATACCCCCCCATGTTACCTCTCAACTTCCTCATATCAGGGAGATCATATGATAATTGTCTTTCTCTGATTGACTTATTTCGCTAAGCGTAATACCCTCTAGTTCCATCCACAGTGTTGCAAATGGCAAAATTTCATTTCTTTTGATGGCTGCATGGTATTCCATTGTATATATATACCACATCTTCTTTATCCATTCATCTGTTGATGGACATCTAGGTTCTTTCCATAGTTTGACTATTGTGGACATTGTTGCTTTAAACATTCGGGTGCACGTGCCCCTTCGGATCACTACATTTGTATCTTTAGGGTAAATACCCAGTAGTGCGATTGCTGGGTTGTAGGGTAGTCTCTGTTATTCTTTCTGTGTAAATTGAGATGGATTATTTTTGAAGCAATTTTTTTCCTGTTAATCATAAAGAAAATGGACATAAGCAAACATTGTTTTTTCCCTAATTATTAGTGAGTTTTGCTGATCATGACATGCCTAACTAATGTTTGGTATTATTTATGCACATGCTTAAATGTGTTTGACACCAAAATACCTCTCAGCATTACAAGCATTCTGCTAAAGTATCCCAAGGCAAAAAAAAAAACTCCCTTTCTAGACAGTTGTAAACTGTATATATTTGAAGTTTATGAAGTTTTTGAAGTTATCATTTTATCTGTTTTGCAGCTACAACATGTCAGTTTTTATTTTGATACTTTCTTTCTGATCTCTTTCTAATCTCCAACTTGAATTTAATCTTCCTTATAGAACCTAGCTATTATGATTCCCTTGAGAATCTATACTTTATACTCAGGAGCGAACTCTAATGTTTTCTTAAAAGTTTAATAATAACTTGACTTTCTTTTAACTTCACTTTCTGGATAATGATGATGTTAACTTAACAACTTTTAGCCACATGTTACAGTTACCTTGTTCATTTATCATATAATGCTCCTAATTTGTAATTCTGTTTCAAGGTACACATTTGAGAATTCTTGATTCTTTTTTGGAGTAAAGGCCTTGGACAGCTTGCCAATGTAGGAGAATTCCATTTTACTTGCTAATGCCAAAGAAATCAATCTAGAGTCTGAGCTTAAAGAGACATGTCAGTGCTGATAATCACTTATCTCTGTGTTCAGGGAAATGTTTTTCACCTTGAACAGCAAAGTAATTCTAATGAAATAGTAGACTAGCGACCCAGAAAAAAATTACCGAAAGTGCTCACAGTTCTAACAATTTATCATGAGACCATTTGAGACATGATTACTGAATATTGGAATTCATTCAACCTCAAAGAGCTGAAGAATTAAGATTCTCCATTATGTAATCAAAGTCAATAAAAGTAGAAGGAAGAGATATACTATGTGGCCTGCTTTAATCTTAGGCCTAGATTTTTAAAATTGTCTCATGTTATTTTCACTTCCCTTTGCCAGAATTTTTATTTGAATCATCTATACTTATTATTTTATTTTTAAAAATCTATTATTTTTATTCTTTTTTAAAGATTTATTTATTTATTTTGAGAGAGAATCTTTCACACAAACTCCCTACTGAGCAAGCAGCCTGATGCAGGGCTTGATCCCGCAACACATGAGATCATGACTTGAGCTGAAACCAAGAGTTGGGGGCTTAACCGACTGAGCCACCCAGACATCCCAAGCATTTGTGCTTTTTTAAAGCTCAAATGTTTTGATTGCTTACAGTTTCACAACAGTTCTATTTATTTGATAACTGCCTATGCTATCAAATAACTAACAATGAAAAACAAAGTCTTAATTTGGAGAAAGAATGAGTTAATCAAGAAGATGAATTTGACAGAAAATGAAAAACTCTAGAATAAACAAAGATAATGAACCCAGTGATAATTATATCTGTAAAGTGGACATCACTTGCCCCCAGAATAAATGAGACAACACTGACATACCTTTTCCTATAATCATCCTTTCTGTGTTGCGGAAGTAAATCTATTCTTGAAGTCTTGTAGAATATTCCCTTTTAGGCCTTAATCCTACTCTTACCTAGCCTGGTGTCAGTTTCCTAAACATTGAAAGTATCTTTATTGTCATAGTTACTATTACTGTTGCTAACTTACTGAGACTGTGCATTAAAGAATTATACTAATTTATTAAATAATATGTATTTGTAACTTGGAGCATTTCTGCATTATATTGTAGAGAACAAGAGTTTTGAACTCAAACAGACTTGTATTTGAATCCAAATTCTAATACTTAGATAAATATTACCATGATCTTTATATTTGTCATCTGAATAGGAATGTTTCTCTAGTCTTTCTCACCTCAACCTACTGAATCAGAATGTCTGGAAGTGGATTATTATTAATATTTTTAAAAGATTTTATTTATTTAGAAAGAGAGCAAGGGGAG
Source organism: Lontra canadensis (assembly GCF_010015895.1). Lineage (NCBI taxonomy): Eukaryota > Metazoa > Chordata > Mammalia > Carnivora > Mustelidae > Lontra > Lontra canadensis. Next base: position 13,733,829 of record NW_022631046.1, on the reverse strand, counting down.
AGGTGGAGAAAGAGGTAGATCTCAAGTGGACTCTGTGCTGAACATAACCCAACACAGGGCTCAATCTCATGACCCTGAGATCGTGACCTGAGCTGAAATCAAAGTTAGATGCTTAGCTGACTGAGCCATCCAGGTGTCCCTGGAAGTAGATTATTATTAATAAACTCCTTTGATGATTCTTATATTCAGTGGTTTATGCACACTGTACTAGAATATTTTTAAAATGATGATTTCTTAGATAACCAACTGTTCACACCCATTGTCTTGCCCTCACAGATCTTTGGATCTCAGATTACAATGATTTCACCCTAATTTACCTTTACCTTCTTTTTCTGCTTCTATGAGTACAAATTTAGATTGGTCATCAAGGCAAAATAACTTATCTTTTAAGGGTCACTTCTTCTATTTCTATGAAAAATGCCTTTGGAATTGTGATAGAGATTGCCTTAAATATAAATGACTTTGTTGGAATGTTAAACAATATTATTTCTTCTAGTCCGTGAACACAGAATATCTTCCCATTGGTTTGTGTCTTCTTTAATTTTTTTCATCAAAGTCTTGTAGTTTTCAGTGTACAGATCTTTCCCTTCCTTGGCTGAATTTATTCCCAAGTTTTGTTTGTTTGTTTGTTTGGGTTTTTTGTTTTTTTTTTGATGCTACTATGAATAGGATTGTTTCCTGTATTTCTTTTTCAAATGTTTTGCTGTTTGCATATAGAAATGCAAATTTTGTTGTTTGCTTAAAGAAATGATTTCTGTATGTTATATCCTGAAGTTTTGCTGAATTTGTTGATTAGTTCTAGATTTTTGGTGGAGTCTTCAGGATTTTCTTTTATATAAAATCATATGATATGCAAACAGACAATTTTACTTTTTCCTTTTATGATTTGGATGGTTTTTATTTATTTTTCTTGTCTAATTGCTCTGGCTGGGACTTCCAGTACTATATTTAATAGGAGTGGAGAAGGTGGGCATCCTTGTCTTGTTCCTGATCTTAGAACAAAAAGTTTCAACATTTCACCATTGAGTATGATGTTAGTGGTGGTCTTGTCATATTGGCCTTTATTACGTTGATCTATGTTTCTTTTACACCCAAGTTGTTGAATGTTTTTATCATGAAAGGATATTTTGTTGGGTGCTTTTTCTGCATCTATTGAGATGACCATATGATTTTTATTTTATATTCTATATAACAACTTAATTAATTCTTTTATACTTTAAATGGCCATATTGTTAAAATACTACATAAGGTATAAAATAGTACTTAAAAGAATATATTATGATCCTTCTTTTCTCTCATTTTCAGTCTTTCAAACTTAGAGACTACATTCATTGTTGCTGTCTTGTTCCTTACAATTCTGTCTTCTCCCTTACAACCTGCCCCCCAATACCTACTTCTCCCTTCCCTCTTCATTTAAGTAAATTTCTGTAAGAACAAAATGATAAACCCAAGACCAGTGTTTTATTTTTTATTGTCTATCCCAAGTGCCCATTATCATTCTTCGCATATAGTAAGTGCTCAGTAACTGGTTTTTTGTCATTCAACAACTTTTTAAAATTTTGATATTACCAGTTTCTTTCTTCTCACTTAATCTATCATACCTAATCAAAAGTCATTTTATCCCTGCATAGCTATGACTTCCAAGGTTCTGGGTTACATAAATTAAATAAGATGAGGTCATTTCACCAAGATAATCTTACAGTATTGTATCGGCTCAATAACATCCTTCATGACAGTTAAGCAAATTTCCAAATAAGACCTCAGTCAGATGATATTCTCAGAGATTGTGTTTCACATTTATAATACTTATTAATATCTTTATATTGGTATTATTGCCCTTCTGATAGACTGTATAACCAACACCCCATACAGGACAGAAGTGTGTGTGTCTCTGTGTGTGTGTGTGTAGAGGAGGGTGGAGAAAGGCAGAATGGAGGAAGAGGAGAAAGAGATCATAGTATCATCAGTAGGGACTTTTGTCTTTGCCCTTTGATTTATGAGTTCTCTAATTTTTTTTAAAGATTTTATTTATTTATTTGACAGACAGACCATAAGTAGGCAGAGAGGCAGGCAGAGAGAGAGGAGGAAGCAGGCTCCCTGCTGAGCAGAGAGCATGATGTGGGGCTCTATCCCAGGACTCTGGAATCATGACCTGAGCCGAAGGCAGAGGCTTTAAGCCACTGAGCCACCCAGGTGCCCCGAGTTCTCTAATATTTATCTTATCCTTTGAAGCAAGTGGCATTCTGTGATTTTGAGAATCTAACCTTAAGCCCTGAAGAATCTAATCTTTTCTAGACATAGTAATGTCACAGTCCAAAGCATAAAAATTCTGTATTCATAGATCACATATTAGAAGGTATACTTCAAATTTTTTTCTTGTCTATAACCTAATTTTAAAAGATACTTTGATTGTTCATAAGCCTGGAGTCATATTTACTTAACTAAGATATTCTGACTCGTGCTTAGCAATGAGAATAACTGGAAGTGAGGTGTGGTTGTTTACATGTTTAATATTTAATATTAAATATTTATTAATATTTATTAATATTATTTATTTAATACTTACATATTACATATATGTGGTTGTTTGCTAGAGGAGGAGAGATAAACTGTAATCTGAAAGAGGAGAAGGATCCAGTCACATAAACACCAAGGAAAGAAAATTTGAAATAAAAGGAAATACTGTTTCCTGAGGTGGGGAAGACTTAATATGTTTAAGTACTGGAAAAAAAATCCATTGGTGTAGACTGGAGTAAAAGTGAACTGGGTAGAGAATAAAATGGAATGAAGTTGAAATCCAGATTAGACAGGGTCTTGAAGGTCATGGAAAATGGTTTGATTTTTTTTTTAATCAAAAATATTTTAAGCAGGAAAGTGATATAATTATGGCACCAGAGTTGGAAAGTCTTCCTCTTCTAAACTCACTGATAATTCTATTTTATTTTATTTTATTTTATTTTTATTTTTTTAAAGATTCTTTTTTTTTTTTTTTAAAGATTTTATTTATTTATTTGACAGAGAGAGATCACAAGTAGAGAGGCAGGCAGAGAGAGAGAGGGAAGCAGGCTCCCTGCTGAGCAAGGAGCCCGATGCGGGACTCGATCCCAGGACCCTGAGATCATGACCTGAGCCGAAGGCAGCGGCTTAACCAACTGAGCCACCCAGGTGCCCCGGTAATTCTATTTTAATATCAAATGTCTGTGTGATATTTATAGCATAATACATTAAAAATATTATCAATGGTTATATCATGGATATGCTATGTGATAGGTTCTGTGCTAGGCCCTGAGATATGTGTAGCAGTCAATAAGATTGAGAGGATCCTTGCTATCACTGAACTTCTGGTATAACATCAGGTATAGACATGGACATAGGCAATTATGTGATAGGGTAATATGTGTAATAACAGGGAAGATACAAGGTAGTAATTAAATACATAGGAAACATATTGGACTCAGATTTGGGTGATTAGGGCAGACTTTTCCAAATTTGATTCTTTTCTCCTTGATTCTTCTTGTATCAACCAAGTAACCACTCTCCTGTTTATGTTCTCCTTAGCTTATCTCCTTTCTTTTCACAGACCCTGGTTTTCTATTCTTTCTATTCTTTCAGGCATTCTCTTCCACAGAGAACTGCTCTTTGAGTTCAGGTAGTAACTAAGTGCTATTTATTTCCAAGTCTATAATTCTACCTTCAGCTTCTCACTACTTTGCAGTTCTTTCCTCAAACATCCCACTATCATTTCAAACCAAACTTGTAAAAATATAAATAAATCATCTTCCCACACAAATCTATGCCTGTACCCATTTTCCATCTTTCATTCTTCTAGGACAGATGCTTTCATACTATGTTTGATTCTTCCCTGTTTCTTTAATTCCCCTGGTCTACTAGAGTTCCCCTTTGTTTATTCTCATCATCCCTGTTGGACCGCACTTCACATTTCAGGAACTGCCCCTTCATTCATTTTTACACTAAAATTATGGAAGAATGTTTTTTCTTTTTACCATGTCTCTCCTCTATTTTCTCTTAAAACCAGTTTAATCAGGCTTTCTCCTTCACCAGTTCCCAGAATTGTCTTATTATGTTCTCCACTGACTTCCACATTGCTAATTTCAATAGACATTTCTTAATCCTTTTCATACTTGATCTTTGAGGAGCATTTGCCCAAGATGATCATGCTCTCTTCTTTCACATGCATACTTTCTTCACTTGACTTCCTGGACACCACACTGTCCTGATTTTCTTCCTTCTTGGCTAGCTACCCCCTTTCAGTCTCCTTTGCTGGTTCTTCCTTATATCTTGACCACTTAACACTAAAGTGCCGTAGGGCTCATTCTCTGGACTTCTCTTCTTTATCTGTACTAACTCTTCTGGCCCAGCATGCTGAACAGTCTCACAGCTTTCACTACCTACTATGGACCAGCATATCCCATGTTCAGAGCTAAAGCTTAGATGCTCTCCTGAACTCCAAATTCTTACACTTAATTGTTTGACATCTCCATTCATGTCTAATACCCTTCTCAAACTTAACATGGATAAAACCGAACTTCTGCATTTCCCCCTTAAACCTCCTGTACCCTCATTTTTCCCATTTCAGTAAATAGCAACTCTGTCCATCCAACCTCTGTCCTCCAAAAACTTGGAGTGGTCCCATACTCCTCTCTTTTCTCATGCTTCACAAGCAAATGGTCTTGAAATCCTACTAGCTTTTCCTTCAGAATATGTCTAGGATCCAACCATTTCTTACCAGACTTACTACTGCCACTCTGGGCTAAGCAACTGCCATTTTTGCCTGGATTATTAAATTGGTATTCCTGTTACCACCATTACCCCTCCCTATAGTGTATTCCGCCCACCCATCCCCAGAACTGTGAAAGGTTTATTAAAGGGATATCAGGAGAGACAATGCACAGGTGACAGTATGGACAGGGAAAACATCCAGACTCTTAGGTAGATCTGGTACCTTTTCTAAATATATACTGGTATAATGTAATAAGTATATATACATATAGCCTGGTGGTTACTGCTCAGAGAGGTCTTCAAATTTCAAGCTGATTGTCCCTGCGGTGTAGGTATGGGTGAAGGGTGAGGACCCAGAGGCCACTGGGTGGGGAGAGGAAGATGTGTCCCAGGGCCCCAGGTAGGTGATGAAGGGGGACCTGGGTGGTATGTTGTTCATAGTGGATTTGGTACAGAAGGAGGTCTTCTTGTATCCACAGGGGTCTGGTCCTTTCCTGGGACCTTCTTGGTCATGGTGCCACTGTTGTTCCCTTGAGCACCATAGGCTTCTGAATGGGACCTAAGCTTATGTGGTGGAGGTACTAGTTGTGCGTGAGACCCCTAAGTCTACCAATGTGGAGAAGGTTCAGATAGCCCATATCCAGTGAATCCTGATAAAGGTGGCTCCATGTGTTAGGGCATGAAGAGTGGCCTTGGACAATGAGGAAGGCCTCTCACATCCATACTGACTTTGCCCATCTCTGGGTCTTTATTAGGCAAAATGCCATTGTTCCTCATGGGAACCCTACCAGCTTCATCATCAGACAAAAGCCCAAATGGTGAAGGTGGAGGTGGTTGGTGAGGTCCATGAGGCCAGCAGGATGGAGGCGGTAGATGTGGCCTATAGTCCATGAATGGTGATAAAGAAGGGCCTGGGAAATGAGGAAGCCCCCATGCATCCATATGGACCTTAGCCATCTGTGTGTCCTTTTTAGGGATGGTGCTGCTGTTCAATCAGGGAACGCTCTAGATTCTGGATCTCTCTGTGGAGTGTTCTGCATCTCATCTTCCTGCATGGGTTCCTGCCTCATGTATCCATCCCTTAGGCAGCATCTTTCCTTCCATTATGTCCAGGCTGTATCTCAAGTAGGTATTCTCCCTCCTCTCCTGTGCCACCTCCCTCTCCCAAATCCAAGCCTTGATCCAGTTGTCTTGAACATTCTTCTCATGAACCTAGATCTGGTATCTGAAGGTGAGCCCTGTCTCCTGCAGTTGTTCTTGTATTCGTTCAATTTGTTGCTTGTGCTTGTGTATTTCTTCTATAGCTACTTTCAAATTTTCCTCTGAAGCTCACCACTGATTCTTCTTTGCCACCAGTTGATAATGTGTCATTTCCAGCCTCTCTTTTGTAGCCACTTCTCTTCGTTCATAGAATCCAACCAAGATCTCTGCTTTCTTCTTCAGCTGTTTCAATTCTGTTTCATTGGTTGTTTTCACAGACCTCAATGCATTGCACTTGTCTTCCAGGACCTTTTTACTTTCTTCCAGTTCACATTTCTTGGACCTCAAGGCTCTCAGCTCTGAACCCTAAAATTCATCTTATGACTTCAATTTAAGAGCTTCATCAGAGAGAACCTTATTTTCTCTCTTAGTTTCTTGAAAACGTTTCTTTGCTTCATTGATCTTCTGCTCCGAAATGGTTGTTTCTTCAGTGAGCTCTCTGTTTTCTTTCTTAAACTGATTAATCTTCTCAGTTATTGTTGTAATTTAACTTGATATTCTCAAAACTCTGTAGAAAGGACAGTTCTCCAGAGGTAAATTAAAAATTCACAGATTTCCCAGGAGGTAGTAATAATGGTACGCTTCCACAGAATTCCAACATCAGAGCCAAGAGGGAAATGGTCAAGCATAATATGGACAAGACTCCTTGGGTATTTACACAGGGCTATCACTAACTTCACATGCCACTGAAGCTTCTTAGCAAGCTGGTCCAGGTCATGGGTGAGGAATTCCAGGGTCAGGACAGTAAATGACTTTACCACCCTGGGCTTTTGTTCCAGCAAGACTCAGAAAGTGGGACCCTAGCTCATTCTTCTAGAAGGTCCTGAGAGTCAGTAGTTCATATATTCATGACCCAACTGAATGAAACTCCTATTCCCCTCAATTTGGGTCAGAATTTCTCCCCAGAAACAAACCTGCATCTCAGCTGATGCCAAATTGTTGCAAAAACCCGAGGGTCTTCCCAGAGTTTGTGGTGGAACCTGCCGGAAACATAGCTCTGGCTCTCTGTCCCATGGCAGCGGCAGCCTCACATGGTCCTCTGGCCACAATGGAAGCCCTTCCTCCTTATGCTGTCTCCTTGAAAGAGTTGCTAAAGAGATCCTTTTAAAACGTAAGTTAAATTATGTCAATTTTTTGCTTAGAACACTTCTGTGCTTTCTGATCTTGCCCTGACAAAAAAAGACAATGTCTTTTTGTGCCTGGGTGGCTCAGTTGATTAAGGGTCTGCCTTTGGTTCAGGTCGTGATCCCAGGGTCCTGGGATCAAGCCCCACTTTGGGCTCCCTGCTCCATGGGGAGCATGCTTCTCCTTTGCCTCTACCTGCCGCTTTCCCTGCTTGTGCTCTCTTGTTCTCTCTCTCTGTCAAATGAATAAATAAAATCTCTCTCTCTCTCTTTTTTTTTAAAGCCCTGGTTTTCATGCATACCTAACCTTACCCCATCCTTATCTCTCACACTGCATTTTCACTACTGTGTTCCCTACTCACGCTGTTCCAGCCACATATTGTTCATTCCTAGAAAACACCAGGCACACGCCTACCTCAAGGATCTTGGACTTTATGTTCTTTCTTTCTTTCTGGAATGATCTTTTCCAGACGTATTTATGGCTTATTCTGTCAGGTTTTTAATCAAACATCAGCTTCTCAGTGTGGCCTTGCCTGGTCACCCTATTCAAAATTAGCCACCCTGACATTTTCTAGCACCATTTTCTACTATATTTTTCTCCATATCACTATCATCATCTAACATACCATTCATTTTGCTTATTGTATTTGTTTGGCTTCTTTGGTTCAAATGTAGGCTTTACTGTGAGCAGAAGCTATTTTTATTTTTTGTTTGTTGTTGACTGCTGTTATCCAGACCTTAAATGATATCTAGACAGATACTAGACAGATAATAAAATTTTTTGAATGAAGTAATACATTTACTATAGGTCCTTGACCCTCTACATTTGGATTATATAGTGTCTTGACCTGGTCATCTGTTTAACATAAAAAGCATACAGTTTGGAGTTGTACAGATCAGTATTTGTATCTTGATGTTTCCATTAACTAGCTATATGCTTGGTTAGTTGCTTCCTTTCTCTGAGTTTCAGTTTCCTCTTCTGTAAAATGAGCATAGTAATCCCTGCCCTAAAGTAATGAAGACTAATATGTGCGAATGTCAAGATCTTCCCTTTCTGTTCCTGTCCCTCCTTATAACCTTTTTCCCCTATTCTTCCTCCTCCTTTTTTGTCATTTACCTAAACATAAAATGGGCATTTCTTCCTTAATGTCTTTTCTCATTCTCTTTCATTCTCCTGTATTTCCTGTTTGTTTAAATACTGTTCTTTTTCCAAGATAGAGGTAGTCTTTCTTTTTCTATATAGTAATCTCCTCACTTATTCCAGCTTAGAGCAATTTTTGCTTGAACAGGTGGAAAATCTCAGAAGAAAAATGGGAACTATAAAGAATTAAATGGGAATTCCAGAATTGAAAAAGTATAAGTATCTTACATGAAAAAAACCCACTGAATTTCAAATGAATTTATAATCTGTATACTATACAATCACACAACTTAATAACTAATTGGTTTTCATTTTAAAGTTGATTATAAAATAGGATGTTGAGTGAAATTGTTCTTTTGCCACAAGATGTGACTAGGACCTAAAATTAAAAACAAAGAGAAGTTAATACAGTATGGAGGGGACATTAAAAGGACAGTAAAAGGTGACATTAAAATGACAATGATCAGTTGCTTTTGAAATAAGGACACTGGGGACATGTAATGAACTGAGTTCTATAGAGTTCCATCCTCTCATTTCTTATACTTTTTCCACTAACTAGTACTTCTGTGAATTTTGCATACTTTTCCACCCATCTTTACACACTTGAAGTTCTCACACTCTCCTCCACCCCACACCAATTTTGCCATTTTTAAATTCCATCCATCAAACCTTGACTGAGGTGACCCCCTTCCACTCTTAGCCCATCTTAAAACCTCTCCTTGGTCTGGACTAGAGGCTTCTCCAGTGCTTCCAATAATCTGTAAATAGTATTTATTGTGATTGTAATTTTAGTAAGTAATTGTGAATTTTATTGGTTTCTTGTTGTTGAAAATACTAGACTATGAACTTCTCAAGGGCATTATATGTATCTCTCATCTATATATTAGCAGATTCTAATACAATGCCTGCCAGAAAAGGAGACTAATTTATTGAATAAGTGAACAAAAGAAGGGAGGGATGGATGGATGGATGGATGGATGGATGGATGGATGGATACATGTTAGAGTACAAATGCTTGACTGAACATTGAGTAAAGGTACCACTTCAAAATCTTCTCTAGGGATGGTTTCATTTTATTTTCATCTTTTTTTTTCCTGAATGACTGCACATTTATTCTTAACAAATGAGAGCTATTCTGGTGAGATCATTTTTACTTCTTTTAAAGTTACTTTCTAGCTGTTTCCTTGAAACATTTTTTGTTGCTTTTGAGATGCTTTATAAGAATGAGATAAAACTGATGACTGGTTTTTATTTTTATTTTTCAATTTTATAAAGGAGGTTATATTATCCTGATTAAAACATAAATCTTTTAACCAAAAATTCATTTGATCACTAAAAGCCATTAATAAGGATAATGTTGTTAATTAAATATTAAAGATTAGGATCTGTTAGGATGAGGCAAAAAATAAACTTAAAAATTTTTACTTAAAGTGTAGACTACCTATTGGGCTCCTGGGTGGCTCAATCAATTAGGTGGCCTAACTCCTGGTTTCAGCTCAAGTCATGATCTCAGGGTCCTGGGGTCAAACCCCGCATTAGGTTCCATGCTCAGCGGGGAGACTGCTCGAAGATTCTCTCTTTCCCTCTCCCTCTGCCCCTACCCTTGCTCATGCTCTTTCTCTCTCTCTTTCTCAAATAAATAAAACCTTAAAAATAAAATGTAGACTACTTATGAATATTAAATATTTTTCAGTTTGAAGTTAATGTATTTGTGTTGAGATCTGGGGATATTAAAAAATTTTTTTTAGTAGAGTAGCAAAATAAGTCATGGATATTCATGGCCATATATTAGTGATATAATAATAAGCTTTATTAGTTAAGGTAATCAAGCTGTTTAAGAAAATTGACAAATTATAGAATAGCTCAAATGTAATAGAGGTTCAGTTCTCACTAATTTAAAGTCCATGGTAAGTGTTCCTGATCAGGAGGTGGCTCTACTCCAGGCAGAAATTGAGGAACCAAGACTCCATCTATCTAGTGGCTCTGCCATCTTGAGCACAGGCTTCTAAGGTCACCTGACTAATCTGTAAATGATGGCAATGGGTAAACAAGGTAGGGGATACAGGTAGGAAGTTTTAGGGGATGTGTCTGAAAACACCAATCACTTCATATTCCATTGACTAGTAGTCAGTCATATAGTCACTTGGCTATTCCAGTCTGCAAAGGAAGCTTAAGAAATATAGTCTATCTATGTGCCCATGAGGTAGAGAAAACAGGTTGATAATCACTTAACCAGAATTGGCTCCATAATAGTTTTTATAATTTAAATAATTTTCTCCATATTCATACTGGTTTTTATAGTTCTCATTCATAGAAACTTTTCATATAGGTAGTCCCACATTTAAGCATTCATTTATTAATTAAAATCATCCCAGTTAAAATTGTAGAGCATCTTTTATATAACAAAAATAAGGTCTTTATGCAAGACAATTTCAAGTTCTAATTTCTTCCAAAAGAAAATTATAGTTATTTCTCATTATTGGCTCATATAGATAATAGGTCCTTGCTTATAAAGTGATTATTATGAACATGAATACATAATTTTTGATGCATATATTTATATATCATTATAAATATGTGCTTTATTCACTAATATACACATTTGAATAAATAAAATTAGCAATCTTAAAGTGCTTGAGAAAGAATCAGATCTTATTTTCCAAAAAGCTAATGAAAATGACTTGTTTCTTTTTGACATTAAGAAACCCCACCGTGAGGGGCGCCTGGGTGGCTCAGTGGGTTAAAGCCTCTGCCTTCTGCTCAGGTCATGATCCCAGGGTCTTGGGATTGAGCCCCACATCGGGCTCTCTGCTCAGCAGGGAGCCTGCTTCCTCCTCTCTCTCTCTGCCTGCCTCTCTGCCTACTTGTGATCTGTCAAATAAATAAAATCTTAAAAAAAAAAAAAAAAAAGAAACCCCACCGTGAAATAAAATGTTAATGATATTTGGTCAGGTAGATAAGTCAGTAATTATCTTAACAATCAGAATTAAAAGTTGGATTATACATCTGTGTATGTATAGTATACCTTGATATGCTCTTTTCGGGTTCTTTTCTTATAGTGAACCATATTTGCTTTCATTTGATTTGCTTTAGATTTGCTTTAGAGTTCCTCTTACTCTTGATATTCCCAAAGTAATATTTTTCACCTATCTTGCTGTCAAGATCTTTAAATCCTGAGAGACAATTTCTGGAACATGAGCTTCTGGTGGTCACAAATTTAGCCTTGGACCTCATTTTGTTTATATTGACTTCCTTAAGGAAGATTAGATTAGATGGTATTACTTTGAAATGGTCCTGTGATCATACTCTAGGTTCATGGTAAAATTTTGTCTGCTTCCATTGAAGGTTAAGTGTCAAGCAGAAGACTGTGTACCCATTCCCAGACTAGGGGAGGACTACCAACTACATGGAGGATAACAGAGACCATCAATATGCCAACCATCAGGAAAAGAAGCCAAACACTTCTGCCCATTGCATCTTGATATTGGAGTTGCCAAGGAAAAGACAATGTAGTTAAGCACTGGGTAGAATAACACTTTTACTTACATAGAGAAGAGACAGAGCAAGATTAGCTCTAATAGTATGTCAGCCCCCTATGACCAGCAGATCTCCTTCCTGGCAGCCAAGGTGAGCACATGGCCTGTACACACCCCTCTTGTGCTGTAGAACATTGACCCCCTCCTCTTTCAAGTCTGAAATACTGAAAGCTGGGGGTGTGCCTGAGGGCCACTGAGGCGCACAATTGGTAGAAAAAAGGAACACTCTCTGAGCCTGAAACAGGGAAATATATTCCCATACTAGGCCATAGCCGGGCAGTGTTCCAGGCCCAGGGACCATTCTTATATGACTGAATGGGGCAAGGCTGTGCACATGAGATTGCCTTTCCCAACAAGGTGACAGCCATATATAGATGATACTAAGTCACTGTCGGAAATAGGACAAAATTTTCTAAATTTCTACATTTTATTTTTGAATTTTCCATAAACCAATTCAAATTGACTTAGGCAAAAAAGAATATTTTAACACACATATAAATGAAAAATCAGGCTTTTATGTTGGCTGAATGCAAGTGCTCCAACACTGTAATCTGTTATCTTTTTCCATCGTGCAGATCAGTTTTCCTCTATTTTATAGTGTGTACTGTATACTTTGTACCATACGTTCTCAAGCAAGATTTCCCCACAGAGTGGCAAAGAAGGGAAGTAGCCCACAGTCTATTTTTTAAACCCTCGCCAAAAAGAAAGTCTTCTTTTCCCAAGTTTCAGCAAAGTTTCTAACTTCGCTCACATTTGACCCTGACTCAATTTCAGTATCCAAAGAGATGGATACATGGATTAGTCAAGTCTGGATTATGTGCCCACATCAGAGTTTGGGTGATAAGATCATCCCTCCTTGAACAGAAATGTTCAGTTATATATTAATGGTTCTTTTTGAGCTGTAAACAGCAGACTTGAAAATGGGCCTGTATTGCATATGGTCAAAACAAAGTATGTTTTTAAATATCAATATTTAAAGTAACTAATAAGATACTTGATTTCAAATCCAATTAAAGGAAATCAAATCAGTGAAGCATTCACTTCAGGCTGCTTTTACTTTCACCTGGTCACACACATTATCCTTGGTACTCATAGTAAGATTTCTGGGAAGGATCAAGGTTATCATTGATGACACCGAAATAAAATGAAGTTATCTAGTGCATATGGACATTGAAATTTAACCTTAATACCATGATGCTTTCTCCTGTAAGATGAGGTATCTAGTCACAATAATAAGAAATACATTATCAACCTTTAAGGGCTATAGAGGAAAGAGAATTAATATTCTACCTCTAAGAATAGAAAGTGAACACATGGTGGCAAAAATGCTTTGAATATAGAATGAAAAAGAAATGTACATTTATACATCATTATTCTTTACTTTTTGAGATTCTTGGTGTGTCCATGTTTCTTTTTGATGGATTGTTTAAGAGTTTAGACATTGTTTCTTGGCAAGGTTTTCTAGAAAATTTTACATACATGTAAAATGAGAGATAGCAATGCAGTCTTGAAAGGCAGGGCTAAGTTAAAATGTAAAAGAAGAGAGATCATTCATTGTAGGCCAAAAGAACTTTTTGAGCAACATCATATAAGTGGACTGCATACTGTTTGCAACAATGTGACTGAATTGGATGGCTGATATGTAGAGAGGGTTATAGAGACAGGGATCTGGTGAGAACTTTGAATACTTGGATAAGTAGTGTGAAAGATATTTTTTAAATATTGGGGAGGCAGTAAAGATTTTTGAACAGGAGTTTAAGTATGAAATAGTTTGAGGAAAGGGAGAGGGAGATAGAGTTTGCATAGAAACCAATTAAATAACAAATGCATTTCTCAGGGAAAGAGAGGATCTAGGTGAGAGTGGAGAGTTGTCAGGAAAGAAAGAAATGACTTTATTTACCTGATGCCTGTAGGATGTAGGAGAAAGAGGAAGAGAGGAGTCAGGGATCACAATCTTTTGCAGCTCAGAAACCCACTGACCTTAGTTTTTTTTTTTTTTTTTTAAGATTTATTTATTCATTTGAGAGAGAGACAGGGAACATGGGGTGGGAAGCAGAGGGAAAGGGAAAGAAAAACTCAAATGGACTACATGCTGAGTACGGAGCCTGACATGAGGCTCAATCTCATGACCCTGAGATCACGACCTGAGCCAACAAAACGGAGTCAGACCTGAGCCAAAACCAAGACTTGGATGCTCAACTGACTGTGCTACCCAGGCACTCCACTGACCTTAGTTTTTTATAGTTTTCTTTATAATTCTAAAAGTAAAATGCATATATCCAAAGAAATGAATAGTTTTGCTCTCTTTTCTTTAGAATATCTCAAGTGATCAGACATAAATGTTATAATAGCCATAGAGACTGCCATGTTGAGGACTTTTTAATAATATTAAAGGAAATTTAGAAAACAAAGGAAACAAATTCCATCACCCTAACAGTGCTATTTTTTGTTTTTATTTTGTGGTGAGCCCTGTGTCTCTAGGCATTTGTAGTCATACACAATTGCAATAATCATTTATCTAGTATTTTCTTATTGTTCTATTTATTTATTTAATTAGATATTAGAATAGTAATTAATACTTTGAAGAATTTTTTTTAAATGTTTAAAATCTTTGAAAATCCTGACTCTATAAAGATCCCTTAAGCAAACAATTGTGTCTTTTTTTTAGGAGGGCTTCTTGGGTTCTTAAAGATGCTTTTAATGCCTCTTCTTATTATAATCTTTTTTTTTTTTTCTTTATTTGGGGATTTCTAATCCTTCAAGGATAGAGCATCTACAAGGAATGTTAAGGCAGTTCTATAGCTTTAATTATAAAGTGAAGAAAAAGAAACTAAGAGGAAAAAAGAAACATCAGTAGCTATAGTGTTATGTTTGTTGATTTCAAGATTCCCTTAAGAAGTGAGTCAAAATGTAGAGGGAGAGGGGAGCATAGGGATTTCAGGAAGGCAGTGTGAGGAATGTTTCAGTTTGCGTCTTTCTTGGGGTCACAGTTGTAAGTGGAACTTTTAATGATTGTCTTGTATTGTGAGTCAGGAATTTCTGTTGATCAAGTCCTGGGATTTTGTACCTTGTTCAGATTCTGTACTATTAGTACATGTTGAGCAATGTTACATTGAGGGTAACATGTGATTAACGCTCCTATTCATAGGAATTTAAGTAAACATTTACTCATTTGAAATTCCCCCCATCCTTCTCCCTCCTTTATCACTTCCAATGTCTCTTATTTTATTTTCCAGATATTTTAGTATTTTTTCAGTATTACCATTTTTCTCATTAGGACTGTTAATGACCTACTATTCAGAATCAACACAATTGAAGCTAGGAAAGTTGTCAAGATGTATGAAGTTTTTCCAAAACCCATTATTTAAGGGGGTATCGCAGGTTCAGACCTTTCTAAGACATAGTTCAATATGGAGAAATTAGCTAATTAATTAGTTGAAATTAATACTATTTACTAATGACTGTCATTCTGGGAAATGCCCATGAAATATATCTGTTAAATACCAGTTTAGTTTTTGTGGTGTTATTACTTTAGTTAATCCTTTTTTTAGTTGGTGACAAATTCTTCACCTGCTGCCAACTGTCTCACCGGGTAGAAAATTACAGAATAAAGTCACATGAAACTTCAGAATTATTCAGCAGATGCAGCCAAATACAGATTGCCATTTGTACGGGAATAAGATTTACTTTATTAGACCTCTTTTCCTCTCCGTTCCATAAAAGCATCGATGAAGATATATTTTGAATTGTATGCTGAGAGAAAAGATCACTTTCTTTCCAAAAAAGTGGTTTTAGAAGTAGACTTACATGTTTTATTCATAATGAAGATAGATATTAATAATGAAGAAGATATCCTTAGAAATCACTTTAAAAAGAGTGAACACCTAAGTTGGGATAATGGAAAATTGCATATATGTTATAATTAATGGAACAGGATCCATAGGGACTCAGAGATATTTTTTTCTAATCTGTCATTTTAGATGAACCTTTATATTTTGTTGTATTTGGGACCAAGGTCTTTTCTCATATCTGTAAGCTTACAACAATAGAAGTCCATTTTGTAGAGAGACTCTGATAATCATTACTTAATATAATTAAGTCCTGCTAGAGAGGTTACTTATATCAGACACTATTTGAATAATTAAGGCAGAGTTCCTGCCAGCTAGGTCATACAGTACGAGAAGCACTTAGCAGAAGCTGATACAGTGTCATGAGGTCAAAGAATTTGTTATCAAGGCTTCCTGGCCAGTTTAAAGAAAGGAAGACATTGATAGCCATTGCCTGGAAAAGTACAAAAATATGAAGATATGCTCGAAAATAGCTTCTAATATCCATAGCTGAAAAAAAAAAGCAATTCAAGAATAAGAACTTTAAACACTAGTGTGCATTTTAATATACGTTTTCCTGGTTCACTTTTTACCAATTTAGTAAATAGCAACATGTTTAGATTTTTTTTATTATGTACCCTTCATACCATAGATCTTGTCCTGTTGTTTCCTAAGTTGAATTATAAAATGTAGTTCCTAATGTACTCAACCCATTTTGACACTTTTTTCCCCTAAACCCTCACGCAAATCTATGGTTTGTCTTCTAAATTATCAATTCTATAATAAAATGCATATAAATTCTCATGACACACAAAAAAATTCCCATCACAGTTGGTAGAGCCTTGGATTTCTGATATTTAACAGTTGATTTTTAAGTGTATTCAAGTATCTGTTTAGAAAATACACACTTTTTCAATATTTAAAACTTCAATTTGATCAGTTACTTTTTCATACAGAATATAGGGAAAGAATAGGTTCAAAAGTAAATAGATTTCAAAAATATTTTTTTACCTGCCATTTAATTTCTGGTTTCTCTGAGGTAAAAACTTAAATTCATCATTTTTGTGACTTTATTACCTCATTAAACATTTTTTCTCTTCAAAGATAGGAGTACATATTAGACATGCTGGGAATGCAAACATATGTAAGATAGAGTTTCTGAGAACTTGGATTCTCAGCACAAGTAATGACATATATTAAAATAAATATTTGTGGCCATATTTGTTAGTTCCAGAATCTTTTCCCAAATAGTTTTAGTTTTGGGGAGGATCACTAGGTTATAAAAGAGACTGGGATATTAATGGTTCATTGAATATTTCTGTAAATATTTATATATAAAAACTTCATTAGTGGCTGCCTCTGGCAAAGGAACACATTTCATTATATATAGTTTTAAAAATTCAAATCTGTAAAGAAAAATTAGCTTAAATAAAAAAGAATAAGAAATTGTATTAAGTCAGCATTAGGTACTACAGGAATCAGCATTGTGTAAGATGGTGCTCTTGGCACCTGATACATAAACTTAGCTCCTCAGCTTTTGTATCCATGTGCTCATGATAACTGGCTAGCTACCCATGCCTTGTATCCATAGCTGCTACTATATTTTATAGTATGTTAGCAGAGCATATCTATGCCACTCATATTTAGATGTTCTGTAATATTTTCATGATTCTAACTTCAAGAAAAATTCAGATACACTATTGTTATCTTTAGTTGCTGTTTATTCTCCTTTCTCTCAGTTACATGTATCTATATTGAGATTGAGGTTTGTTTTGTTTTTGTTTTTTTTTTGTAACATTTTGCTTGTTTGTTTGTTTATTTATTCATTCATTTTATTTTAAATGAACATATAATGTATTATTTGTCCCTGGGGTACAAGTTTGTGAATCATCAGGCTTACACAATTCACAGTGCTCACCATAGCATATACCCTCCCCAATGTCCATAACCCAGCCACCCTATCCCTCCCCTCCCAAGCCCCCAGCAACCTTCAGTTTGTTTTGTGAGATTAAGAGTCTCTTATGGTTTTTCTCCCTCCCTATCCATCTTGTTTCATTTTTTCCCTCCCTAACCCCCGTGACCCCCTGCCCTGCCTCTCAAATTCTTCATATCAGAGAGAACATATGATATTTGTCTTTCTCTGATTGACTTGTTTTGCTTAGCATGATACCCTCTAGTTCATCTATGTCATTGCAAATGGCAGGATTTCATTTTTTGATGGCTGCATAGTATTCCATTGTCTCTATATACCACATCTTCTTTATCCATTCAGAGATTGAAGTTTAAGAGTTAAGGATACATCATCCCTGAGACACTCTTTCCATCTACATGAAACAAAATTACCCCTAGAAAAGTGGAGCCAAGAAATATGTTATTGGGTCTTGAAGAATGGACATAAATAACTGGAGAATATTGAGGGAGATGGGCCAGGGTGGTCCATTTAGAGAGAATGACCAAAGCAAAAAAATTATATGTAGATAATGATCAATGGTTTTCCTGGAACAGAGGATAAATGTAGGGAAATTTGGTCAGTAGGACCTCTCTCTAGTTCTTATCTAACTATACACATTTTTACTCTTGTTCATTTTTTAAGGCATTTTCTTTGGAAACATTTGCTCCTTTGTTATCTGTGACACCACAGTTTCTTCTCTTTTATTGAACTACTACTTTCTTGAATTATCCTCTACTTTCTTGAATTATCCTCTATCCTCTTGAATTATCCTTAGATGTGATCTAAGATTTCCTGATCCCTCTACTCTCATGGCTTAGACTGTCACTTACATTGCAGAGACCCCAGTGCTGCTCATTAGCCATAACCTTTTGAGCTCCATTTGCTCTTCCAAGTTCACCCTGGATATGCTTACCTGAATGGTTTTCAGGCACCCAGCATTCAACATTTCAAAAACCTAACTCAATCTGTCCTGCTTTTCCTCACTTATCTCTAATTCAGGTGAGTTGTTATCATGGACACAGTTCTACAAGCTAGAAATCTTACAGTAAGTCTGTATTTTCCCTTTTCCCATATGTAATCACTTTGCTAAGTCTGAAGGAGATGGAGCAGTTAGCTATCTCAGGGATGAATATTTCAGGTAGAAGGAAAAGCAACACCATACATCTTAAGATAGATCAGGGCCTGGCTTGATAAGGGAGAGAGTAGTAAGAGAGGACAAGGTCAAAAAGATGTGGAAGAAGCAGTTCTTGTAGGGTTGTGTGGGCCACTATAAGTGTTTTTAGTTTTTATTTAATCACTGCATTTTAACCTTACAATAACCCAGTGAAAACCTACCATAGTTTCATGTCTAATCTCCAATCTCATGTAGAGATTAGAAACCTGAAGCTTAAAATGCTTACATTACTTCCAAAACCCACACAATTAGTAGTTGTGAATCAGGATCTGAATCATCCAGTCTAACTTCAGATGGTACTTTAAGTTAAAAGGATTTTGGAGAGTTTTAATAAGTGCCTTTTGTTTTGTTTTTGTTTTGGGGGGCCAAAAACAAAAACAAATGAAAACATTATCCAGAATAATAAAGTGGATAAAATGCAAGTTTGTTTGGGAACTCCAAGATAATAGATGCCATATTCCTAAGTGAGGTTGAAGTCCACAATGATTTAGAATTTAAAGAAGTTAGTGTGGAATTGGTTAGACAGCATTTATACCCCTAAAGCGAATGAAGGTTATAAAAGTCCGGGAGAGGGGGAGACATTTTGGAGAGAGATACTAGAGTATGTAAATATCCTCTCCAGATTGGATGAGGAAATAGTCCCTTTCCTTTGCCTAAGGTCAGGAAATGGTGGCTTTAGACCCCCAGAGAACTTAATATCTGCCCTTATAGCTTGAAGGACACAGGGAATTAGTATGTGATATCTTAAGTCCCAGCTTCAGTACCTTCTAACTATATGACATTGGGGAAATCATGTAAATTCCGTATCTCTGTCCATTCTGAAAGGAAATAATTGTCTTTATTATATTTTGAGATGCTTAAATGAGAATACATATATTAATGGGTATGTATTCTGGTATGCATCTAGTACAACTGCTGGCATGTAGCAGTTTTTCAATAAATGAATTATAATTATTGACAGTACTAGAATGTCTATGGAACTTGAGCTTAGGTTAAAAGTTGGGGTTTGTAGATGATGGAAATAATTGGTCAATAAGTATTAGTTGGAGGCAGTGAGGTATATCGAAGGGATGAGATTGTTCATGGTAGTTGAGTTGGTAGAACTGGAAGAGAAGAAAAAACATGAGAAAAATACTGAAAGGGGTTCTACAGAAAGGGGGAAAATAGTAAAGGGTGATGTTAGAGGAGTGAAGTATCATGTAAAACTGAAGAGGGCCTTGATTAGGATGGTAACTAAGAGATACAATTGATTTGGGCAGTTTGGAAACTATCTTTTGATAAAAAGTGTCTTTTGAGAGAACAAATTTGGTAAAGTTTATAGAAAGGGAAGCCGAGTTGCAGTATTTCATTAAAGAATGCATTGGCGGTGAAAAAAGTGAAGCTATCTGATACTGACTGCTTTGTCAAGAAGTTTGATAGTGAAAACAAGGAGAGATATGTGTTGGTAGTTTATGAGGGAATCAGGTTCATGGGAAGGTTGGTTTAAAATGGGGGAGGAATGAGTACTTAGGTTTCCCAGTTGAAAAAAAGGAGATATTAAATGGATTCAACAATGTAGAGGTAGGAAGAAAGAGAAACAAGAATATGGGGGTGGGATTAGTCATCTGAAACATGAGAGTGAAGGGTAATGAGAGGCAAAGACGGGTATAAGGCTGAGAAGAGAAAAGTTGATAAATTTAATGCCTCATAAAAGATTCTCTGTGAAATTGGAGGCAGGTCCTCCACTAGTGAGGGGGTGATAATGAAGATAGGGGTTACGTTAGTGATTAAAGTTAGGAATGGGTATTGTGGGGTATGAAGGAAAGAGTGGACATGAATAAGTACCATATGTGCAAAGCAATATGGAAGGCTCTATAGGCATTTTGAATAAACACTATAAAGAAGTTGAGACAGTGCATTTTTTGCAGCCAAAGGTGACCTAGAGGCTGAGCTAGAGTAAACAGATGGTTTCTCAGACACCACTTTAAAAAGGATTGGCAGGTTAGGAAGGAGGAGAAGGAAAAAGTATGTGGGAATTGAAGAGCATTATTAACCATTAAGGGGAAGGACAGAGTTTTTAAAACCACTGGGTCTTGGTAATCCACGCATTCACTGCAGTCAGATAGTAAGCTGTTTCCTTACATATGGAAACTGAATAAAATTTTCTTTTCAAATTACTGATAACCCTCACTCTGCCGCTACATTTTGGGCACTGATTAAATGTTCCATCTAACTAATGGAGCACAATGAATAAGAGAGTGAGTACTAGAGTTAAAACATCCTAGGTTTAAATCCTGCTTGGTCACTTATGAGCTCTGAGATTTGGATAATGCAGTTATCGTCTTTGTGCTACAGTCTTATCATGTGTTAAAAAAACACGTTAAAAATATTCTCTCTTACAGAGTCATTGTGATGATTAAATGGATAGTACATGTGAAGTTTTTTAGCTAACTACTTAGAACATTGTAAATTTTCCACAAATGTTAGCTGTTGCATTAGTTGACTATTGTCGCAGTAATATAGTGTAACAGACTTCTGCCAAATTCATTATCATACCAAGGCACACTTTTAATTTTCTTACTCATAAGTGATTGTGCTTTAGGCTATGGTTTGTTTTTAGGCTTTGAGGCAAGTTTAGGTTTGTTCCTTGTGCCTCATTGTGAGGTCCAGTTTAAAGGGGCATAGAGTACTTGGGTTGTATTCATATGTGATGTATGAGTTCAAGAGCAATCTAAACTCTGCAAACCTACATAAAACTCTTCAAATATCCTGCATGTGTATATTCCAGGGGCCAAACCAAGTCTTATGGCCAAAGATGAAGGCAATGGGGGTGGGAAGTATACTCTGTCCCAAAGAAGAGAGTAAGTGAATATCTGCTCAGTAAAACCCCAGCTTAACTATGACATCTCAATACTTTTTTTTAATTAGCAAGAAAAAATAACTCCCAGCTGAAACAATATGATTATTTTTAGTTTAATTTAATTTAATTTTATTATTATGTTTTATTTGAAATATAGTTGACCTACAATTTTATATTAGTTTTAGGTATACAACATAGTAATTTGACAATATACGATTATTTTTAAGCCTATTTTTCACAAATATGGTTTAAGGGAAATGTTGGTTTTATAAGTGAAAGAAAATTACTAACAAAAGAAAATTTCACTTGATACCTACAGACATATTTTGAGAACCTTTAATACCCAGTCTGTCTGTTTACTCAATGTATTAGGACTGAGTATCTTAATTTCTCTGATCTTTTCCTACTATTAAGCTATTTAATATTTTTCTCCTATTGCTCTTTAAAAAATTATTGAGATGTAATTTGCATGCAATAAAATTCACTCACTTTAAGGGTATAGTTAGATGATTTTGATAGATACATAATAATGTAACTAGAATTACAGTAATGATATAGAATATTTACATCATCCCCCAAAAGATTCCTTATTTCCCTTTGCAGTCAATTTCTACCCAACAGTCTCACCCCTGGGTGGCCACCAGTTTGCTTCCTATCACTATAATTTTGTCTGTTCTAGAATTTCATATAAATAGAATTGTATAGTCCTTTATGCTTGGCTTTTTTCACTTATATATTCATTATTCCTTTTTATTGCTAAGTAGTATTCCATTGTATAGATATACCCTAATATGTTTATTCATTCACCTGTTGATGGACATTTGGCTATAATGGCTATAATGAATAAAGCTGTGAACATTTGCATGCAAGTCTTTGTGTTTTTATTTCTCCTGTAGTAGTGGTAAACCTGTAAGAGTGGGATTATTGCATTGTATATTTCAAATATGTTTAACATTTAAAGAACTTTACAAAATGGCTGTGCCTTGTTACCTTCCTACCAGTAATGTATAAATATTCCAGATGCTTGACCCTCATGGCATGAATAGTTACCATAAATCTTCTAATTTTTGCCATTCCAATAGTATATAGTGGTATCTTATGGTGGTTTTAATCTGCATTTCCCTGGAGACTGATAATATTGAGCATCATTTCATTTACTTATTTGCCATTGACATATCTTCTTTGGTGAAGTATCTGTTCAAACTTTTGCCCATTTTTATATTGTTTATGTTCTTAATATTGAGTTGAAGTTGTTTATAATTTTGAAAACAAGTCCCTTATCAGATTTATGGTTTGCAAAGTTATTTTACAGCCTTCAGCTTGCCTTTCCATTTGTCTAATGGTGTCTTTTGAAGGACAAGCTTTAATAAATTTTGATGAAGTCCAATTTTACATTTTCTGTGTATGATTCATGCTTTTTATATTCTAGTTAAGAAACTTTGCTTTTCCAAAGTCATAGTCACAAGGAGTTTCTCCTGTGTTTTTAGTCTAGGAGCTTTATAGTTTTACATTTTGAGAAATGATTCATTTGAAATTATTTTGTATGTAGTATGAGGAAGGTTGAGTTTAATTTTTTTCCATATCCATTGTCCAGCACCATTGTTTGAAAAAGACTAGTTTCCTTCCTCACTGAATTACTACCTTGCCATTCTTGTTAATCAGTGGACCAGAGGGTCTTCTGGCTTATCTGCATGAGGAACTAAGTGGACCCAATCCCAAGCAAAACTGGTGAAAAAAAGAAAAAAATCCCAACAACTTAATATCTCTGGAAATGGTCCAAAGAATCTACAGTAAATGAAGAAATGTTTACTCAAGAAAATATGTATTTTGGTGAGTGAGATTCTGTGGTATCTGAACTGAGACTCACTCACCTCACTCCCATCCCACTCATCAAGATGGAAATTCCACTTAGACTGGTGCAACCCCAAACACAGGGCTCCCTCTTCACAGTTTCTAGTCATCGGGTTGTCTTCAGGCAAGGGCAGGATTTTTCATCGTTCCTCAGCTACCTATTGCTGAGGCAAAATTCTGAGTGAGTGTGGCCAAGAAATGAGGCCCTCTTCCTCTGCTCATTCATGGAATAAAGTCTCTGTCTTGGATGTGGCACTGCTGAGAATACTGGGTCTTGATAACTCTTGCTCTGAACTATAAGGGGTATAGCTTTATTCTGGGTGTGGTAACTCAAGAAGGAGATGACTGTCGACCCTCTCCTTGGCCATTAATGAGTACTCACCTCTTAACATGGAAGTACCACTTAGAAAGATGTGTGCCCTTGTCTCCACCCCTACATACAGAGATTATGCTCAGAGATTTTACCTGGGAGGAGAAGCAGAGAACCTGGGAAAGAGATAGTTATAGGAGATTGCAGGTGTCAGAACAAGCCTTAAGCACTGGCTTTGGGAATTACAACTTCAAAGGAGCCTGAATCTGATTGGAGCCTTTAAAGAGATCTGCAAATGGAGTAGTCTTATAGAGCAATTTAGGCACCAGGGCATTACTGAAAACAATTGGGTGTTTTCAGAGAAAAGATAGTCAAAAGACCTTATCAAAACCAATGTCAAACCAGAGACTGTGGGCATACATATGCAAAGCTGCCCCTTCTGCTGTAGGGGTGAAATGGACTTCACTAAAATAAACCAGTCAATCACTAAACAAACATGAAAATAACAATAAAATGGCCAGCGTCAGAAGTTAGTGGTGGTGGAGGAGCACCTAGTTTCTACAATATATTGCCTAAAATGTCCAGTTTCCAATGAGAAATTAGAAGACATACAAAGAAGCGGGAAAACATGATTCATATACTGTGGATAAAGTAGACAAACTACCCATGAGAGAAATTATATGGACATATTAACAAAGGCTTCAAAATACACATTATAGATATGTTCAACGAACAAAAGGAAATTATTATTAAAGAATTAAAAGAAGGTATGGTGACAATTTCACATCAAATAGAGAGTATCAATAAAGAGAGAAATGGTAAACAACCAAGTGGAAATTATGGAGTTGAAAAGTATAAAAGCTGAAATGAAAAAAATCTAGAAAAATTTGCTAGAGGGGTTAGAGAGTAGAGGTGAACAATCAGAAGAAAGAACTAGCAAACTTGAACACAGATTGATAGAGATTATGCATTATGAAGAGCAGAGAGCAAAGGAATGAAGAAAAATGAATGGACCCTCAGAGAAATGTGGGATAACACACAGCAATGTCATGTGTAATGGGAATACCAAAGTAACAGGAAAGGAACCAGACAAATACTTGAAGACTCTGTGGCTGAAGCTCCCCAGATGTATTGAAAAATAATCTACACATTCAGAAATCTCAGCAACTCCAAGTAGTATAAACACAAAGAGATCCACAAACAGACATATACCATAGTAAAAATGCTGAGAGCCAAAGGCAAAGAGAAATTTTGCAAGTAGCAAGAGAGAAATGACATAAGGGAATCCCAATAAGATTACAGCTGTCGTCTTATCAAAAACTTTGGAGGCTAGAAGTAAGTGGGATAATCATATTGAAAGTGTGTCCCACCAAAACAAAAACTCCAAAACAAAAGCTCAGTCAAGAATCCTATATCCAGGAAAGATACCTTTAAAAAAATGAAGGTGAAATAGAAACAATTCATGATAAATAGAAAGTGACAGAACTTGTTGCTAGCCGACCTGCCTTACAAGAAATGCTAAAGGAAATTCTTCAGCCTGAAAGTAAGTGATCTCAGATGGTAGACTGAATCCACATGAAAAACAAAGAGCACTGTTAAAGGTAATCGCGTAATTATAAAAGTCAGCGTAATTGCATATTTTTCCTCATTTTAACTCTTGATCAATTTAAAAAGCAATTTTGTAAAACAATATGTGTATAATATATTGTTAGGTGTATAGAAATGTAATATATTTGCCAATAATACCAGAAGATGTGGGTGGGAGCAGAGCTGTATTGCTCTAAGGAAATTTTTTCAGATGTTAACTAGAATCCACAGGAGCAAATGAGGAGAGCCCTAAATAGGGAGGCTAATAGAACAAATATTTTAAAAAGTGTAAATACATACTTGATCATATTTTTTTAGTTTCTTTAAAAGGCATAAAATTATATAAAGTCAAAATTACAACAATATATTGATGGATTTTTACCAATATTGATTTTTAAATGGAGGGACAGGAAAAAGGAGTTAATATTTTTTATCTCACTGGAATTAAGTTTATTTATTTATTTATTTATCTATTTAAAGGTCAGTATAAATTTAAAGTTGATTTTGATTAAGATGTTTATGGTAAGCCCTAGTGCAACGTATAAAAAAATTTTTTTTAATTTAGTGAAAAATTATTGAAGACATTAAAATGCCACATTAGAAAATATTTGCTTAATGCAAAAGGAAACCATAAAGGCAGAATAAAGGAACAATAACAAAACATAAGTTATATAGAAAATAGAAGTAACATGGTTGTCATAAATACACTTGCAATGAACATTTAGAAAATGAAGTTAAAATAAGTTTATTCACAATAGCTTTAAAAGAATATAATACATAGGAATAAAATTTTCAGATTTAGGTCTACAAATTCAACCACTTTTTAATACAGGGTTATACATTTTATTTTTTACTCACGTGAGCATTGGAAATTTATATTTTTCAAGGAATTTATACTTTCCATCAAATTTGTTGAATTTATTGGTATAAAATTGTTCTGTTTTATAGACTTCTAAAATTGTTTTTATTAACATTAAATGTATTATTTGCCCCAGGGTACAGGTCTGTGAATCATTAGGTTTACACATTTCACAGCACTCACCATATCACATACCCTCCCCAATGTCCATAACCTAACCACCCTCTCCCTATTCACCCACCCCCAAGCAACCCTCAGTTTGTTTTGTGAGATTAAGAGTGTCTTATGGTTTGTCTCCCTCCTGATCCCATTTTGTTTCATTTTTTTCCTTCCCTACCCCCCAAACCCCGCCCTGCCTCTCAAATTCCTCATATCACTGAGATCATATGATAATTGTCTTTCTCTGATTGACTTATTTTGCTCAGCATAATAACCTCTAGTTTTATCTATGTCATTGCAAATGGCAAGATTTAATTTCTTTTGATGGCTGCATAGTATTCCATTGTATATATATTCAAATTCTTCTTTATCCATTCATCTGTTGATGGACGTCTAGGTTCTTTCCGTAGTATGGCTATTGCGGACATTGCTGCTGTAAACATTCGGGTGCATGTGCCCCTTCGGATCACTACATTTGTATCTTTAGAGTAAATAATCCAATAGTGTGATTGCTGAGACATAGAGTAGCTCTATTTCCAACTTTTTTTTTTTTTAAGATTTTATTTATTTATTTGTCAGGGACAGAGGGAGAGAGAGCGAGCGAGCACAGGCAGACAGGCAGGCAGAGGCAGAGGGAGAAGCAGGTTCCCTGCCGAGCAAGGAGCCCAATGTGGGACTCGATCCCAGGACACTGGGATCATGACCTGAGCCAAAGGCAGCCGCTCAACCAACTGAGCCACCCAGGCGTCCCATATTTCCAACTTTTTGAGGAACCTCCATGCTGTTTTCCAGAGTGGCTGCAGCAGCCTGCATTCCCACCAACAGTGTAGGAGGGTTCCCCTCTCTCTGCATCCTCGCCAACATCTGTCATTTCCTGACTTGTTAATTTTAGCCATTCTGACTGGTGTGAGGTGATATCTCATTGTGGTTTTGATTTGTATTTCCCTGATGCCGAGTGACGTGGAGCACTTTTTCATGTGTCTGTTAGCCATCGGATGTCTTTTTTGCAGAATTGTCTGTCCATGTCCTCTGCCCATTTCTTGATTGGATTATTTGTTCTTTGGGTATTGAGTTTGGTAATGTCTTTATAGATTTTGGATACTAGCCCTTTATCTGATATGTCATTTGCGAATATCTTCTCCCATTCTGTCAGTTGTCTTTTGATTTTGTTGACTGTTTCCTTTGCTA
Organism: Lontra canadensis; assembly: GCF_010015895.1. Lineage (NCBI taxonomy): Eukaryota > Metazoa > Chordata > Mammalia > Carnivora > Mustelidae > Lontra > Lontra canadensis. The sequence continues at coordinate 13,706,283 of NW_022631046.1, read as the reverse complement.
TGCAAAAGCTTTTGATCTTGATGAAGTCCCAGTAGTTCATTTTTGCCCTTGCTTCCCTTGCCTTTGGCTATGTTTCTAGGAAGAAATTGCTGCGGGTGAGGTTGAAGAGGTTGCTGCCTGTGTTCTCCCCTAGGATTTGGATGGATTCCTGTCTCACATTGAGGTCTTTCATTCATTTTGACTCTATTTTTGTGTTGGTGTAAGGAAATGGCCCAGTTCCATTCTTCTGCATGTGGCTGTTCAATTTTCCTAATACCATGTGTTGAAGAGACTGTCTTTTTTCCATTGGACATTATTCCCAGATTTGTCAAAGATTAGTTGACCATAGAGTTGAGGGTCTGTTTCTGGGTTCTCTATTCTGTTCCATTGACCTATGTGTCTGTTTTTGTGCCAGTACCCGTACTGTCTTGATGATGACAGCTTTGTAATAGAGCTTGAAGTCTGGAGTTGTGATGCCACCAACTCCAGACTGAAAACTCTCTTTTAACATTCCACTGGCTATGTGGGGTCTTTTTTGGTTTCATATAAATTTTAGGATTATTTGTTCCATTTCTTTGGGAAAAAAAGGATGGTATTTTGATAGGGATTGCATTAAATGTGTAGATTGCTCTAGGTAGCATGGACATTTTCACAATACTTGTTCTTCCAATCCATAAGCATGGAAAGTTTTTCCATTTCTTTGTGTCTTCCTCAATTTCTTTCTTGAGTGCTTTGTAGTTTTCTGAGTACAGATTCTTTGCCTCTTTGGTTGGGTTTATTCCTAGGTATCTTATGGTTTTGGGCGCAATTGTAAATGGGATTGACTGCTTAATTTATTTCTTCTGTCTTGCTGTTGGCATATAGAAATGCAACTGATTTCTGTGCATTAATTTTATATCCTCACACTTTACTGAATTCCTGTATGAGTTCTAGCAGTTTTGGAGTGGAGTCTTTGGGTTTTCCATATAAGGTATCATATCATCTGCAAAGAGTGAGAGTTTAACCTCTTCTTTTCTGATTCAGATGCCTTTTATTTCTTTTTGTTGTCTGATTGCTGAGGTTAGGACTTCTAGTACTATGTTGAATAGCAGTGGTAATAATGGACATCCCTGCCGTGTTCCTGAGCTTAGCGGAAAAGCTTTCAGTTTTTCTCCATTAAGAATGATATTTGCGGTGGGTTTTTCATAGATGGCTTTGATGATATTGAGGTATGTGCCTTCTATCCCTACACTTTGAAGAGTTTTGATCAGGAAGGGATGCTATACTTTGTCCAATGCTTTTTCAGCATCTATTGAGAGTATCATATGGTTCTTGTTCTTTCTTTTATTAATGTATTTTATCACATTCATTGATTTGCAGATATTGAACCAACCTTACAGCCCTGGAATAAATCCCACCTGGACGTGGTGAATAATCTTTTTAATGTACTGTTGGATCCTATTGGTTAGTATTTTGGTGAGAATTTTTGCATCTGTGTTTATCAAGGATATTGGTCTTTAATTCTCTTTTTTGATGGGATCCTTGTCTGGTTTTGGGATCAAGGTGATGCTGGCCTCATAAAATGAGTTTGGAAGTTTTCCTTCCATTTCTATTTTTTCGAACAGTTTCAGGAGAATAGCTATTCATTCTTCTTTAAATGTTTGGTAGAATACCCCTGGGAAGCCGTCAGGCCCTGGGCTTTTGATTGTTTGGAGATTTTTGATGACTGTTTCAACCTCCTTACTGGTTAGAGGTCTGTTCAGGTTTTCTATTTCTTCCTGGTTCAGTTGTGGTAGTTTATATGTCTCTAGGAATGCATCCATTTCTTCCAGAGTGTCAAATTTGTTGCCATAGAGTTGTTCATAATATGTTCTTATAATTTTTTGTATTTCTTTATTGTTGTTTGTGATCTCTCCTCTTTCATTCATGGTTTTATTAATTTGGGTCCTTTCTCTTTCTTTTTGATAAGTCTGGCCAGGGGTTTATCAATCTTATTAATTCTTTCAAAGAACCAGCTCCTAGTTTCGTTGATTTGTTCTGTTGTTTTTTTGGTTTCTATTTCATTGATTTCTGCTCTGATCTTTGTGATTTCTCTTCTGCTGGGTTAGGCTTTCTTTGTTGCTCTTTCTCTAGCTCCTTTAGGTGTAGGGTTAGGTTGTGTACTTGAGACCTTTCTTGTTTCTTGAGAAAGGCTTGAATTGCTATATACTTTCCTCTCAGGACTGCCTTTGCTGTGTCCCACAGATTTTGAACCATTGTGTTTTCTTTATTATTTGTTTCCATGAATTTTTTCAATTCTTCTTTAATTTCCTGGTTGGCCCATTCATTTTTTAGTAGGATGCTCTTTAGTCTCCATGTATTTGGGGTCTTTCCAACGTTCCTCTTGTAATTGAGTTCTAGCTTCAGAGCATTGTGGTCTGAAAATGTGCAGGGCATGATCCCAATCTTTTGGTACCAGTTGAGACCTGATTTGTGACCCAGGATGTGATCTATTCTGGAGAATGTTCCATGTGCACTAGAGAAGAATGTGTGTTCTGAAGTTTGGGATTGAATGTTCTGAATATATCTGTGATGTCCATGTGGTCCAGTGCGTCATTTAAGATTATTAGATGAAGGGGTGTGGACCTATTTTTATTGATTTTGAGGGGTGTTTTTCTGTGCCTCCTGGATTTTGATGCTTGTTCCCTTTGCCATATAAGGGAAATCATCCTCTATAATTTGCTCCAATATACCTTCTGTCCTTCTCTTTCTTTTCTTCTGGGGTCCCAATTATTCTAATATTGTTTTGTCTGATGGCATCACTTATGTCTTGAATTCTCCCCTCCTGGTCCACTAGTTGTTTGTCTCTCTTTTGCTCAGCTTCTTTATTCTCTGTCGTTTGGTCTTCTTTTTTTTTTTTTTTAAGATTATTTATTTATTTATTTGACAGACAGAGATCATGAGTAGGCAGAGAGGCAGTCAGAGAGAGAGAGAGAGCCGAAGGCAGAGGCTTTACCCCACTGAGCCACCCAGGTGCCCCTGTCATTTGGTCTCCTATATCACTAATTCTCTCTTCTGCCTCATTTATCCTAGGAGTAAGAGCATCTATTTTTGGTTGCACCTCATTAATAGCTTTTTTTTATTTCAACTTGGTTAGATTTGAGTTCTTTTATTTCTCCAGAAAGGGATTCTCTAATATCTTCCATGCCTTTATGAGCCCAGCCAGCACCTTGATAATCATCATTCCGAACTTTAGTTCTGACATATTACCAATGTCCATATTGTTTAGGTCCCTAGCCATTGGTACTGCCTCGTGGTTGTTTTTTTTTTTGTTTGTTTGTTTGTTTTTTTTTGTGGTGAGTTTTTCTACCTTGTCATTTTATCCAGATAAGAATATATGAATGAGTGAATAAAATATTAAAAGGGTGCCAAATCCTCCAGAAAAATATATGCTAACCAAATCAGAAGAGATCTGAAACTTGGTGGGGGGGGGGGAAGAAAGGGGAAAAACTAAAGAAAAAAAATATATATTAGACTAGTGAATAGAATAGAGTCACTCACTTGATTTTAGGTGTATTCTGGTCTCTTAGAATAAACTTCTTCCCAAAAGTTTAAAGAAAGAAAAACTTATATATATACAAAAATAAGAGTAAAGATGATGAAGGGGTGGAATATGACTGTAAAGATGAAAATTTTAAAAAAATTCTAAAAAAGGAATTGATAAGTTGGTTGGGAAAAAAAAAAAAGGAGGAGAGAATGTGTTCAGGCTGGAAACTAGAACAAAGCCATATGCTAGATTTTGGGTATGTTTTGATCTATTAGAAGAAATTGTATCCCAAATCTTTAAAGCAAAAAAACAAAACAAAACAAAACAAAAAACCACTTATATGTATAAAAAAATAAGTGTAAATATAATGAAGGGATAAAATATGACTTTAACAATGAAGGTTTAAAAAAATTTTTTAGAATGGTATTGTTAAGATAAACTAGTTAAAATATGTTAAAAGAATAAAGAGGAAAATTTCCAGAAATAGAAGAAAAAAATAAAAAAACAAACTTTGCAAAATGAAAGGATCATGAGAAAAAGGCATGAATTCTATTCATTGCTTTCCCTTAGCTCTGGAGTCCCACTGTTCTTGATTGGTGAGTTTGGTCTTGGCTGGATGTTCTTGCTGATCTTCTAGGGGAGGGGTTTGTTGCAGTGAGTATCAAATGTCTTTGCCCGAGGTGGAATTGTACACCCTTGCCTGGGGCCAGACTAAGTAATTTGCTAGGGTTCGCTCTTGGGAGCTTTTGTTCCCTGAATGCTTTCCAGAGCTCTGGAGGACAAAAATGAAAATGGCAGCCTCCCAGTCTCTGGCCCAGAGGAGCTGAGAGCTCACTGCCCCACTCCTCAGTGTGCCCTGAGAGAAAAACAGTCAATACTTCCTGTCTCCCTGGTCTCAGACCGTGCTCTGTGCTCACCTGGCCTGTGACCAAGTGTTTCTGTCTCTGGCACACAGACCCATTTGGAATCTCCAAACCCAGCAGATTCCTAGATCCTGTGCCATTCCTCCTGGAGGAGAAAGGAGAGGGTTTATCCGGATCTGCCACTTGTGGGGACCCTGCTCGAAGGGCAGTAGTCCAACTGTGCCTTGGATCATTGTTTAAGGTAACCCAGAGCTGAGAGCTCACTCATTGGCTCTGTATCTGTAGTCAGCTTCCCTGTTCTGATACCTGGGAGCTCTGCCACACTCAGATACCCCCGATTTTTCTGTGACCCCATGGGACCTGAGACCACACTGTCCCTCTGGGGGCTCCATCCCTGCTTATCCTCTGGAGTGATGTCCCTCCATGGAGCAGACTTCTGAAAGTTCTGATTTTGTGCTCCGCGGCTCACCACTTGCCAGGCGCCGGCCTGTAGTATATCTTCCCGTGGTTTCAGATTCACTTCTCCACACTTTCTACCTTTCAGAAAGTGGTCAATTTTCTATTTCTAGAATTGCTGCTCTTGTGCTCTACTATTTCCTGTTGAGTTTGTAGTGGTTTGAAAACTATCTAGCTGCACTCCTGGGACCTGATGTCGTTTCAGTCCACTACTCCTCTGCCATCTTGCTTCTCGTAGACATATTATTGATATCTAAAAATTATATATTGATGATCTCTCATTCCTAATATTGCTAATTGGTGTCTTCTCTCTTCTTTGTCAATCTGACTTGACATTTATGAATTTTTTTCATCTTTTCATAGAAACAGTTTTTTATTTCATTGATTTTTTTTCTCTATGTGGTTTCTGTTTTCTATTTTATAGTTTCATGTTTTTAATTTTCTTTTTAAACTGCTCCACTTTTACTTTACTTTTCTTCAAGTTTTTCATTTGAAACTTAGAATAATGATTTAAGATATGTCTTCCTTCTAATAATATAGCATGTAATAATGAGCACTGCCTTACTGCAACCCACAGATTTTTATGTGCTATTTAAATTTTCATTAAGTACATAGTCATTGTTCATTTTTTCTCTAACCTCTGGGTTATTTAAAAGCATGTTGTTTAATCTCCATTTGTCAAAGTCTTATCTTTTTATCTTTCATAAAAGAATCTTCTTAGATTAATTTATGTTGTGGTCAAGAGCATATTCTTTAAATTTGAGATCGGCCTTATTACTATATGTCTATCTTGGTGAATATACATGAGCACTTTCCACAAGGCATATTCTGCATTTGTTGGCTAGAGTGCTGTGTAAATGGTATAACACATATATAATTCATGTTCCAGTGGGAAGGGGAGCATAGATAATATTAGAAGAAATAATGACCCCCAAAATCCCAAATCTGATAAAAATGATAAATCCATAGAGTCAAGCACGTCACTAAACCCTAAGCAGAAGCATAAGAAAAATAAGGAATATCATATTCAATTTATTGAAAATCAGTGATACAATGGAAAACTTACATTCAAAGACAAATATATTCATTAGTCAGAGAATGAAGATAAGAATTATAGTGGACTTCTCACCACAAACTATGTGTATCAGAAAACAATAGACTATCTTTAAATGCTAAAAAGTAGCTGTTGATCTCGAATTTTGTATTCAGAAAAAAATCAAGCATAAAGGCAAAATAAAAACTTCATAATAAGAAATGTGTGAGGGATTTCTTCACATTCCCTCCCTCCCCCAGGATGTTCCACATTTTAAGAGAGTATGTTGCCTTATATAGCAAAAGGGACTTCATAGAAGTGATTAAGTTTTGAGTGAGATTATCCTGGATTATCTGGGTAGACCCAGTGTAATAACAAGGGTCCTTATGAGAAGGAAGCAGGAGGAGTGGTGTCAGAAAAGGGGATGTGATGACAGAAGCAGAGATCTGAGTAATGCAGTCACGAGCCCTGAAATGTGCCCAGCTTTTTAACACAGGAAAAAGCAAGGGATAGATTCTACCCTGCCACATCCAGAAGAAATATCTTCTAACACCTTGATTTTAACCCTGTAAAACTCAGAATGTCATTCTATTTCAAAGTTCATTTTGGATTTCTAATCTCTGGAACAGTAAGATAAATTTGCATTATTTAAGGCAAGTTTGTTATAATTTATTATAGCACAAATAAGAAACTAATATATCTTTTGGTATCTGGAAGTGAAGTGCTCCTCTAACAAATACCTAAAAGTGTGGAAGTGATTTTGAAATTGGGTAGTGGGTAGAGGCTGGAAGAATTTTGAGGAGCATGACAGAAAAAGTCTAGATTACCTTGAACAGACTGTTAGTAGAAATATGGATATTAAAGACTCTGCCAGTGAAGGCTCAGAAGGAAGTGAGGAACATGGTAGAGAAAACCTATATTGTTTTAGAGAATACTCAGGTAATTATAAACAAAATGTTGGTAAAATTACAGCTGTTAAAGGAACTGCCTATGAGCTCAAAAGTAAGTGAGGCGCTCTTTGTTATTTAGTGAGAGCTTCATGGAATTTTGTTGTATGGTTATGTAGGCAACAAAATTTGTAAGGTGTGACTTTGGGTATTACCTGAGATTTCTAAGCAAAGTGTGAAAGGTGCAGAGAGATTTCATTTTGCTACTTAGAGTAAAATGTGAGAGGAAGGAGCTAGATGGAGGGAAGAGTGTTAAAAAGGAACCAGGACTTGATGATTTGGGAAATTGTCTTTTTTTTTTTTAATTTTATTTTTTATAAACATATATTTTTTTCCCCAGGGGTACAGGTCTGTGAATCACCAGGTTTACACACTTCACAGCACTCACCATAGCACATACCCTCTCCAATGTCCATAATAACCCCACCCCCCCTCCCAACCCCCCTCCCCCCAGCAACCCTCAGTTTGTTTTGTGAGATTAAGAGTCACTTATGGTTTATCTCCCTCCCAATGCCATCTTGCTTCATTTACTCTTCTCCTACCCCCTTAACCCCCATGTTGCATCTCCTCTCCCTCATATCAGAGAGATCATATGATAGTTGTCTTTCTCCGATTGACTTATTTCGCTAAGCATGATACCCTCTAGTTCCATCCACGTCGTCGCAAATGGCAAGATTTCATTTCTTTTGATGGCTGCATAGTATTCCATTGTGTATATATACCACAACTTCTTTATCCATTTGTCTGTTGATGGACATCTAGGTTCTTTCCATAGTTTGGCTATTGTAGACATTGCTGCTATAAACATTCGGGTGCACGTGCCCCTTCGGATCACTACGTTTGTATCTTTAGGGTAAATACCCAGCAGTGCAATTGCTGGGTCATAGGGTAGTTCTATTTTCAACATTTTGAGGAACCTCCATGCTGTTTTCCAGAGTGGTTGCACCAGCTTGCATTCCCACCAACAGTGTAGGAGGGTTCCCCTTTCTCCGCATCCTCGCCAGCATCTGTCATTTCCGGACTTGTTAATTTTAGCCATTCTGACTGGTGTGAGGTGGTATCTCATTGTGGTTTTGATTTGTATTTCCCTGATGCCGAGTGATATGGAGCACTTTTTCATGTGTCTGTTGGCCATCTGGATGTCTTCTTTGCTGAAATGTCTGTTCATGTCTTCTGCCAATTTCTTGATTGGATTATTTGTTCTTTGGGTGTTGAGTTTGCTAAGTTCTTTATAGATTCTGGACACTAGCCCTTTATCTGATGTGTCGCTTGAAAATATCTTCTCCCATTCTGTCAGTTGTCTTTTGGTTTTGTTAACTGTTTCCTTTGCTGTGCAAAAGCTTTTGATCTTGATAAAATCCCAATAGTTCATTTTTGCCCTTGCTTCCCTTGCCTTTGGTAATGTTCCTAGGAAGATGTTGCTGCGGTTGAGGTCAAAGAGGTTGCTGCCTGTGTTCTCCTCAAGGATTTTGATGGATTCCTTTCTCACATTGAGGTCCTTCATCCATTTTGAGTCTATTTTCGTGTGTGGTGTAAGGAAATGATCCAATTTCATTTTTCTGCATGTGGCTATCCAATTTTCCCAACACCATTTATTGAAGAGGCTGTCTTTTTTCCATTGGACATTCTTTCCTGCTTTGTCGAAGATTAGTTGACCATAGAGTTGAGGGTCTATTTCTGGGCTCTCTATTCTGTTCCATTGATCTATGTGTCTGTTTTTGTGCCAGTACCATGCTGTCTTGATGATGCCAGCTTTGTAATAGAGCTTGAAGTCTGGAATTGTGATGCCACTAACTTTGGCTTTCTTTTTCAATATTCTTTTGGCTATTCGTGGTCTTTTCTGGTTCCATATAAATTTTAGGATTATTTGTTCCATTTCTTTGAAAAAAATGGATGGTACTTTGATAGGAATTGCATTAAATGTGTAGATTGCTCTAGGTAGCATGGACATTTTCACAATACTTGTTCTTCCAATCCATAAGCATGGAACATTTTTCCATTTCTTTGGGTCTTCCTCAATTTCTTTCATGAGTACTTTATAGTTTTCTGTGTATAGATTCTTAGTCTCTTTGGTTAGGTTTATTCCTAGGTATCTTATAGTTTTGGGTGCAATTGTAAATGGGATTGACTCCTTAATTTCTCTTTCTTCTGTCTTGTTGTTGGTGTAGAGAAATGCACCTGATTTCTGTGCATTGATTTTATATCCTGACACTTTTCTGAATTCCTGTACCAGTTCTAGCAGTTTTGGAGTGGAGTCTTTTGGGTTTTCCACATATAGTATCATATCATCTGCGAAGAGTGATAGTTTGACTTCTTCTTTGCTGATTTGGATGCCTTTAATTTCTTTTTGTTGTCTGATTGCTGAGGCTAGGACTTCTAGTACTATGTTGAATAGCAGTGGTGATAACGGACATCCCTGCCGTGTTCCTGACCTTAGCGGAAATGCTTTCAGTTTTTCTCCATTGAGAATGATATTTGCGATGGGTTTTTCATAGATGGCTTTGATAATATTGAGGTATGTGCCCTCTATCCCTACACTTTGAAGAGTTTTGATCAGGAAGGGATGCTGTACTTTGTCCAATGCTTTTTCAGCATCTATTGAGAGTATCATATGGTTCTTGTTCTTTCTTTTATTAATGTGTTGTATCACATTAATTGATTTGCGGATGTTGAACCAAACTTGCAGCCCTGGAATAAATCCCACTTGGTCGTGGTGAATAATCCTTTTAATGTACTGTTGAATCCTATTGGTTAGTATTTTGGTGAGAATTTTTGCATCTGTGTTCATCAAGGATATTGGTCTGTAGTTCTCTTTTTTGATGGGATCCTTGTCTGGTTTTGGGATCAAGGTGATGCTGGCCTCATAAAATGAGTTTGGAAGTTTTCCTTCATTTCTATTTTTTCGAACAGTTTCAGGAGAATAGGAATTAGTTCTTCCTTAAATGTTTGGTAGAATTCCCCCGGGAAGCCGTCTGGCCCTGGGCTTTTGATTGTTTGGAGATTTTTGATAACTGTTTCAATCTCCTTACTGGTTATGGGTCTGTTCAGGCTTTCTATTTCTTCCTGGTTCAGTTGTGGTAGTTTATGTGTCTCTAGGAATGCATCCATTTCCTCCAGATTGTCAAATTTGTTGGTATAGAGTTGCTCATAGTATGTTCTTATGATTGTCTGTATTTCTTTGATGTTAGTTGTGATCTCTCCTCTTTCATTCATGATTTTATTGATTTGGGTCCTTTCTCTTTTCTTTTTGATAAGTCTGGCCAGGGGTTTATCAATCTTATTAATTCTTTCAAAGAACCAGCTCCTAGTTTCATTGATTTGTTCTATTGTTTTTTTGGTTTCTATTTCATTGATTTCTGCTCTGATCTTTATGATTTCTCTTCTCCTGCTGGGTTTAGGGTTTCTTTCTTGTTTTTTCTCCAGCTCCTTTAGGTGTAGGGCTAGGTTGTGTACCTGAGACCTTTCTTGTTTCTTGAGAAAGGCTTGTACCGCTATATATTTTCCTCTCAGGACTGCCTTTGTTGTGTCCCACAGATTTTGAACCATTGTGTTTTCATTATCATTTGTTTCCATGAATTTTTTAAATTCTTCTTTAATTTCCTGGTTGACCCATTCATTCTTTAGAAGGATGCTGTTTAGTCTCCATGTATTTGGTTTCTTTCCACATTTCCTCTTGTGATTGAGTTCTAGCTTCAGAGCATTGTAGTCTGAAAATATGCGGGGAATGATCCCAATTTTTTGATACCAGTTGAGACCTGATTTAGGACCGAGGATGTGATCTATTCTGGAGAATGTTCCATGTGCACTAGAGAAGAATGTGTATTCTATTGCTTTGGGATGAAATGTTCTGAATATATCTGTGATATCCATCTGGTCCAGTGTGTTATTTAAGGCCTTTATTTCCTTGTTGATCTTTTGCTTGGATGATCTGTCCATTTCAGTGAGGGGAGTGTTAAAGTCCCCTACTATTATTGTATTATTGTCGATGTATTTCTTTGATTTTGTTATTAATTGGTTTATATAGTTGGCTGCTCCCACGTTAGGGGCATAGATATTTAAAATTGTTAGATCTTCTTGTTGGACAGATCATTTGAGTATGATATAGTGTCCTTCCTCATCTCTTATTATAGTCTTTGGCTTAAAATCTAATTGATCTGAAATAAGGATTGCCACTCCTGCTTTCTTCTGATGTCCCTTAGCATGGTAAATTCTTTTCCACCCCCTCACTTTAAATCTGAAGGTGTCTTCGGGTTTAAAATGAGTTTCTTGTAGGCAACATATAGATGGGTTTTGTTTTTTTATCCATTCTGATACCCTATGTCTTTTGATTGGGGCATTTAACCCATTCACATTCAGGATAACTATTGAGAGATATGAATTTAGTGCCATTGTATTGCCTGTAAGGTGACTGTTATTGTATATTGTTTCTGTTCCTTTCTGATTTACTACTTTTAGGCTCTCTCTTTGCTTAGAGGACCCCTTTCAATATTTCCTGTAGAGCTGGTTTGGTGTTTGCAAATTCTTTCAGTTTTTGTTTGTCCTGGAAGCTTTTAATCTCTCCTTCTATTTTCAATGATAGCCTAGCTGGATATAGTATTCTTGGCTGCATGTTTTTCTCATTTAGTACTCTGAATATATCATGCCAGTTCTTTCTGGCCTGCCAGGTCTCTGTGGATAAGTCTGCTGCCAATCTAATATTTTTACCATTGTATGTTACAGACTTCTTTTCCCGGGCTGCTTTCAGGATTTTCTCTTTGTCACTAAGAATGTAAATTTGACTATTAGGTGACGGGGTGTGGACCTATTCTTATTGATTTTGAGGGGAGTTCTCTGAACCTCCTGGATTTTGATGCTTGTTCCCTTTGCCATATTGGGGAAATTCTCTCCAATAATTTTCTCCAATATACCTTCTGCTCCCCTCTCTCTTTCTTCTTCTTCTGGAATCCCAATTATTCTAATGTTGTTTCGTCTTATGGTGTCACTTATCTCTCGAATTCTGCCCTCGTGGTCCAGTAGCTGTTTGTCCCTCTTTTGCTCAGCTACTTTATTCTCTGTCATTTGGTCTTCTATATCACTAATTCTTTCTTCTGCCTCATTTATCCTAGCAGTGAGAGCCTCCATTTTTTATTGCACCTCATTAATAGCTTTTTTTAAAATTCCAACTTGATTAGATTTTAGTTCTTTTATTTCTCCAGAAAGGGCTTTTATATTTCCCGAGAGGGTTTCTCTAATATCTTCCATGCCTCTTTCGAGCCCGGCTAGAACCTTGAGAATCGTCATTCTAAACTCTAGATCTGACATATTACCAATGTCTGTCTTGATTAGGTCCCTAGGCTTTGGTACTGCCTCTTGTTTTTTTTTTTTTGTGGTGAATTTTTCCGCCTTGTCATTTTGTCCAGATAAGAGTATATGAAGGATCAAGTAAAATACTAAAAGGGTGGCAACAACCCCAGGAAAATATGCTTTAGCCAAATCAGAAGAGATCCCAAATCGTGAGGGGGGGCGGATAAAAAGAGGTTCAGAAAGAAAAAAAAAAAAAAAGAAAGAAAAAAGAAAAAAGAAACAAATTAAAAAAGAAAACCAATAATGAAAAAATATAAAAAGGAAAAAAAATATATATATTAGATAAACTAGTTAAAAATAACGTTAAAAAAGAAAAGGGTAAAAGTTAAAAAAATTTAGCAGAAGAAGAGAAAAAAAATTGAAAAAAAAAATTAAATTAACTGCAAGGCTAAAGAATCATGGGAAGAAAGCCATGAGTTCCGTGCTTTGCTTTCTCCTCCTCTGGAATTCCGCTGCTCTCCTTGGTATTGAAACTGCACTCCTTGGTAGGTGAACTTGGTCCTGGCTGGGTTTCTTGTTGATCTTCTGGGGGAGGGGCCTGTTGTAGTGTCTTTGCCCCAGGTGGAGTTGCACTGCCCTACCAGGGGCCGGGCTGAGTAATCCGCTCGGGTTTGCTTTCGGGAGCTTTTGTTCCCTGAGCGCTTTCCGTAGAGTCCGGAGGACGGGAAGGAAGATGGCGGCCTCCCAGTCTCCAGCCCGGAGGAGCCGAGAGCCCGGGGCCCCACTCCTCAGTGCGACCCAGAGAACAGCGCCCAATTACTCCCATCTGCCTGGCCTCCGGCCGCGCTCTGAGCTGACTGAGCCTGCGAGCGGTTCAAGGTAAACCCGAGCATAGAGCTCACTCCTCGGCTCTGTCTCTGTAGCCGGCTTCCCCGTTCTAATACCTGTAAGCTCTGCGACACTCAGACACACCCAATCCTTCTGTGACCCTGCGGGACCTGAGGCCACGCTGACCCCGCGTGCGCTTCACCCCGGTTAAGCCTCTGGAGCAATGTCCCTCAGCGGAACAGACTTAAAAGTCCCGATTTTGTGCTCCGTTGCTCCGCTTGCCGGGAGCCGGCCCCTCCCCCCGCGGTCTATCTTCCCGTCGTTTTGGATTCATTTCTCCGCCAGTCCTACCTTTCAGAAAGTGGTTGATTTTCTGTTTCTAGAATTGCTGTTCTTCTTCTCTTAGATCTCCCATTGGATTTGTAGGTGTTTGCAATCTTTAGATAAGCTATCTAGCTGATCTCCCGCTACCTGAAGTAGTCTCAGCCTGCTACTTCTCCGCCATCTTGACTCCTCCCAAATTCTGTCTTTTTAAAGATGTTAAATTAGAAGATTTAATGTTAGGAAAGCGTGCTTTGGTGAGAAAGCCAAAGGTGTGGCTAAGCAGTCTTTTGCTAGCCCCGAAGGCCTTTAGATAAAGGTCAAAGTTTTAATTACAAAGAGGGCTGTTTAAAGAGACTAATCATATGACTAATGAATCCCTTCACACATCTCTGCAGAAACCAGGAATGAAGATAGGATCATCCAGAAAATATTTAAAATCTTCTTGTTTATTGGATTGAATCCCTGTGACAAATTCTAGGCACCCACAATATTTGTAAGAATGTTACATAAGTAGAAATACTGTCATTGTGAACTGCAGGGACAGAGAAAGAACAAAATGAATAAAGGTTGTTGGGCTTCCAGAATTCTGCAGGCAGGAAACAATCTAATAAAACTATTCAGCTGTGAACACATTATATCCCTCATGAGAAAGGATGACTCTCAGGTCAGTTCTGGGGGCCCATAGACCTGAGCCATGGGAGAATTATTCTTAGGCCTTGAAAACCTAATGGAGTTTGCCTGGTTGGATTTTGAAGTTGTTTGGAACCAGTAAGCCTGGTTTCCTTCTATTTTGTCCCTTTCTGAATAGAAATGTCTTTATTGGTTATTTCCAGATCCACAGATGAAGTATTTTGCCACAGGATGGATTATATCCAAAGTTGCACACATAGATTGATTTAAATGCTGAAATTTAGGACTTTTGAGCTGATAAGATTTAGGTGAGATTTTAGACTTGAGTAGGGGCTGTAATGGGTCAAGGCTTTTGGGTCCTTTGCCTTCTTCTCATCACCTTCTTTGACTGACCCTCCTGCTTCCCTCTTGTAAGGATCCTTGTGATTGCATTGGGCCTATCCATATAATATTGAATAATCTCCCAATCTCAAGATCCTTACTTTAATCATACCTGAAAAGATCCTTTTGCCATGCAAGCAAATCCTAGGTTCTGGTGATCAGGATGTGGACGCTTTCAGAGGGCTGTTATTTAGTCTATCATAAACTCCAAACTGGAAACAACTCAGATGTATATCAACAGATGAATGTATAAGTTAATTGTGATATTCTACTCACCATTTAAAAGGTATGAAACATTTCACACATAATAACATGGATGAACCTTAAAATATTTTTTTACTTCCAAAATAAAAAGACAAAATGGAGAACATGCTTTATAATTCCACTTATATAAAATTCTAAAAAATGGAAACTGATCTATAGTGATATAGCAAATCAGTGATTGTCTATGGACTGGGGGGTTGGAGAGGAATTGGGGGGTGAGGGAGTGACTACAAAAGGGCATGAGGAAAATTTTGGGGGAGATTGTTATATTTACCATGTTGATGATAGTTTTGGTTTTTATACATAGGTATATGTGTCAAAACTTATTAAATTTTTAATAAGTTTTAAATTGCACCTGTGCAATTTTTTGTATATCAGTTATGTCACAGTAAAACTATTAATAATAGAGCAAGAAACACAATATGTAAGTAACTTATTGGCTAACTTTAGCCTAGAGAATTTGGTATTCTCTCTCTTTTTTTTAAAGATTTTATTTATTTATTTGACAGAGATCACAAGTAGGCAGAGAGGCAGGCAGAGAGTCAGGAGGAAGCAGGCTCCCTGCTGAGCAGAGAGCCGGATGTGGGGCTCAATCCCAGGACCCTGAGATCATGACCTGAGCTGAAGGCAGAGGCTTAACCCACTGAGCCACCCAGGCGCCCCAGAGAATTTGGTATTCTCTTATCTCTATTTAGATACTATGCATAAATATACATGTTATGGCTAAATTTCACATTCCACAGTAGTATCGTATGGCAGATACCATTTAATTATCCTACTCTCTGATTTAATATTTTAAACAAGAGCTTTAAAAAAAAAAAGTCTTTAGGGTGCCTGGGTGGCGCAGTTGGTTAAGTGTCTGATTCTTAGTTTCAGCTCTGGTTGTGATCTTGGGGTTGTGGGATCAATCCTTGAGTTGGGCTTCACACTCAGTTTAGAGTCTGTTTAAGATTCTCTCTTCCTCTGTCCCTCCCCCTCACTCTCTCATGCTCTCTCTCATAAATAGATAAATCTTAAAAAAAAAAAGGTCTTTATTAAATACAGATAGAATTGAATTTTCCATTTTATCTCTGTCTCCAAAGTCTTATATTTTATATTGAGGAAGTCAATTACTTTTCAAGTAAATATAAAAATAATAATAATAATGCAGCATAGTATATTTCAGCTTATAATGTTATTTATTATGCTGATGTTAGTTCTTTTCTTAGTTGACCCCCTTTGGCATTATTATAAATAGAAATCCAACCATACCTGGGAAAGTAGAATAAGGAAGTTGGATATAGATTCTGTTGGACTAGTCATTGGTTGTGGGACTTGAAGGAGAGGGGCTTTTTTGATTCCTAGATTTTTTCAGCCTGGGTGGTTTGGGCAGTGGTAATTTCAATTAAAAGAAAAGGAATTGGGAGGTTATAAAAATAACAGTTAACATAAAGCAAACTGAATTATAATTGATTGTGATGCACCCCTGAGGGGTACCAATATGAGTGACGTTTATCTCAGATTGCTTTTGGTCTGTTTAGGTCTAAAAGTGTTCATGAAAATAAACTGAAATACAGAGTTTTGGGAAAAAATTCTTGCATTGTGTTTTCAGCTCTTATTAGGTATTGACTGAAAGGACCAGAGATGTGTTCTTCCTTATGACTGTGTAGGGTATGAAAGAACTCCTGTTTAAGAGAGAGGTCACTTTTGCTATTGGAGCATTATAAGGAAAGAAAAATTGGTTCTTTTCATGATATGACTTTCCTAACCGAATCCTAATAAAACACACATATACACAGATACATAAATTTGAGATCTCAGTCAAGGCTTGGCCTGGATTTGTCATTTGAATCTGTCTCTTTCATCCAGTAAAGTTTATATTAGTCAAGCAGAATAAAATTCAAACAGTTATTTCTTTAATTGTTCCTGGAAGGATGAACCCTAAAGCTTTGGTTGCACTGAGTGAGGAATTATCTGTACTTTGATGATTCTTTCTTCAGATTTCTTACAGGGAGTGAGTTGCAAATATCCCATCATTGACAATGAATAATGGTCTAAAGTCAAAGGGCAGTGTGGTGAAATGACAATCATGATGAGGTCTTGTCTTCTTGATGGCAAAATATCAGCATTATAGTAAAATGCTTTCTCATTATGGTAATGTATCAGATTCCTCTGGGATCTGTTTTTAGCAGTGATCTCTGTAGTTGCCTGAGCTGGAAAATTAGATCTCAGTTGAATCAGCCTTAGAAAATACATATACTATAATGGGGGAAAAATGCATGAGTTTCACTATGGAAAATCCATGCAGTTAATCTCAGTGTCAATTAAATATCTAAGGCTATACTGTATGAGATGAAGTGAGAAAATGGCCTGGGTTGTAGAGCCCATTTTATGGGGAGAGATGATTTAGTGAATTTTCTGTGCATAGACAAGACAGGGAGGGTCAGAACAGTGAAATGGGAACCCAGAAGTGTGAAACATTATTTATTTAGAGCTGTATATTGTGATGTCATCAGTATAAGGGGTCCAGCACATGGTTATTAAGCCATATGACTACTGCTGTAGTCTGATCATGATTGTATGATGATAATTCTTAAGTTCTCTTTATCTCCTCCTTTTTTGGGGGGAGGGGCATTGAGGGAGCTCTGAAAGAATCACTCTTTTTTCTTGACCCTTAACATCTTCTGTATCTGTTACAGAGTACTGAAAGGCCCATTATGGGTTTTTAGATTTCAGCTAATGCAGGCTGGAATTTTAGCTAGACCATTCGCTACCTGGCAGACTTTGAGAAGTTACCTCATTCTCTCTGGGTATTATTTTTCCTTTCTTTGAATGTCTACATCATCTGTTGTTGTGAGCCTTAATTGAATTAACATTAAGATTTATAAAATCTGTAGCTTTGTGCCTGAGACATAGTACCATTTAATAAAGTTAGTTCCTTCTTGTCTCCACATCCCACACACCTTTAAACATAGTTACACCCTCAGGTGTCAGAGCAACTGCTTCAAAACCTGCTGTAAGTCTTTTAGTTTAAAATTGCCTGGTGCTCACTGATGTACATTCTAGCATCTATAGTTGTTATTATACCATTAATCATTCTATGCATACAGTTTGCAGGCATCGTTGGAATCCTTCAAGCATGAAACTCTAGTATGCTTTTCTGTAGTACTCATGAGATCTCCAAGATAATATAGACCCATTAAATTCGCTCTTGTTTAATTTTTCATTTCACATTGCACTTACCAACAGGAATGAATCAGAAGTTTTCCAGAATAATTACTGAAGAGTTTAGGAGGCAAAATAATATCGATTTACAATCTCTAGTCAGTTCAAATTTGTTGCATTTTGGATGGTTTTGTATGTGAGTAAAAGCTACCTTGTCATGGACAAATAGTTTTATATTAAGACATTTATGAGATAGAACCTATGCTAAGCTGAATATTGGCTCTCAAAGATATCCAGATCCGAATTCCTGGAAACTATGAATGTTATCTTATATGGCAAAAGGGATTTGCAGGTATGGAGATTATGTTGGATTATCTGGATAGGCCTTAAATGTCATCACAGCTGTCCTTATATGAGGGAGGCCGAGAGAGAGTAGACTATAGAAGAAGGCAGTGTGATGATGGCATAAGATGCTACCCTGCGTGCTTGAAGATGACGAGAGGAACCATGAGCCACAGACAGCAAGGGATTCCTATAGCCTCTAGGGGCTGTAAGGGGCAAGGAGCAGAATCTCCCTTGGAGCCTCCAGGGAAAGCAGCCCTGCCAACACTTTGACGTTGGAGACTGGTTCTGGGTATCTGACCTCCAGAACTATAAGAGAATAAATTTGCATTGTTTTAAGCCACCAAGTTTGTGGTTATTTGTTATAGCAGCAAAGTAGAGAAAGGACCTAAGTGGTACCTGCTGGGAATAATGTAAGCTTGGATTAGCCCTCAGTGTAGTGTTAAATATGAAGAATATATGTTTAGTTATTTGCTCTTTATGCTTTATTCATGATATGAAGTCATTAAAGAGAGACTTCCACACTTTGTGTTCTGTCATTTCCAACCCCTTGTCACTAGCTTTATTATGAAACCTTCTAGGTAGCAAGGCTCCTGTTGTCAAGTTTCATATTTTTCTTATGAGTCCCACTCAGTTGCATCTGGCTTGTGAGCTTTATTTTATGATGGAGACAGCTTGCCCAGTTGTGACAGCTGCAAGAAACGGACAGATTCAGCCTCCCACATTAACCTTCACATCGCTTCCAGGAGTTTTGATAAGTGACAGTTTGTCTTGGCAATTGCCCATTCAGCTCATTCATTGTTCTTCAGGTGAATGATTCACAGCTGTATGTAGCTTCTCTTTTTGGAAATGTCCCCCCACCCCTCCCTGCTGCACACACAATTTCTGAGTCAGTGTGATAAGGACAACAAATAGCTACAGTTTTCAACAGTGTCATTATAATGACTCTAAAGCTTAGAGGTCTGTGAGAGACGGTAGGTGGAGAGTCGGTTGGCCATGCTGCCTCCCTGGTTATCACACCATTTTTTCCTGCTTCTACAATTCTAGTTCCCTGTTGCCCTTTCTTCCTGTTCAATAAGGTATGTTCTGTAAGCTTCACCATTTTGCCACCCACGCATCATCTTTTATTCTAGATTAAAAGTAAAAGAAATTTCCTTTCCATTTACCCAGAATCCAGGTTTGGATTTTAAATCTAAATTTCAATGTTAAATATTTAATGTGCTAAAGTATATACTTTTTGGAGGGTCAAAACATTGATTTTCTTTTTTTAACCATTTCCTTTTATTAAATAGGTTTCTATCAGTGTTACCTCTAATGGCTTTTCTCTCTAAAATACTGAAGTGAATATTACTTTACCATTTAGATGACATCTGACTGACACTGCTAAAAATGGTAATTTGTTTAAATTCTTTAGTATTTGGAAGCTAAATTTGTGGCTTTCTTATGATGGGATGATGCAACCCAGAATCAAGTCAACTGAGGTTGCAGTGCTGATCCTGGGGTGTGGTAGTATCAACCTAGGAGACTGAATGATATGAAGAGCCAGAAATTGGGCCTTTATGATAATGTTTTGCACTTCTATGACAAGCAGAAGTCAACAATCTTTGTTTTATAACAGTTAAGATTTGTTGAGGTGCTGAAGTTGTGGTCTCTTCTGGTTAGATCCTGCATTAATCTCTTGCTAACAATATTACCACATATTTAGTGGCTTAAAGCAAAGAAAAAATTATCTTACTATTTCTGTGCCTTGGATATCCAAGCAGGGTTTGGGTCCTCTGCTTTAGGAGGAGGGTCTCTCACAAAGCTGTAATTGAATATCAGGGGCTTGGCTTGGGTGGGGAATGATCCATTTCCAAGCACACACACTTGCTGTCAGGATTCATTTCCTTGTGGTTTTGTCAGCTGGGGATCTACAGTCCTTGCTGGCTTCCTTTAGTTCCTTGACTAGGGGGCTCAGTATGAAGACTTCCTTTAGTTTCTGGCCCACCTGGATCTGTCCATATGACA
Organism: Lontra canadensis; assembly: GCF_010015895.1. Lineage (NCBI taxonomy): Eukaryota > Metazoa > Chordata > Mammalia > Carnivora > Mustelidae > Lontra > Lontra canadensis. The sequence continues at coordinate 13,686,297 of NW_022631046.1, read as the reverse complement.
GTTTACTTCATCAAAGCCAGAAAGGAAAAGAGTCAACAGAGAGAATCTGACAGCAAAATGAAAGTTACAATCTTATGCACTTAACTGTGGAGGTGACATCTGATTCCCTTTGCCATATTCTGTTGGTTAGAAGCAAATGTCAAGGGGATGGGATTACATAAGGGCATGAATACCACAAAGGAGGGGTAACTGGGGGTCATTTTAGTCTGTCTACTGTAAGTTCCTAACAAAGAAGGAAGTTATAAGGAATTAATAACCATTCTATTTTTTTAGCTTATGCGAAAGTATTCCTGAGTAAGAATTGACAGTTTAGGCAAATTATATCATGTCATATCAAAAGGAATAATAATCTTAACCATGCCCAATATGTGGTAGGGACTCAGATGTTTGAGGAATAAAATTTATGTTATGTTCGCAAATCCACTTATACATGAAGAGCATTCATTGACATTATTTCATTTTTTCCCTTGCAACAGCTTTGCGAGGGAGGTAAGGCAGGCAGTCTCATGTTGGAGATGTAGAAAATCATGGTAACAAAACCAGTAGCTGCTAACACTGGGGTCCAAGGCTGCATTCAAGCATCTAATGGGAAGTTCTTAGGACCAGTTAGGGAAAGAGGACTCAGCACTCAATATGCCTCTCAGTCAACCTATTTTTGGTATGTTACCCTACCTGAAACATTTACAGCTTCCAGAATTTTGCTATTGTAATTTTCTCTCCTGTTCTTCTTGTCTTTATGTGACTGTGCCTTTATAAATAAATTTCTATCATTTTAATGGCATTTTGAGTGGAAGGGAAAGTAGTTCTGTGTGTGTGTGTGTATATGTGTGTGTGTGTGTGTGTTCAATCTGCCATTTTTTCCTACTAAGTCTTGGATACTTTCTTTAATTTAAAGGACTATCGGAAATGTATTACCTCTCTTGAGATTTAACTGGGGAACTATCAGACTGCTTATTAGCTCCCAGTTTCTTGGTCTGACTTAGGAATGCCAGTACTAAGCTGGAGAACCTCATTTCCTAATGAGGCAAAATTGAAATCTGATTTAACTTTATATAGAAATTGGCACAGTTTCCATTAGAAAGTATATATACATATATAATAGTTATAAAGTATATATTTGACATATTATATATGTTTTATTTGTATATTATGTATTAGTACCTACTGTGTGCACAGTAACAGGGTAATTAGTCTAGAAATGTTGAAGTGTCTTGTCTTGGGTAAATTAGTTCTCACTGGGGATACTCGTCTCATTCTATTTTGTAACCTAAGCCAAATACTATGCATTTTCCACATAAATATCCCAATCATCCATCCTCACTGCATTCTCAGAAACTATGCAGAGGAAAAAATGCCTCCATCTGCCTGTAGAGAGAAGAAGCCAAATTATCCCTCCCACGTTAGCCCATAGAGGACTTTCCTTACTGTTTTATGCATCCCAGCCTCCAACCCACCTGTCAGAGAACTGGGCTGGTTATGTTCATACTTTCTGTTCTTATTTACACTTCTATTTTGATATTATTTAACTTCTATTTAGGAACTTATAAACTTTGGGCTTAAAGCAAAGTCAAGCTTGCAATTAACTTTAAAGAAATTGTGTTACTGATTTTAGCAATCTTAATATTCTTCTTGATCCACTATCTTTTATAATTTAAATGTTAATACAGTTGAACCTTTAAACAACACAGAACTGAGAGGCATGGACCACTGCCACCACCGCCTCCTCTCCAACACACACACTATTGGAAATCCATGTATAACTTTTTTTTTGGTCTTTTTTTTTTTCTTTCAGTGTTCCAAGATTCATAGTTTATGTACCACACTCAGTGCTCCATGCAATACGTGCCCTTCTTAATACCCACCGCCAGGCTAACCGCCCCCCCCCCCCCCCCCCCTCTCCTCCAAAACCCTCAGTTTGTTTCTCAGAGTCCACGGTCTCAGTCTCTCATGGTTCCTCTCCCCGCCCAATTTTCCCCAGCTCTCTTCTCTCTATCTTCCAATGTCCTCCGTGTTATTCCTTATGCTCCACAAGTAAGTGAAGCCATATGATAATTGACTCTCTCTGCTTGATTTAGTTCACTCAGCAGAATCTCTTTCAGTCCCATCCATGTTGATACAAAAGTTGGGTATTCATCCTTTCTGATGGAGGCATAATACTCCATTGTGCATATGGACTATTTCTTCTTTATCCATTCATCCATTGAAGGGCATCTTTGTTCTTTCTACAGTTCAGCGACTGTGGCCATTGCTGCTATGAACATTGGGGTACAGGTGGACCTTCTTTTCACAACATCAGTATCTTTGGGGTAAATACCCTGTAGTGCAATTGCAGGGTCATAGGGAAGCTCTATTTTTAATTTCTTAAGGAATCTCCACACTGTTTTCCAAAGTGGCTGCACCAACTTGCATTCCCACCAACAGTGTAAGAGGGTTCCCCTTTCTCCACATCCTCTACAACACATGTTGTTTACTGTCTTGTTAGTTTTTGCCATTCTAACTGGTGTAAGGTGGTATCTCAATGTGGCTTTGATTTGAATCTCCCTGATGGCTAATGATGATGAACTTTTTTTCATGTGTCTGATAGCAATTTATATGTCTTCTCTCTGTTCATGTCTTCTGCCCATTTTTTTAAAAAAAGGATTTTATTTATTTATTTGACAGAGAGAAAAACAGCGAGAGAGGGAACACAAGCAGGGGGAGTGGGAGAAGGGGAAGCAGGCTTCCCAGTGGAGCAGGGAGTCCGATGTGGAGCTCAATCCCAGGACCCTGAGATCATGACCAGAGCCAAAGGCAGACACTTAAAGACTGAGCCACCCAAGCTCCCCTGCCCATTTTTTGATGTGATTATCTATTTTATATATGTTGAGTTTGAGGAGTTCTTTATATATCTTGGATATCCGCCCTTTGTCTGTAGTGTCATTTGAGAATATCTCCCATTCTGTGGGTTGCCTGTTCATTTTGTTGACTGTTTCTGTTGCTGTGCAGAAGCTTTTGATCTTGATGAAGTCCCAAAAGTTCATTTTCACTTTTGTTTCCTTTGCCTTTGGAGACATGTCTTGAAAGATTTTGCTGTGGCCGATGTCAAAGAGGTTACTGCTTATGTTCTCCTCTAGGATTTTGATAGATTCCTGCCTCATGTTGAGGTCTTTTATTCATTTCGAGTTTATCTTTGTGTATGGTGTAAGAGAATGGTCGAGTTTCATTCTTCTATACATAGCTGTCCAATTTTCCCCAGCACCATTTAATGAGGAGACTGTCTTTTTTCCACTGTATTTTTTTTCCTGCTTTGCTGAAGATTATTTGACCATAGAGTTGAGGGTCCTTATCTGGGCTCTCTACTCTGTTCCACTGTCTGTGTGTCTGTTTTTGTGCCAGTACCATGCTGTCTTGGTGATCACAGCTTTGTAGTAAAGCTTGAAATCAGGCAGTGTGATGTCCCAATTTTGTTTTTCTTTTTCAACATTTCCTTAGCAATTTGGGGTCTTTTCTGATTCCATACAAATTTTAGGATTGTTTGTTCTAGCTCTTTGAAAAATACTGGTGGAATTTTGATCAGAATGGCATTAAAAGTATAGATTGCTCTAGGCATTATTGACATTTTAACAATGTTTAATCTTCTGATCCATGAGCATGGAATGCTCTTCCATCTTTTTGTATCTTCTTCAATTTCTTTCATGAGTGCTCTGTAGTTCCTCGAGTACAGATCCTTTACCTCTTTGGTTAGGTTTATTCCCAGGTATCTTATGGTTTTTGGTGCTATAGTAAATGGAATTGATTCTCTAATTTCCCTTTCTATATTTTCATTGTTAGTGTATAAGAAAGCAACTGATTTCTGTACATTGATTTTTGTATCCAGCCACATTACTGAATTGCTGTATGAGTTCTAGTAGTTTGGGGGTGGAGTCTTTTGGGTTTTCCATATAAAGTATCATGTCATCTTTGAAGACAGAGAGTTTGATTTCTTCTTTGCCAATTTGAATATCTTTTATTTCTTTTTGTTGTCTGATTGCTGTTGTTAGGAATTCTAGTACTATGTTGAAGAACAGTGGTGAGAGTGGACATCCTTGTCATGTTCCTGATCTCAAAGGGAAGGCTGTCAGCTTTTCCCCATTGAGAATGATATTCACTGTGGGTTTTTCATAGATAGATTTTATGAAGTTGAAGAAAGTTCCCTCTATCCCTATTCTTTGAATTGTTTTAATCAGGAACGGATGCTGTATCTTGTCAAATGCTTTTTCTACATCAGTTGAGAGGACCATGTGATTCTTCTCTGTTCTCTTATTGATTTGTTCTATCACATTGACTAATTTGCCAATGTTGAACAACAATTGCATCCCAGGGATAAATCCCACCTGGTCATGGTAGATAATCTTTTTAATGTACTGTTGGATCCTATTAGCTAGAATCTCTCTTTCTCTCTCTCTCTCTTTTTTTTTTTTTTAATTTGACAGACAGAGATCACAAATAGGCAGAGAGGCAGGCAGAGAGAGGGGGAAGCAGGCTCCCCGCTGAGCAGAGAGCCTGATGCAGGGCTTGATCCCAGGACCCTGGGATCATGACCCAAGCCGAAGGCAGAGGCTTTAACCCACATAGGCACCCCTATTAGCTAGAATCTTGTTGAGAATCTTGGCATCCATATTCATCAGGGATATTGGTCTGAAATTGTCCTTTTTGATGGGGTCTTTGCCTAGTTTGGGAGCAGGGTAATGCTGGTTTAGTAGAAAGAGTCTGGAAGTTTTCCTTCTGTTTCTATTTTTTGGAATAGTTTCAGGAGAATAGGTATTATTTCTTCTTTGAATGTTTGGTAGAATTCTCCAGGGAATCCATCAGGTCCTGGACTCTTGTTTTTTGGGAGGTTTTTGGTCACTGCTTCAATCTCATTACTAGATATTGGCCTCCTCAGGTTGTTAATTTCTTCCTGATTCTGTTTTGGAAGTTTATACGTTTCCAGGAATGCTTCCATTTCTTCTAGGTTGCTTAGCTTACTGGATATAACTGTTGATAATAATTTCTGATGATTGTTTCTATTTCCTTGGTGTTAGTCGTGATCTCTCCCTTTTCATTCATAATTTTATTTATTTGGGTCCTCTCTCTTTTCTTTTGGATTAGTTTGGGCAGTGGTTCATTGATTTTATTGATTCTTTCAAAAAACCAGCTTCTAGTTTCGTTGATGTATTCTACTGTATCTCTAGTTTCTATCTCATTGATCTCTGCTCTAATCTAATCTTGATTATTTCTCTTATTCTGTGTGTGGTTGGCTTAATTTGTTGTTGATTTTCCAGTTCTTTAAGGTATAAAGAGAGCTGGTGTATTCTGGATTTTTCAATTTTTTAATTTTTATTTTTTAATTTTTATTTTTTAAAAGATTTTATTTATTTATTTGAGAGAGAGACAGAGCATGAGCGAGGAGAAGGTCAGAGGGAGAAGCAGACTCCCCATGGAGCTGGGAGCCCGATGTGGGACTCGATCCCGGGACCCCAGGATCATGACCTGAGCCGAAGGCAGTCGTCCAACCAACTGAGCCACCCAGGCGTCCCATGGATTTTTCAATTTTTTAAAGTGAGGCTTGGATGGCTATGTATTTCTCCCTTAGGACCAGTTTTACCATATCCCATAGGTTTTAGACTGATGAGACTTCATTCTCACTGGTTTCTATGAATTGTTTAAGTTCTTCTTTGATTTCCCTATTGATCCAAACATTCTTAAGCAGGGTGGTCTTTAGTTCTGAGTGTTTGAATTCCTTCCAAACTTTTCCTTATGGTTGAATTCCAGTTTCAAAGCATTGTGGTCTGAGAATATACAGGGAATAATCTCAGTGTTTTGGTATCAGTTGAGCCCTGATTTGTGACCTGGTATGTGGTCTGTTCTGGAGAATGTTCCACGCACACGTGAGAAGAATGAGTATTCTGTTCAGTTCTGTATATATATATGAGGTCCATCTGGTCCAATGTATCATTCAATGCTCTTGTTTCTTTATTGATTTTCTGCTTGGATGATCTATTACTGAGTGTGGTGTGTTAAGATCCCCTACGACTAATGTATTCATATCAATATGAATCTTTATCTTGATTAGCAGTTGTCTTATGTAGTTGGCAGCTCCAGTATTAGGGGCATAAATATTTACAATTGTTAGATCTTCTTGGTGGATAGACCCTTTAAGAATGATGTGGTGTCCTTCTTTATCTCTGACTACAGTCTTTAGTTTAGAATCTAATTTATTTGATATAAGAATGGCTACCCCAGCTTTCTTTTGAGGCCTGTTGGTATGAAAGATGCTTCTCTATCCCTTCACTTTCAGTCTGGATGTATCTTTAGGTTCCAAATAGGTCTCTTGTAGACAGCGTATGGACAGGTCCTGTTGTTTCATCCAAGCTGCAACCCTGTGCCATTTTATGGGAGTGTTTAGGCCGTTCTCATTGAGAGTGATTATTGAAAGATACATTTTTTTATTGACATCATGTTGCCTCTGAAGTCCTTGTTTCTATAGATTGTCTCTGTAAATTTCTGTTCTATGTTACTCTTGGGTTCTTTCTTCTTTTATAGAAGCCCCCCCCCCCCTTAATATTTCTTGTAGTGCCAGCTTGGTGGTTACATTCTCTGTTAAACCTTGCCGGTCTTGGAAGCTCTTTGTCTCTCCATCCATTTTGAATGTCAACTTTGCTGGATAAATTATTCTTGGCTGCAACTTCTTCTCAGTTAGTGCCCTGAATGTGTCTTGCCAGCCCTTTCTGGTTTGCCAGGTTTCTGTGGACAAGTCTGATGTTATTCTGATGGACCTTTCTCTGTATGTAAGGAATCTCTTCTCCCTAGCTGCTCTCAGAATCTCTTGTCTAAAATTGTAATTTGTCAGTCTCATAATCAAGTGCCTCAAGGTCTTTCTAGGTTCATTGATCATGAGGGGCGTTCTTTCTGCTTCTAGGATACGAAAGCTGGTTTCACTCCACAGATTGGGAAAATTTTCATGCAGAACTTGTTCAGCTATATCTGTAGTCTTTTCTCTTTCTCCACCCCTTCAGGGATCCCAATAACTCTGACATTGGAACATTTCATGATATCATTTATTTCCCTAATTCTGTTTTCATGGTTTCTATGCCGTTTCTTCCATGCCTACTCTGATTCTTTTTCTCTGTCATTTGTCCTCTAGATCACTAATTCTGTCTTCTGCCTTAGTTATCCTAGCTGCTAGAGTATTTAGATTAGATTGGATCTCATTGATAGCATTTTTAACTTCTCCCTGGGTGGCTTTCACGTCTGCCCTTAGAGATTCTATGTTGTCACTAATGGTTTTCTCCAACCTAGCCATTGCTAGGTTGATAATTGTTGCCCTGAATTCCCTTTCCGACATACTGTTTATGTTCATATCCAATAGTTCAATGGAGAGGGCACTGTGAATTTTTCCTCAGAGGAAATTTGAGGAAAATTTGGTGAGAGGTATTTGAGGGGATGTATAGCTGAATATATAAATCATGATCCAGGTAAGGTGCAACATGGAATGCTTTGGAGCAATAAGAAGTCACCATGAAAAAGAAAGAAAAAGAAAAAAGAGAGAGAAAGAGAGAGAGAGAGAAAAGAAAGAGAAGACCCAGCCAGAATGAGCCCCCAAAGTAAGATTTATAACGTATACAAATAAAAACAAACAAAAAGACTGACAAAAGTAAATGACAAGGAAAAAAAAAAAAAAGAACCCAGCCAAAATGAAACCCAAGGATAATATTTATATAATACCAGAATAAAAACAAATACACAGAATCACTGACAGAAGAAAAAGATGGGAGGGTGGTTATAATTCCTCAATGTGGGCGAGGAAGGTTATTTTGATTCTTCCTGGGTGTATCTTGATATCTTTGTTAAAGGACTCAACTTTTCAGAGATTAAAGGGAGATTAAAACTGGCTTATTATAGGGGTAGTATTGATTAGGGAAAGAGGATTACCTTGAAGATTATATCTATATGTATATTAAAAATAGAAAAAACCCCACAATATATATATGAAAAAAGTTCAAATTGAAAGGTTATTATGGAATATGTTGTATTAAACTTCTAGTTATGATGTTAAGTAAGTTAAAAAATTAAAAAGAATAAGAATAGTGAGAATGAATTAAAAAATAAAAGTTGTATCTATGAAATATACAGGTTTTAGGGCAATACCAGGAGCTTAATATATATTGTTTTCCCCTGATGTTGGACTTATACAGTTTTATGGGGACCCTGTGGTGGTTGTCCTCTCATTCTTTTGGCTTGCTTTGTGGGCGAGGGGCCTGTCCTGTTGTTTTTCAGTCAGTCTTGTGTGGGTTGAGTCATCTTGCCCCCTATCAAGGGGCTGGGCTCTGTGGAAACCAGCTTTTCAGGCTTTTGTTCTCTGGAGGTTTTTGTTCTTTGGCAGCTTTTTGTGGCTTTTCAGAGGTTTAGTGGAAAGCAAACTGCACCCAGACCTCTGCCTCAGGGAGAAGCGTCAGTCTACTCCCCTCTGGGTGGTCCAGGACACACAGACTCCCCCTCTGCAAAGTCCGCTGAACTGTGCGAACTGCCACAAGCAGTGCACGCCTCCAGCCACTGTCTCAGGGGTCACCCAAAGCACCTGCTTGTCTCTGCACCCCTGTTCCACTAAAACTGCAACCAATATTGGTCCAAGAAGTCTGCTTCCAGTGGTTGCCTTTGCTGGGACTGCTGTTTGGAGTCCAGAGCACAGGTCCTTGCAGGGGGATCCAGACCAGAGATCACCCTGAGTTCCTTCAGGTGGGGCTGGAAACATCCAGACCCTCTGCAGGTCGAAGAAACTACTGGCTAGTGTCCACATGGAGCTCTTCCAGGTGTGGGTGGGGAGTGAGGATGGACCCCAGTCGCACAGTGCATGCAGGGCATGAAAGGCTGTAGCTCTAGAGAAAGCAGGCTGGTGCCCACACAGAATCCCTCATGCAGGAGCGAGAGTGTACCCAGTCAAGTGGTGGTGCAAGCCATGCAATGCCAAGGGCTCAGGGCCCAGGAACTGGAGGTTCTGTTGCACTCTCTCTGGCAGGATGGTCACCAGCAGTGGCCATCCTGGGTCTGTGGGCTTAGACCTGTGCCCATGACCGCCTGATTCCACCAGTTGCCCCTTAAGATCTTTTGCTCTTTTTGAGTGCTTTTAACCAGACTTCAAGTTAATGCTGGTCCCCAATCACAGGTCATTTATTATTGGGGTATTACATTCCAATGGGTCACTTCTGGTGGCTCCCTCCCTCCCCCTTCTGTTTATCCTCTGATATCAGTCCGAGCATTCCCATTCTCCTTTACCTCTCCACTGATGTCTTCTGCCCCCATAGAGATTTGGAAGCATATAATCCTACATCTCAGGCTGATTTCATAGGTGTTCGGTGTTCTGGTAGCTCACTTTAGGGGGCCAGTTGAAATAGGGTCTCCTACTTCTCTGCCATCTTGCCCTTAATCCCTTGTATAACTTTTGACTCCCCCCAAAGTTAACTATAATAGCTCATTGTTCACTAGAAGCCCTACTGATGGCATAAACAGTTGATTAACACATATTTTGTGTGTTATATGTATTATATACTGTATTCTTATAATAAATCTAGAAAAAGGAAAATGTTATTAAGAAAATAATAAGGAAAACAAAATACATCTACAGTATTGTACTGTCTATCAGAAAAAATCTGCAAATAAATGGACCTGCACAGTTCAAACCCATGTTGTTCAAGGGTCGGCTACATAAATATGTCACAGGAAATGGTTATTAATCGCAGACTGATCACAGAAATAATAGTACATAATGCCCTATATCCAAACCAAATTATAAAAATGCTCTCATTTTAGATTTCTTATTCAGTTTATCAGACTTTTATGATGTACTCACACTATGCCTGGCTTTGTTAGTTACTGGAAATACAGAGGTTTGGCTTCATGAACCTTATGGGATGGTGAGGAGACACATTTGCAAATAAGTGATTACAACACAGGATTATGTGATAAATATAGAAACATATACTGGGAATAGAACACTAAATAGGGAATCTCCCAGGGGAGGAGAGTGGGGTTCAGAGTGACTTCACAAAAGTGGTGACTGAACTAAGTCTAAATGAAGAAGAAGATTATGACATGTGAATAAGGAGGGAGAGGTGAGAATAGCATTTGTGAAGACATGTAGAAAATATAGAAACATTTCGATAAGAATAATGAAAGCTAGTTAGTTAATTCACTTTCTTTTTAAAAGATTCTGAGTACTTGAACACATTAGACATGTTACATTTACTAATACAAATAATCAACTGTAATCTTATAGGTCAAACTGTCTATTAGCTTTTGTTGTGCAACATACCATCCCAAACTTAGTAGATTAATACAACAACCATTTTTAAGCTGAATACCTGTAATTTGTTTATTTAGGCTAGAGTTCACTTGTCATGGGCTAGCTCAGCTGATCTTGGCTAACTTCATTTATGTAACTGTAGCCAACTGGTGTGCCAGTGGAGGCTGCCAAATTAATGATGGCTTCAGCTGAGTATGAAAACCTAGAGTCACTCTTATATGGTCTTGTGTCGTCTACCAGGCTAGCCAGGGATGGCTCATATGGTGGTCTCGGGTCTTGAAAGAGTGAGGATTTGCCAAAGCCTTCAAGATGCCTAGGCTTAGAGCTAATACATTATTGCTTTCCCCACAGGTTTTTTTTTTTGGTCAGAACATGTCCCAGTGTGAACCCATATTGAAGGGGTAGAGTAATAGACTCCACTTCTTGATGAAAGTAGCTCCAAAGAGCTGTGGCCACTTTGTTATCTATCACAGCTAATCAGTAAATTATTAGACTAATAGACATTGGTGACCTTGTCTGTATAGTCATGGGAACTTCTCACTACCCTGCCTCCCACTCCCTTATAAGCAGGTATCAGTCTCCTTACATGACCTAGGATGACCAACCATCCTGGTTTGCCCTAGACTATTCAGGTTTTATCACTGGAAATTCTACATTTAAGAAACTCCTTAACTGTAAGTAAACCAGAACAGTTGGTCACCTTACACCTTCTCAAAGATAGTATATTTCAGATTGGCCTAATTCAGCTCAGGCCAGTGAGAACTATCTTCAACAATTTTAAAACTGGAATTGAAAGAAAGAGAGTCTCTATCTCTTTCTGATGCTTGATGAAACATTCAGATATAGAACTTATGTTTGTTGGTTATGTTTCTTACCTTGTGGAAAAATAAAGTGTATAATAAGAGAGAATGAATCTAAACTGCAAAAAGAAGCAGGAACATCTCTTGTTGATTCATTTTTATTGAGGCTCATCAACATTTTATTGTTTAATCCTTCCCTGGATTCTAAGAGATAATAAGTTTCAGTTTATGATCAAGTCAGTTCAAATTATATTTCTGTCACTTGCAACCCCAAAGTGTCTCTGTTGGTATCTAGAAGTGAGTGTGTAACTGACAGATTCTAAAATATGGAATAAGCAACATGAATCAGGAGCAGGGTTAGGTTCCTATGTCCCAGCTTGACAAACTAGTTCTTGATAACAAAGTTAAACTGCCAACATTATTTCTTGGAACTTTTCATTCCCACCAAAGCTCAACTTCATAGGAAATATTCAGAATAGCAGAATTTGTAAGCTTCTTGCATTCCTCATAAGATATTGCAAGTAAGAGATAAGCACCTGTTCAGCAGTTAGGGAATGGAAGACTACTCTTTAGTCATTAAGAAAAACCCTTTCTGCTTTGAGCCAATGATCTGAGACTGTCAAAGACAGTTTTTTACTGAATGGCAGAAGATAAATTCTTTAGCTTACTCCGAAGTTCATTTCTGATTAGGAACTATGGATCCTGGCAATTAGAATGGCAGTATCTTACGAGGAATATCATGGCTTTTGAATTCCCTAAGTTCATTCCAAGCACTTTGTTGAGCCTGCCCTGCCTAATGGAGGGGTGGTTGCTTTTGTGAAATGTCCCTCCTGAAGAAGGGACAACACAACAGAAGAATTGCAGGATTAAAAAATCAAGCATCATTAAATATTTTAACATTTAAAATATTATATTTTGTAAAACTTCAGTAAGCTCACAATACATTAAAAAGTTAAACAAGCTATTTTGTCATTGGAAAAAGTTAAACAAGCTATTTTGTCATCAGAAGTTTTAACCCTTTAAGCTCAAAATAATTCTATTACATCCATTTCTTATTTACTAAAGACTTGTGGGGGTGGAAATCTGCTTTAGTTTCATTTTAAGGCAGCTGGATTTACAATCCATATTTAAAAGATGCTTTCAGGGTTATAATAATCATATGCAGGAAAATGCATACAGCTTATTTCAAATATGCTTGGAGGAGAAGATTTCACTGAATTAAATCTTCAGGTTTCATTTATCAGTGCTGGCACCTGTTTGTTGAAATTAAAATGCAATAACTTTATCAAAACTCTTCTGTTTCATTTACTTGCATTGATGAAGATACACTCTCCCACAAAGTATAAAATCTTGAGCAAGTCCTACCAATTATTTAAATTTTACATTTTTTAGCAAGTAAAGGGATTTGACCAGAAGTTGTAGGATACTTAAAATTGCAATACAAAAAGGCTCCATCCTTTAACATTTTTCAAGGATATTATTTCTGTTCTGCCAGTCAACATTATTGTGCACCCACTGGGCATAATGCTGAAGTATTATCCTCATCAAGTATTACTGAAAGCCTTCTTGACTAGTAGGCTAAGGACTCAGGGGTGGAAAGGCGCATTTTTTACTCTCTAGGATTTTATGGTTTAAGAAAGGCAACACTGAAGAGACCAAGATTTATCCAAAACTGGATAAATACATGAATTAAGTAAGTAATTAAAATATTTATCAAAAGAATCAGTTGTTTGAGAGGTAGATTCATGGGTGCTGCAGCTGTAGAACAGCATACATGGGAAAGATGGTTCTCTCTCTTCTGTTACTTAGAGAAGAATTTATGGAAGGAGTAGAATTTGAAGATTGTATATACGTGTTGTGTATGTGTCATGTATGTGAGTGCATGCATGTGTCATGGTGAAGGAGGGTCATTGATACATTTCCAAGTATAGGATGAAACTTGAGAGAATCATGACCACATTGCCTGTGTTGTTGAATGAATTTGAATGAATGAACAAATGAATGCATGAATAAAGTTTGAAGAATAAGCAAGTCTGTTTGAGATAGTAAAAAGAACAAAGGCAGCAGGAAAAAAGACAAGCTTTATACGATTGTCCAGAATAATCTGATAAATTACCTCCAGGCAGAGCATGTATATTTGGAGACCTACTGAGTAGTGGGAAACCATCCTAAGGCCTTAAAGCAATAAACAGATAATCATTTATCACATTCCAGAGTAGTCATACTTAGCTAAAACACTGAGAATGAATGAGTAAGCATCAAACAGGCAAAAACAAGAAAAAATTTTTCCAAGAAGGAAAGAGCGTGTCCCACCTGGGGGGAAGGAGAAGGTTAGGTTCATCAAAATGGGGGCTTAAATACATAAAAGGGAACTTACACAGGGGTAGGGGCTGAGGAAGTGATGAGAAATGAACTGGAGAGATAAATAGTGGCACGGAAGGCCTTGTGAACCCATTGTAAAACAAAAAATTGAGACCTAGATTGAAGGCATTGGGAAGGCACTGTCAGTTATAAAAGATGATCATATTTGTATTTTAGAAAAAGTCCTCTGGCTGCAGTGTGCAGGCTGGAATGGAGTGGGGAGACAAAGACAAGCCGGGTAATCGGGAGGGTGTTGCCATTATCCAGATGCAAATCTAGAAAATTTCAGTGACGGGGGAAAGAAATGAGAACATTTAAATTGTACCTTAGAGGTTAGATAGGGTTTTGGCAAGAATTCTACATCAGTTAATGTGTCCTCAAAGCATCACTTCAGGTGGCGTTGAGGCTGATCACTTGCTTAACGCTGTATTGCCACATTTCTTCATCATAAAGTACATATAAGCCCTAAGTTATGAAGAAGTAATATGTGGGACAATTCTTTGAGAAACTGTATGAATATCCTAACCCCAGGGTTTTTTGTTGTTGTTGTTGTTTGTTTCTTTTTTGAGCATTCATTAATTGTTAAATCAATGAATCCCCAGGTTTCAGCATTCATTGATTGTTACCTGTATCAATTATAAAATGGGAAAATTTTATAAATGGCAATATAAACCTGCCATTTTATATTTTTATTTCTATTTATTTTTCTTTGGCTATCTCTTCTCCCTCCTTTATTTATTTGGACTCATGGACTCTCTTCTAAATCAGTATAATATAATCAGTTCCTGTAATCATTCATTTCGATGTTCAGACTGTATCTAATTTTGGCCAGTGAGAGCCTACTGGAGCTGGCTTCTGTGTCCTTTGACATGCCTCTATCAGTTTTGAGTACCTCCTTTGTGGAATAACAAAATGTTTCAGAGTCTCCTTGAACTTCTCACTCAGCCCTAAAATCATACTTTTGTCTAAGGAGATTATTATTATCTTTTACGTGGAAAGTAATATTTAGAAATTTAAGAAACAAAAAACTGGGCCCTAAGTAAGGGTGTTATTGCTCTTACTATATGGGTAACTATAGGGTGTTATTGTTCTATGCCTTTTCAGTGAGAGAGCTAGAAAACGTGTGTGTGTGTGTGTGTGTGTGTGTAGATAGATATTTTTTAAAATCATGAGTTCATATTGATAACTCAAATTCTAATCTAATACTGGGAAGTTATTCCTCCTTATCATTTGATCTATATTTGTATTTCCTTTCTCTCATAGTGCAAATTCTGTTTCCCAACAGCAGCAGCATAACCGCCCATTCACTCAGTTCTAATACATGTGCTTGCACCTAGGTGTGTACACACACACCTGGAATTACTACACTAATACCACCAGCACCATCAGATATAACAAGTAAAATTCAAGATTTCTTTGTAATTATTTTTTGCCCTGAGGGTAGAAACAGTATTGTGTTTAAAAATTTGTTATAAACTATATAAAATTTCTTCTTTATCCATTCATCTATTAATGGTCACTTGGGTTGGTTGCTTCCATAGTTTGGGTATTTTAAATAATGCTGCAATAAACATTGGAGTGTATATATCTTTTCAAATTGGTGTTTTTGTATTTTTTGGGTAAACACCCAGTAGTGTAATTACTGGATCATATGATATTCCTGTTTTTAATTTTTTGTGGAGCCTCCATACTGTTTTCCACAATGGATGCACCAGTTTGCATTCCTACCAACAGTGCATGGAGTGGAGTGTTCCTTTTTCTCCATATCCTGGCCAACACTTGTTCATATATCTTTTCGCATTAGTGTTTTTGATTTCCTCAGATAAATATCCAAAAGTAGAATTGCTGGATCACATGGTTGTTCTACTGAGTAACCTCCATTCTGCTTTCTATGGTAGCTATACCAATTCGTATTCCTACCAACAGAGCACAGCCTTCCCTTTTCTCCATATACTTGCAGGCACCTGTTCGTTCGTTCGTTCTTTCTTTCTTTCTTTCTTTTTTTTTTTTTTTGGCTTTTAAAAAAATTAACATATAATGTATTATTTGCCCCAGAGATACAGGTCTGTGAATCATCATGCCTACACATTTCACAGCACTCACCATATCACATACCCTCCCCAATGTCCATAACTCAGCCACCCTATCCCTCCCCACTCACCCCCCAGCAACCTTTGGTTTGTTTTGTGGGATTAAGAGTCTCTTATGGTTTGTCTCTCTCCTGATCCCATCTTGTTTCATTTTTTCCTTCCCCACCCCGCAAACCCCTGCCCTGCCTCTCAAATTCCTCATGTCAGAGAGATCATATGATAATTGTCTCTCTCTGATTATTTCGCTCAGCATAAGACCCTCTAGTTCCATCCATATTACTGCAAATGGCAAGATTTCATTTTTTTGATGGTTGCATAGTATTCCGTTGTATATATATATATACCACATCTTCTTTATCCATTCATCTGGTGGTGGACATCTAGGTTCTTTCCATAGTTTGGCTATTGTAGACATTGCTGCCGTAAACATTCAGGTGCATGTGCCCCTTCGGATCACTACATTTGTATCTTTAGGGTAAATACCCAGTATTGAGATTGCTGGATCATAGGGTAGCTCTATTTTCAACTTTTTGAGAAACCTCTGTACTGTTTTTCAGAGTGGCTACACCAGCTTGCATTCCCACCAACACTGTAGGAGGGTTCCACTTTCTCCACATCCTTGCCAGCATCTGTCATTTCCTGATTTGTTAATTTTAGGCATTCTGACTGGTGTGAGGTGGTATCTCATTGTGGTTTTTATTTGTATTTCCCTGATGCTGAGGGATGTGGAGCATTTTTTCATGTATCTGTTGGCAATCTGGATGTCTTCTTTGCCGAGATGTCTATTTATGTCTTCTATTTCTTGATTGAAATATTTGTTCATAGGGTGTTGAGTTTGATAATTTCTTTATAGATTTTGGATACTATCCCTTTATCTGATATGTCATTTGTGAATATCTTCTCCCATTCTGTCAGTTGTCTTTTGGTTTTGTTGACCATTTCTTTTGCTGTGCCAAAGCTTTTGATCTTGATGAAGTCCCAATAGTTCATTTTTGCCCTTGCTTCCCTTGCCTTTGGTGATATTCCTAGGAAGAAGTTGCTGTGGCTGAGGTCAAAGAGGTTGCTGTACTTGTTATTTCTCACTTTTTGATAATAGCCATTTTACCAGGTGTGAGGTGATACTTATTATGGTTTTAATTAACATTTACATGATGCTTTGTGATATTGCTGTTGGTGATCTTTTCATGTGCCTGTTGGCTATCTGCATATCTTCTTTGGAAAAATGTCTCCTTAGATCCTCTGCCCATTTTTGTTTATTTTGCTATTGAGGTTTAGGAATTCTTTATATATTCTGGATAGTAGCCCTTTATTTGATATATGATTTGCAAATATTTTCTCCCATTTGAGCAGAGAGCCTGATGCGGGGCTTGATCCCAGGACCCTGGGATCATGACCTGAGCCAAAGGCAGAGGCTAAACCACTGAGCCACTCAGGCGCCCTAAATAAGTAAAATCTTTAAAAAAATAAAATGTAGCTGAATTCATAATTAAATAGTCACCATCCATTTGTTATCTCACAGTTTCTGTAGGTCAGGAATTTAGGCATGGTTTAACTGAGTCTGCTGTTCATGGTATCACAAGGCTGCAATCAAAATGCTAGCCAGGACTGTAGTATCATTTGAAATTCAGGTGTTCTTTTCCAAACTCATGTGTTGTTAGGATTCATTTCTTTATAGTTGTAGGACTGAGGTCTCTGTTACCTTATGGTATTTTAGACTGGATTGCTCTCAATGTCTACAGGCTGGTCTCAGATTATAGCTACATGAACTCACAATGTGGAAGCTCAGTTTTTCAAAGCAGGTAAATCCTCCTGATTTGAGGAAAAGCCCTAGTCACTAACTTAATTAGGTTTGGCCCAACTAAGATAGTGTCCCTTTTGCTTAACTCAGAGTCTACTGATTAGAGAGCCTAATTACATCTATAAAATCATTTTTGTCACATAACATAACCACAGGAGTGATATCTCATCTCACTCACAGATTGGGCCCATACCTGAGGGATAGGGATTATATGGAGGTAGAAATCTTGGGGGCCATCTTAGAATTCTGCCTACCACACAGACAAAGCTTAGTTTGTAGTTCTGTTTTTTCCTTTGCTTTATATGTCCTTCTGTCTGGTTCTTAACCTCCACATGGCTGACTCTAATTGTTAGGTTGGTTTCATTTTAAAAAGAGCTTCTTAGAGAGTTGTGTCCTAATAATACAATCTAGAGGCCATGCAATCATTTTGAATTTGAGTTCTCTGCATGAACTTTTAATTATCTGATAGGTTCTTATTTATTTGCTGGTTTATTTGTCAGTCATCATCCTTTTTTCCTTCTCACAACTAGAGTGTAAACAACCTTAGAATTAAGTGAAGCCTCTGTATTATTTACTGATTATATTACCTGTAGTCAAAGCAGTACCTTAATCAGTATTTATTGTCTAAATGAAGGAAACAAATGAATGAATAAATGAATGATGTAGTATAGGACTTATTTTCATGGTAGAATTTATTTATTTTAATTCTCTGTAAATAACTTACTTTTTTAAAAAAGTACACTTAGCTTCAGAGATGGGAAAAATGGAGGAGGAGGTGGAGGAGACCTCAGTTTTGTCTGGTCCCAGGAATTCAGCTAGATAGCTATCAAATCATTCTGAATACCTGCAAACTCAACCAGAGATCTAAGTAAAGAATTGATGAAATTCTACAAATAAAAAACTGACCACTTCTTGCAAGGTAGGAGGTGTGGAGAAGTGAATCCAAGGTGATATATGGGAAGACAAACTGTGAGGGGAAGGAGCCTCCATAAGCCAGCTACCAGAAAGTGATATAGTCATGGAGCACAAAATTGGAACTTTTCAGAGTCTTCTCCAGTAAGGGATGTCTCTGCATGAAAGGCACCCAGGTGGCAAAGCAGGGCTGAATCCTAGGTTAGACAGTGTGGTCCGAGGACCCCAGAATCACAGAAAGAATGGGGGTGCCTGAGTGTGGCAGAGTACCCAAGCATCAGAGCAGGAAAGCTGGCAGCAATCAGTGAACCCAGGAGTGGGCTTTCAGTTCAGTGTTGTCATAAACCCAGAACTGTGGTATGATCAGACAACTACTCTCTGAGCAGGGGCCAGCAAACCACAGAACTGGAGTGAGACCCCCCCCTTCCCCTGGGAGGGTGGCACAAGTCCTCACCACAAGAATCTGCAAAGTTTGGAGACTCAAAATGGGGTTGTGTGCCTGAGATAAAAATGCTCAGTCACAGGCTGGATGAACACAGAGTGTGGACAAAAACTAGAGAGAAAGAGTGATTGACTACTTTTCTTTGAGAGCTCAATGAAGAGTGGGAGATGAAAACTTTTAGCTCCAGGGCTGGAGATCAGAAGGCTGCTGTTTTCATTTTAATCCTCTGAAGCAGTGCAGAAAGCCCTTAGGGACCAAAAGCCACATAGAGCAATCTGGATGGTTTACACTGAGCCTGGCCTGCTGGCAAAGGCAATGCTATTCCACCCAAGGCAAAGACACAGATTCAGCACAACAGGCCCCTCCTCCAGAAGATCAACAAGAACATCCTGCTAATAACAAGTTTACCAATCACAGAGAATTGCAAAGTTCCACAGCTAGGGGAATATAGAATATAGAATTCATGTTTTCTTCTCATGATTATTTACTCTTTCAATTTTAATTTTTTTTCCTTTTCACCCAATTTCTTACTTTATCAATTCTTTTTATAAACTTTTTAGTTAAAATTTTTACAATACATTATCCTTTCATTGCATTTAATTTTGTTTTGGTATATATATAAGTTTTTCTTTCTTTACAATTTTGGGATATAGTTTCTTCTAACAAACAGACCAAAATACACCCAGAATCTAGTGTATTGCTCTGTTCTGTTCACCTGTCTGATTATATTCTTTCTCTCTCTTTCTTTCCTTCTTTCTTTTTCACCTTTAAACAATCATTTTTACAGTTACACTCTATCGTTTCATTGTATTTAATTTTGCTTTTGTACATGTGTAAGTTTTTCTTTCTTTACAATTTGGGAATCTAGTTTTCTAACAAATAGACCCAAATGCACTCAGGATCTAGTGTATTGCTCTGTTCTGTTCACCTGTCTGATTATATATTCTTTCTTTTTAAAATTTTATTTTTGATTTCAGGTCTCTTCTGATATGTCCAGTGTCTATTTGTCTGGGTTGTTGCTGTTTTAGTATTTTGTTCTCTCATTCATCTATTCTTCTCTGGAAAGAATGACAAGATGGAAAAACACCTCAAAAAAGAGAACAAGAGGCAGTACTTACTTCCAGGGACCTAATCAGTATGGATATAAGTAAGATGTTGGGACTAGAGTTCAGAATAACTATTATAAAATTACTAGCTGGGCTTGAAAAAAGCTTAGAAGACACTAGAGAATCCCTTTCTGGAGAAATAAAAGCACCAAAATCTAACTGAGTCAAAATCAAAAAGGCTATTAATGAGATGTAATAAAAAAATGGAGGCTTTAACCATTAGGATAAATGAGGCAGAAGAGAGAATTAGTGATACAGAAGACAAGATGATGGGGAATAAAGAAGCTGAGAAAAAAGGAATGAACAACTACCAAAATAAGAGGTGAGAATTTGAGAGATAAGAAATATCAAAGCAAAACAATTGGAACAATTGGGATCCCAGATGAAGAAAAAGGAGAGGGGAGAGAGGCAGAAGGTATATTTGAGCAAACTATAGTGGAGAACTTCCCTAGTCTGGGGAAGGAAACAGGCATTCAGTTCCAGGAGGCATAGAGAAACCCCTTCAAAATCAATAAAAATAGGTTAACATCTTGACACGTTATAGTGAAGTTTGCAAATTTCAAGGACAAAGAAGATTATGAATGCAGCTCAGGACAAGAGGTCCTTAACCTACAAGGTGGAAATATGAAATTGGCAGAAGACCTGTCCACAGATACCTAGAAGGCCAGAGAAGACTGGCATGATATATTTAGGGCACTAAATGAGAAAAATATGCAGCCAAGAATACTTTATCCAACAAGGCTGTCATTGAGAATAAAAGGAGAGATCAAGATCTTCCAGGACAAACAGAAACTAAAAGAATTTGTGATCACTGAACTAGGCTTGCAAGAAATATTAGAGGGGATCCTTTAAATGAAGAGAGAACCCCAAAGTAACATAGACCAGAAAGGAACAGAGACAATATATAGAAAGAGTGAATTTACAGGTAATAAAATGACATTAACTTCATATCTTTCAGTAGTTACTCTGAATGTAAATGGACTAAATCCCTCAATCAAAAGAAACAGGGTATCAGCAAGACCCATTGATTGATATGCTGTCTACAAGAGACTCATTTTTGACCCAAAGATACCTCCATATTTTTGAAAGAGAAGGGGTGGAGATCCATTAATCATGCTGATCAACAACAAAAGAAAGCTGGGGCAGCACTCCTTATATCAGACAAATTAGATTTTAAACCAAAGACTGTAAAAAGAGATGAGGAAGGACACTATCATAATTAATGGGTCTATACAACAAGAAGATCTAACAATTGTAAATATTTATATCCTTAAAATGGGAGCAGCCAATTATATAAACCAGATAATAACAAAATTTAAAAAACACATTGATAATAATGCAATAATAGTAGGGTACTTCAATACCCCCTCACTACAATGGACAGATCATCTAAGCAAAAGAGCAACATGGAAACAAGGGTTTTGAATGACACACTGGATGAGATGGATTTCACAAATATATTCAGACCTTACCCTCCTAAAGCAACATGTTCTTCTTGAATGAATATGTAACATTCTTTGAAATAGATCACATACTGGGTCACAAGTCAGGTCTCAACCAGTGCCAAAGATTGAGATCATTCCCTGCATATTTTCAGACCACAATGCTTTGAAACTTGAACTCAAACACAAAAGGAAATTTGGAAAGAACTCAAATACATGGAGGTTAAAGAGCGTCCTACTAAAGAATGAATGGGTCAACCAGGAAATTAAAGAAGAATTGGAAAAAATTCAAGGAAACAAATGAAAATGAAAACACAACTGTTCAAAATCTTTGGGATGGAGCAAAGGCAGTCCTGAGAGGAAAGTATATAGCAATACAAGCCTTTCTCAAGAAACAAGAAAGGTCTCAAGTTCCAACCTAACCCTATACCTAAAGGAGCTGGAGAAAGAATAGCAAATAAAGCCTAAACCCAGCAGGAGAAGACAAATAATAAAGATCAGAGCAGAAATCAATGAAATAGAAACCAAAGAATAGTAGAACATATCAACGAAACTGGGAGCTGGTCTTTGAAAGAGTTAATAAGATTGATAAACCCATGGCTGGACTTATCAAAAAGAAAAGAGAAAGGATGCAAATTAATAAAATCATGAATGAAAGAGGAGAGAACACAACCAACACCAAAGAAATACAAACAATTACAAGAACATATTATGAGCAAATATATGCCAGCAAATTTGACAATCTGGAAGAAATGGGTGCATTCTTAGAGATGTATAAACTACCAAACATGGGGGCGTCTAGGTGACTCAGTTGGTTAAGTGGCTGCCTTTGGCTCAAGTCATGATTCCAGGGTCCTGGGATTGAGCCCCTCATCAGGATCCCTGCTCAGCAGAGTTCGCTCTCTCCCTCTGCCTGCTGCTCTGCTTACTTGTGCTCTCTTTCTCTATCTCTCTGTCAAATAAATAAATAAAATCTAAAAAAAAAAGAAGTTATAAATTACCAAACCTGAACCAAGAAGAAATAGAAAACCTGAACAGACACATAAACAGTAAGGAAATTAAAGCAGTCATCAAAAATCTCCCAACAAACTGAGTCCAAGCCTGCATGGCTTCCAAGGAGAATTCTACCAAACATTTGAAGAAGAATTAGTACCCATTCTTTAGAAGCTGTTTCAAAAAATATTAATGGAATGAAAACTTCCAAACTCTTTCTATGAGGCCAGCATTACCTTGATCCCAAACCAAAAATTTGGGAGAATCCCAAATTCTCCAAAAGGAGAATTACAGACCAATATCCCTAATGAACATGAATGCAAAAATTCTCACCAAGATACTAGCCAATAGGATCCAATAGTACATTAAAAGGATTCTTCACCACAACAAAGTGGGATTTATTCCTGGACTGCAAGGGTGGTCCAACATCCACAAATCAATCAGTGTGATACACTACATTAATAAAGGACAAGAATTGTATGATCCTCTCAATAGATGCAGAAAAAGCATTTGAAAAAGTACAGCATTCTTTCTTGATTAGAACTCTTTAAAGTATGGGGATAGAGGGAACATACCTCAATATTTAAAAGTCATCTATATAAAGCCCACCGTGAATATCATTCTCAATGGGGAAAAAGTTACAACTTTTCCCCTAAGGTCAGAAGCAAGGCAAGACTGTCCACTCTTCACCACTGCTGTTCAACATAATACTAGAAGTCCAAGCCTCAGTAATCAGACAGCAAAAAGAGATAAATGGCATCTGAATTGGCAAAGAAGAAGTCAAACTCCCACTCTTTACAGATGACATGATACTCTATGTGGAAAACTCAAAAGACTCCTCCCCAAAATTCCACACAGGAATGTAGCAGGATACAAAATCATTGCACAGAAATCAGTTGCATTTCTAAACACTAACGATGAAACAAAAAAAAGAGAAATTAAGGAGTTGATCCCATTTACAATGGCACCAAAACCCATAAGATACCTAGGAATAAACATAACCAAAGAGGCAAAGGATCTATACTCTGAAACCTATAGCACATGCATGACAGAAATTGAGGAAGACACAAAGAAATGGAAAAACATTCCATGCTTGTGGATTGGATGAAGAAATATTGTTAGAATGTCTATGCTACCCAGAGCAATCTATACTTTCAATGCAATCCCTATCAAAATGCCATTGACATTTTTCTCAGAGCTGGAACAAATAATCCTAAAACTTGTATGGAACCAGAAAAGACCCTGAATAGACAAAGGAATGCAAAATAAAATCAAAGGTGGCAGCATCACATTTCTGGATTTCAAGCTGTATTACAAAGCCATAATCATCAAGACAGTATGGTGACTAACATATCATCATCATCATCATCATCATCATCATCATCATCATCATCAAAAACAGTATGGTACTGGCAAAAAAACAGACACAGAGATCAGTGGAAAAGAATAGAGAACCCAGAAATGGATCCTCAACTCTGTGGTCAACTAATCTTTGATAAAGAATTAAAGAATATTCAATGGAGAAAAGATAGTCTCTTCAACAAATGATGTTAGGAAAACTGGACAACAACTTGAAGAAGAATGAAACTGGACCATTTTCTTACACCATACACAAAAATAGACCCAGAATGGATGAAAGACCTAAATGTGAGATAAGAATCCATCAACATCCTAGAGGAGAAAGCAGGCAACCTCATTCACCTTGACCACAGCAATTTCCTGCTTGATGCATCTTTAAAGGCAGGGAAAACAAAGGCAAAAATGAACTATTGGGACTTCATCAAGATAAAAACTTCTGCACAGCAATAGAAGTAGTCAATGAAACCAAAAGACAACCCACAGATTGGGAGAAGATATTTGCAAATGTTTTAACTGATAAAGGGCTAGTATCCAAAATTTATAAACAACTTATGAAAACTCAACATTAAAGCACAAGTAAACCAATCAAGAAATGGGCAGAAGACATGAACAGAAATTTCTCCGAGGAGGACATGCAGATGGCCTCAGACACATGAAAAAATGCTTCACATCACTCGACATTAGGGAAATACAAATCAAAACCTCAATGAGATATCACCTCACACCAGTCAGAATGGCTAAAATTAACAAGTCAGGAAATGACAGATGTTGGTGAGGATGCAGAGAAAGGGGCACACTCTTATACTGTTGGTGGGGAATGCAAGCTGGTGCAACCACTCTGGAAAACAGTATGGAGGTTCTCCAAAAGGTTGAAAATAGAACTACCCTATCACCCAGCAATTGCACTAATGGGTATTTACCACAAAGATACAAATGTAATGATCTGAAGGGGTGCCTGTACCCTAATGTTTATAGCAACAATGTTCATAATAGCCAAACTATGGAAAGAGCCCAGCTGTCCATTGATAAATGAATGGATAATGGAGATATGGTATATATATATACCATGGAATATTACTCAGTCATCAAAGAAATTAAATACTGCCATTTGCAGTGATGTGGATGGAGTTAGAGGGTATTATGCTCAATGAGGTAAGTAAGTCAGCCAGAGAGAGTTAATCATAAGATTTCACTAATATGTATAATTTAAGAAACAAAATAAAGGATCATAGGGAAGAGAGGAAAAAATAAAACAAGAGGAAATCAGAGGGAAACAAACCATAAGAAACTCTTTAAAGAGATAGAGAGCACAAGCAGGAGAAGGGGCAGATGCAGAAGCAGACTCCCTATTGAGCAGGGAGCCTGAAAGGGGGCTTGATCCTAGGACCTGGGGATCATGACTTGAGCCAAAGCTCAACCAACTGAGGCTTCCAGGTGCCCAAGAGACTCTTAATCATAGGAAACAAACTAAGGGTTGCTGTTGGGCGGGGGGGAACAGGGTAACTGATGATGGGCATTAGGGAGGGCACATGATGTAATGAGCACTGGATGTTATATAAGACTGATGAATCACTGAACTCTACCTTTGAAAGTAATAATATGCCGTATGTTAATTGAATTTCAATTGAAAAAGAACAAGTATGACAAAAGAAATCAAATACAAAATAATAACAATAAATAAATAAAATTCACTTATTTAGAGTCCAAATAAGTAACTTGCAGTTTTCAGGTATGGTTTATTTAATAAAAGGGGGAAAAACACAAATTATTTCAGTATTAGGAACTTAAAAATCTACAAACATTTCAGTCATATTCTTTAAAGTTATTAGTCTTTTTGTGGCAGCACCTGGGTGGCTCAGTCGTTAAGCAGCTGCCTTCGGCTCAAGTCATGATCCCAGGGTCCTGGAATTGAGCTCTGTATTGGGATCTCTGCTCAGCGAGGAACCTGTTTCTCCCTCTCTCAGTCCCCATGCTTTTGTTCCCTCTCTTGCTATGCCTCTCTCTGTCAAATAAATAAATAAACAAAATCTTAAAAAAAAAGTCTTTGTGTTCTCACTTTCTGTTGTATTTATGTCATTTTCCATTTGCTCTTATATTTTATATAGGTTCATTCACAATAATTATACAGTTTTATGTCATACCTTTTTATCTAATAGATAATAGATATCTAATATCTAATAATATTAAATATCTAATATCTAATAGGCTTTACCTGTTGTTGCATAGTTTTACTAATTATCAACAATAGTATTTTAATCAGAAGAAGTACCTTTCTAGAGAGGCAAGTACGATATAGTAAAAAAGAACACTGGATTTTTAAATAAAACAGACATTCACTGAATCTCATTTTATCGTTTATTTATTGTATGGCATAGGTCAAATTATTTAGCTTTTCATAGCCCAGTTTCCTTGTCTGTAAGTGACAATAATACATCCCCCTTATAGAGCTTTTATGATAATTTAAGGAGTTATGAAAAATGCCCATCATAGCTTATTAGACATTAATTGCTTTTCCTTTACTTCCCTTTGTTTCTTTATTGATGTATATATTTATATTTACCAATATTTATATCAAGCATGATAAAGATATAATTGATGCAGTAGTAATACCTATCCATTTTTGAGTGCTTATTATATTTAGGGAACTATGCTTTGCACTTTACATAATCTTATCTCATTAAATCTTGTGACAACCCTGTAAGAGAGGTATTATTATCCTTGTTTCATAGTGATAAACTAAGAACTTAAGAAACTTGCTTAACATAAGTGGTGAGTCAAAAGTCAAAATTAAAACACATATTTGTAAGTTTTACCTTCTCTTGTATATTTTTTTTAGGATGAATTTCCATTAAGTATATTCATCAGGGTTCTCCAGAGAAACAAAATGAACAGAAACCCATAAATTCTGTCAAGAGTTGATGTTGCAGTCTGAGTCTAAAAATAGTCTGGAGGGAGAATTCCTTCCTTTTGGTGAACCTCAGTCTTTTCTCTGAAGAACTTCAACTGATTAGATGAGGTTCAACACATGTTATGGAGGGTAATCTGCTTTACTCAAAGTGTACTGATTCAAGTTAGTTACATCTTTAAAAAAAAAAAAGTACCTTCACAGCAACATCCAGGCTATCTTTGACCAAACAGCTGGGAACCATGACCTAGTCGAGTTGACACATGAAATTAGTTATCCAAATAAGTATAGTATATCAGTTCTTTTAAATTTTTTTTTTAAGATTTTATTTATTTACTTGACAGAGAGAGGTCACAAGCAGACAGAGAGGCAGGCAGAGAGAGAGAGAGGGAAGCAGGCTCCCTGCTGAGCAGAGAGCCCAACGCGGGACTCGATCCCAGGACCGAGATCATGACCTGAGCCGAAGGCAGCGGCTCAACCCACTGAGCCACCCAGGCGCCCAGTATATCAGTTCTTAAAAGGTTTCATGGTCAGAAAGAACTGGTTCAAATCTTAGCTTTCTAGAAAAATTCCACTGCCACCACCAGATTTTAAGTATGTTATTATTACCATAATCTCACCAGCATATGTATGTATGTTTTTTTATATATATATATATACATATACAATATATAAAAAATACCATATATGTGTATATGTATATAAATTTGAGAAGAAAGTAATATTATAAAGATTAGATGGTACTTATTTATTTGACAATTAGCAAACTTAGACATATTTCAATATGTATGTTTAACAGTTGTAGATTTTGTGTGATAAATTTCTGTTTTTTGTCCATTTGTCCACTGGGGATATTAATATTTCCTTTGTGTATAAATTTTATATAAAAGAAAGATAATGAGTAGCTTATGATATCTGCTGAAACTTTTTTTTCCATACTAAACACAGTGATTCCAGATTTGTACACATTGCAATTCTATTTATCCAGCAAACATTTATTCACCACTTACTTCTGTCATACTGGATCATACACTAATGGCATGAAGAAAGTAGCTTAGTTTTCATGACTCACAGTAGTACAAATGATATACACTACAGTAATATGGGAGCAGGACTCCCTTAATTCATTTTTGGAGGAGCTGAGGATGAGAAATTTGTACTAAATAACTGGGCTAAGATAACTGGATAAGAATTTTTTGTCCATTGAACCATTATATATTTTATATTGTTTGTAAGAAATTTATAACTTTAATGATTTTTTTCTTTAGATTGATATTTTGCAAAAAAAAATCATTGTTTCACCAAGAGGAATTAATTGTTCTGGAAATTACCTTCCCACTGTACAGAACTAGAATAATGGGCACAATATATAAAACAGCTGTTTTCAGTTGTTGACTGTTAGGCAGCACAGGTCTATGATCCCTGAAGAAGAGAAAAAAACGAGATGAGCTGCAACATCTTCCTGCTTTCTGTCTGGAGACATTTCATGGACAATAGCAGGGAGAGAAACCTAAACAGAGCTCAGTGTTCTCCATGAATTGAGAAGACAGAGTTTAGATTTCAGGTAGGTCAGAGTTGCCAGGATTTGTAAGATAGTGTACTGTGAAGGTGGGAGGTGGATACAGTGAGACCTGAACGTCTGCAGAAGGGTTCTATCAGTTCTGATTGAGTACTGATCTGCATCAAGAATGTGGAAGAAGAACAAGAAAGCAGTTCTTTTGATTCTAGGATTTCACACAAAGTTGGAAATATTTTGTATTCCTACTAGCCAGAAAGAAAGATGTAACTTCTAAGACACAGGGCACTCTAAATAGAGTACTCAGAAGAGTCTCACTTTATTTATTTATTTTTTTAAAGACTTTATTTATTTATTAGAGAGAGAGAGAGAGAGAGGGAGAATGAGAGAGAGCATGAGAGGAGAGAGGTCAGCTGGAGAAACAGACTCCCTGCTGAGCAGGGAGCCTGATGTGGGACTAGATTCTGGGACTCCAGGATCATGACCTGAGCTGAAGCAGTCGCTTAACCAACTGAGCCACCCAGGTGCCCTGAGTCTCATTTTAATAATGGTGATAAACTAGACTTAAAATAAAGATTGTTCTGGAACCATCCTAACAAAGCTAGAGAGAAAGACTTGAAATAATTAAAGTGATCTGAAGTAAATTATGTATGAGTAAAAAGGAATATAACAAAATCCAGCACTTAACAATGTGAAATTCACAATGTTTCCCAAATGATAAAAAATTATTTGCATGTAAAGAAGCAGTAACTCAGAGAAGAAAAAGAATCAGCCATATGGATAAATGACAGAGATGATGGACTTAGCAACCATGGGCATTAATACAGCTATTACAATGTTAAATAAATATGCTTAAGCATGTAAAGGCTCAGGTCATGATCTCGGTCCTGGGATCGAGCATGATGAGGAGAAAAAGACTCAAATGGAACTTCTAGAGATAACAAATATGATAGCTGAGTTGAAAACTACACTGGATGGGATCAATATTAACTAGGAATGAAGCAGAGAAATCAAGAGCTTAAAGATATAGCAATAGAAACTAAAATGAAGAACACAGGAAAAAAAAAAAGAAAAAGACTGGCAAAAACATGATCAGAGCATCAGTGAGCTGTGGGACAATCTCCTCAGCTAAGATACATGTCCTTGATGTCTAAGAAAGGGGTTGAGAGATAGAAAAATTAGCAGAGAGAAATAATGTGTGAATTTTTCAAAATTTGATGGAAACTATTCACTTACAGATCCAAGAAGCCCAACAAACCATTAGTATACTTAAAGAAAATCACACCAAGGTGTATTAAAATAAAATTACTGAAGAGGTGCCTGGATGGCTCAAGTCAGTTGAGTTTCCAGGTCTTGATTTTGGCTCAGTCATAATCTCGTGTTTGTGAGGTTGAGCCCTGCATCAGGCTCCATGTTCAGCGGAGAGTCTGCTTGAGATTCTGTCTCTTTCTGCCCTTTCCCCCCAACACTAACACAAAGAAATCTACAAAATAAAACAAAATTACTAAAAACCAGAAAAGAAAAATTCTAAAAGCAACCAGAGAAAAAAGTCACGTTACTCACAGGGGAACAAAGATAAGAATGAAAACAGACTTCTTGTCACAAACTATGTGACAAGATTCATATTTGATGAGTATCAAGTCATGATCTTTAAATCACTAAAAGAAAAAGCTGTTAACCCAGGTTTCTACTCTTAGTAAGCATATCTTACAGAAATGAAGGTGAAATGAAAAATTTCAGACAAACAAATACAAAGAAAATTCTCTGTCCACACCTATACCATAGAGAGATTAAAGGAAATTTTTTAGGTAGAAGACAAAATGTATCAAAATGTATCAAATGGAAATGTTATCTGCCAAAAAATGAAAAGCTCCCAAATGATAAATGTGTGGGTAAATGTAAAAGATGATTGTCTAATTATTTTTTATTCTCCTTGAAATATAATTGACTATATTGTGAGATTTGTAGCATATGTAGAATTAAAACAGATGCTACTCTAGTTCTTTTTTCTTTGTCAGTAACGTGCTTTGTTTTTTTCTTCTACAAAGTGGTAACATTTTCTGTTTACTCTTAGAGCCCAAAATTTCATCAGGTTACCTTTAAATATGTATTACTAATTAATGAATTTACTTGCTTATTTAATATGTGTCATTTTTAGAGTAATCCTTGGGAATTTGTAAACTCTTTTAATCTGAACATAACTTTAGAGCAGAAAGTTTTTCTGTTGTTTCGCTATTATTACATCTTCATTTGTTCTTACTCCATTATTTATACTTACAAATGCTAAGTTTATACTTGCCTTTAATAAAGGTTTCTTTCTTTCTTTTTTTTTTTTTTAATTCTGCACTGTCTCCATCTGATTTTCTAGAACACTAAATTGGTTTTCTTCAGTGGTCTTTATCATTTTCTTGGCTGAATTTTAAAATTCAAGTACCCTTTATTTGGGTTCTGGAGACCCTTTTTACATATTCTAATTTTATATACTTAGGGGATCACAATAGATTTTTCTTCATTTTTTTCCCTCTGTGTCCTCCATTGTTTTTGCCTCCACCATCTTGTTGATCATCTAAGTTTGCTCCTTTTTAGTTGCTCTGCCAACTTAAATGGCTTATTGATCCTTCTCTGCCTGTTCATATAATTGGGTATGCGATCCTTCCACACTTGTACTGCCCAGGCTTTGGAATCTCTTGAAAGTGGTAATTAAAAATTCAGAGGGCTGGATTTACCCTCAGAGCTTTTAGTGGGAAAGCTTATTTAGCTTTTAACGGGAGATCTGTATTTTTCAGTGCAATCGGGGATGCATTGAATTTAGCCCAATCCTGTAATTCCTCTCCAATGAAAAGTAACATCTGGCCTTTTTAAATGAACAAGCAGAAGTTTCTCTCCTAACTCAGGGATATCCATGGATCTGTGACATTTGGTGAGAGAGAAAAAACTAGAAGAGGCTATACTCTCTCACTCCTTGCCAGTAAATGTCAGGCCAGAACTGTATTTTCTTTCTTAGGACTTGAGATACCAGGTGATTCTGGGTTCCTCTCTTGGGTCAGCGTAGACATACTTTTTTTTTTTTTTTTGAGCTCGAGTGACTCTTCCAGGGACTTAGGAAAGAGAAGGAATAGAGAATATGGACACAGTCTAACATCTTCCAAGAATCCTATTCCTCAACTCTCCAACAGAAATTAGGTTCAATCTTATTTAGTTGTCTGGTAAGATATATCACAGAATAATTATGGAACATCCTAAATATCCCCCCTTTTTAGAAGTGTTGCAATTTCTGCCGAGAGAGTTGTTTTATTGGGTAACTTTTAAGTGAACTTTTTTCTTTTTATAAAGAAATGGAGAATTTATTCAGAGGAACAGAAGCAGCTGGAGATTTGACTGGGTCATTTTGATTCCCGGTAGGAGTTAACTGCAATTCAACAGTGTTCTCAGCAGCAGACTTTCTTTTACTTCAAAGTCCTAGAACTTTAGGAAGAGACTCTAATTATAAGATTTTTTATGGAAAACACTTGGAAATTATTTCCCACTGGTGCAGTTTTAAATACAGTAATCACATTCCTTCCCTACGCCCACCTCCCCAAAAGCCCCCACTAAATTATGTATTTTTTTAGGTTATAATATTTGCTATTTTACAGGCTTCAGGGTAAAAAATATTTTAGAAGAACAACTGATAGTGCTGTTTAGAGCTTACTTACACCAGTCTTGTCTTGGTGCATGGCTATCCTTCTGATCTCACCTCTGTTGAGCAGGACCTGGAGACAGAGATGAGGCTAAAAACTAGAAAAAAGATGCAGGCCTAGAAAGAGAGAGGAGAGGAAAGATTTTTGGAAGAAGGTGTCTTTAGAAAAATGTAAAGATTCACTTTTTTAAAAAGATTTTATTTATTTATTTGACACAGAGAGAGACACAGTGAGAGAGGGAACACAAGCAGGGGAGTGGGAGAGGGAGAAGCAGGCTTCCCACTGAGCAGATAGCCCCATGCGAGTTTGAACCCAGGACTCTGGAATCATGACCAGAGTCGATGGCAGGCGCTTAATGACTGAGCCACCCAGACACCCCTAAAGATTTACTTTAATAAGTTCTTTTAAGTATTTTGGAATCTTGTTAAAGAGTGTGTTAACCTTATTTTTGGATAGATGTTATTAATCTGGACACATGCAATATTGAGTTTGCTTTGATTCATTTCACGTATATGTTATCAAGATTTACACCTCAGTTCTTCCTGTGTCTCACAACACGTTTTCCTACTCTCTTAAACTCCCTCTTTTTTTTTTAAGTCAAATTGTGTCATTTTATAATTTACATTTATAGAATAATACTCCTTGCCAACAGTAAGGATTACATTTTCTCATTTGTTTTCCAGATTTTGCCTTCAGAGTAGCTAGATGGCACTTTGAAGTGGAAGTATATTTAGTAGTCATGTTATTTTAACATTTCCAGAAGTGAAAGACCTAAAAAGAAATGAGAACCAAGAGTACATTTTTTAAACTCAAGTTAGAAAGAACCATTATTTGAATACTTCAAATTAACACAAATTGCTTGGTTTCTCTTAATAAACGTAGTGAATCTTACTTATTTTTATAAATTATTTGTAAAACATAAAATGTGAAGATAAGATATGAAAATTATGAAATTCGCTTAAATTCTTAGGACTGCCTCTGCTTTCTGGTAGACATTTAACCAGCTTAGTATCATTACTGGAATCACAAAAAGAGTAATAGTCACTCAGTTTTTAAAAAAAAAGACATTTTTTATTACAGACAATTTGGGAAATAGAAAATGTATGAAAAAGAAAATGAAAATTTACCTTTCATAGATATATATATATATGTTTATATATAAAATATTTTTTATTAATTATTTTTATTAACATGTAATGTATTACTTGCCCCAGGGGTACAGGTCTGTGAATTGTCAGGCTTACACACTTCACAGCACTCACCATAGCACATACCCTCCCTAGTGTCCATAACTTAGCCACCCTATCTCTCCCTCCTCACCCCCAGCAACCCTCAGTTTGTTTTGTGGGATTAAGAGTCTCTTATGGTTTGTCTCTCTCCTGATCCCATCTTGTTTCATTTTTTCCTTCCCTACCCCCCAAGCCCCCACTCTGACTCTTGAATTCTAGAGATATATTTTATCTTAGTTTTTTCATATATAGATGACTAAAAATAAAACTGCATTTTAAGTCTTCACTTATCATGGGAATTTTTCCATGCAAATAACTTTTCAAAAATTTTACCTATAATAATATTCCAGTATATGGAGGTAGCATAATTTCATTATTTCCTACAGTTAGAAATTTAGGTTGCTCAGAAATTTATTTGATCATAAATAATACTAAGAAACATACTAAAAAAAGGTATATATACACATTTTTGTGTGATTAGGTTGGTAGAGTTGAAATAAATTTGTTAAAGCATATAGTCAATAATATTTGTGGCTTATAAGAGTATTCCAATTTGATTGTAGAAAGTTTGCAAGATTTAGAAGAGTGTAAAGAAATAATTTGAATTGGCCATTATTTCACTATTTAGAGATAACTTTGATTAAAAATTTAAAAACCAAATTAATGTGCCCAGGGTTTGTTATACTGCTTTAAAAAAAATGAATTAAAATGAAAATTGTCCATAGTAACTTCTGAGAATATGATTTATAAATATTTCATCGTATAGATATAACCTAATTATTTAATAATGTTTTTCTGTTACATGTTAAGTTCTTTCAATTATATAATCCTTTAGCCTAAATGTTACATTTTTCCTCTAGTATAGAGACCTAGAAGTGGAATTTTTTTAAAAGCGATGAAAGAGGGGGCGCCTGGGTGGCTCAGTCAGTTAGGTGTCTGCCGTTGGTTCGTGTAGTGAAGTGACCTCAAGGTCCTGGGATTGGAGCCCCGTGTTGGAATCCCTTTTCCCTCAGTTCGTGTTCTCTCTCTCTTTCAAATAAATAAATAAAATCTAAAAAAAAAAAAAAAAAGTGATGAATAAGAAGAAATTCTTCTTCAGGTTCTTTATGCACACTATCAACTTATTTTTGGGGGTGCATGGGTGGCTTGGTTGGTTAGGAGTCTGCCTTCAGCTCAGGTCATGATCTCAGGGTCCTGGGATTGAGTCCCACATCAGGCTCCCTGCTCACTCCGGGGCTTGCTTCTCCCTCTGCCTCTGCCTCCCTCTCTCATGAATAAATAAAATCTTTAAAAACAAATCAACAAAAAAAACCCCTGTTTTTCAAAAGATTTAATCAAGTTCTGTTCCTAATTCAAATCCCCTCATCAGCATTACATGTGATGCTTAAAAAAAAGAGTGCCAATTCGATCAGTGAAAGCTAGCACTTTGCTATTTGTATTTCTGTTTCTTTGAGTGCTAATAAGCACTTTTTGTAGGATCGCGGGCTAATTGTATTACTTTTAAAAATGATCTTTTCAAGTCTTTTATATATTTTAAAATTACTATGCTATTTTACTTATGGATTTGTGGGGTCTTTGCATTTAAGGATATTATTACTTTGTTGTATTTATTGTAAATTATTTTCCATGGATGTAATTCATTTTCAAATTTATTAAGAATGTGCAAATACAGGGTTTAATTTTTTAATGAAATAATGTCTCTAAATAATTTCTTTTACATGCTTGCTATTTTTTTTTATTAGATAGTTCTTTAAAAGAAAGTGCTTTTTTCCCCCCTCCACAAGAGACTTTCAATTCACAAGGTTTCCATTTGCTATGGTATGTAGAAAGAAGCTTAACATTCCCCCCCAGACATTATAAACTTATTTCCCATTATAGTTTATTGAGTAATCCATTCATTTTCCATGGATATTTTGATGCTTCCTTTTTTTTGTGTTAGGTATTTACATAATAAAGATTATATATTACTATCTGAGCTAGTACTATTTCTTCTATAATTTTTGCACAAGTACTAATGTTTCACCTTTTATAGTACTTATCTTCTTTTTCATAATTAATTTTTTTCTCTTTATTCTGTTGAACTTTCTATTCATTTTGCTACTTTTCCCCTCAAGTCCAACAGAGATCAATTTATTATTTTAACCATTCATTAAAAAGTATTTATTGTTGGGGTACCTGGGTGGCTCAGTGGGTTAAAGCCTCTTCCTTCAGCTCAGGTCATGATTCCAGGGTCCTGGGATTGAGCCCCACATCGGCTCTCTGTTCAGCAGGGAGCCTGCTTCCTCCTCTCTGCCTGCCTCTCTGCCTACTTGTGACCTCTGTCTATCAAATAAATAAATAAATAAAAATCTTAAAAAAAAGTATTTATTGTTCAACTCATATAATCATACATGGACAACTTCAGCCCTCAATTTACTATAGAATTTTGATTGTAATTACAAGTAATGGGCCTTTATTTGAGGATGATTTAACATCTTTGGAACATTCAGCCTTTTCAATCAAAATTATGGTATCTCTCTTTTTGAACTAGTTTTCCTTTGTCTCTCAGTGATGTATTTTTATGTTTTATAATCTCACAGCTTTGTTTACCAAAGGCCTCCACATCTCCCATTAAGGTTATTGTTACCTATTTTGATTGTGAATTTCAAATTTTTGGGATCATATCTTTTTTGTATTACATGTTCTAGGAAGTTTTCTTATATATAGAAAGACTGTTTATTATGTTTATTTTATAACCACTAGTCATATTTTACCCTCCTAAACTATAATAATTTTCAGCTGCTCTTCTTAAGTTTTATAAGTATGTAATTGTTTCACCTGAAAATAATGTGATATTTTCATAATTATATGTCTATCATTTAGGATATAATTTTATGAACTCTTTTTCTTGACTTTTGCATTGGCAAGAACTTTAATGACATTAGATAATAATGACAGTGATGGAAATTGTTATTTTCCCACTAATTTTATTGTTATTATGTACTGTTGATTCTTGTTTTAACTATCTTTTTTCTATAGTTTACTAGATGTCTTTAGGGATTTTTTTTTCAGTTTTATTAAATAACTTTTTGATATATATTGAAACAACTTACATTTTATTTGATCCATAGCATTCCCAGTTTAAATCCATATTGTATTATTATTTAAATATGCTATTGGATTTTTCATGTTGTTATTTTACTTAGGATTTTAAGATGTAAATCATTTCACTCATTTTTAATAGCAAAGATGTTTGATTTAACATAAATTTATCATTGAGCTTTTCTTTGCAGTTTATTATAGGTTTTAACGTACCAACTTCTTTCTTGTTTTTATTCTGTAAACAATATTTAACTATTGTCCATTTCATCCCTCCTCTTTAGCCCTATAGTTACCATTTAAGTATTTAAAATAATGTTTTGAAATCTGGAGTAGGTGGGCTTTTTTTTTTTTTTTGGCTTAATATTTTTTGGTAATTTTTAGAGATTTTCTTTTATTTGTTTTGCTTTGACATCATAATGAGAGGAAATCAAATTTATCCTCTAAGGAATGGGATTTTTTATGATATATTCTAAGGTAAATTTTTGTAAACATTCCATAAACGTTTAATAAGAGACTTTGGTTTT
Source organism: Lontra canadensis (assembly GCF_010015895.1). Classification (NCBI taxonomy): domain Eukaryota; kingdom Metazoa; phylum Chordata; class Mammalia; order Carnivora; family Mustelidae; genus Lontra; species Lontra canadensis. The sequence goes on along the minus strand of NW_022631046.1, from coordinate 13,649,759 downwards.
TCTTTGCAGCTACACCTTTTTACACCTTTTATATTTTATAATAATTTTCATTATTAATTTTGTTATTCAATCACTATGTTTTATTTTATTTGCGTTCTATATCTTTATAGATTGACAATAGAGTGGAGTGGTCCCTTATAATTATTTACTTGTTATCTTTGTATTTTCACAATTTTGCTTTATACTTTGATGTTTGATTAAAATCACAATTTTTACAGTTAGAACTTACCACATGTCTCATATATGTTAATCACAAAATAAATGGTAGTTTTCGGAGCCTAATATTTAGGATTGCTCTTTATACTTTTTGAGTTTGGCATACAATAATTAGGCCTATTTAAAACCTTGTATTTCAGCTGTATTTATAATTAATATTTCCCATCTTTATTTTTGTTGTTGGTTTCTTATATACCTTTGGTGTTTTATTGCTGCCCCCCCCCTTTTTTTTTTGCCTTTCATTACATAGGCTACATTTTATTATCTTGTTTTTATAGTGAATTGGAATATAGAAATTCTTATTTTACTTTTAATATTGTCTTTTTTTTTTTTTTTTACTTTTTAAAAGATTTCATTTATTTATTTGAGAGAGAGAGAGAGAGAAAGAGCATGAGAGGGGAGAAGGTCAGTGGGAGAAGCAGACTCCCCGCAGAGCTGGGAGCATGATGTGGGACTTGATCCCGGAACTCCAGGATCATGACCTGAGCTGAAGGCAGTCGCTTAACCAACTGAGCCAACCAGGTGCCCCTAATAGTTACTGTCTTAAAGTTTATTCAATACTTTCTTTAAGATGTATTTTTCCAGTTATCAAGTTTAAGAACAAAACTACAAATTTTAGTATGATGAGAAATTTAGCTTCCTTTAACTTGTCTTATTTGCCATCTCAAGATGTTGTTAATTAAATCTGAAACTCCAATCCTTTTAATATAAAAGTTATTTTAATACTATAAACCTTTTTTTTTGGCTTTTACTTTCAATTTTATAACCATATTAGCAAACAATATTATATTTAGAATTTTATTTAGTTGAGTTAAATATTCACTAATTATCCTTTATATTGCATTGTTGCATGTTTTGGATCCTTTAACTTGTCTCTTGATAGGATAGAATTTATCTTCAGCTGGGATAAATTTGTTGTCTCAAGAATTGTTTATGAGAGCTGACTTGTCTAAGTTTTGTATTCAAGTGCAACTGGTAACTTCACTAGGCATAAAATTCTTGAGTTACAACTCTGCACCCTGAAAAATCTGTGGACATTTTCTATCATGTGATGATTTTAATATTGCAAATATTGCAAAAATATAAAGTCAGCATGATATTTTCTCTTGGTAGATATGGTAGATGTTGGATTTTTAAAGTTTTCTTTGTTTTCTGGGTACTTAGGATGTGAAAACCTTCCTATTGGCAAAGATCTCCAAACTGGTTACTATGGTTACAAGACAGTTGAGATTCCAGTGGTGTCTTCTTATTGCCTAAAGTTTTAGGCTTTTTATTGATCCTGCAAGTTATCCAATACTTACATAATTGTATTTTCTACTCCATTTAGCCAGGTTAGTTTCTGTTATTTGTATCCAAGAATTCTCACTAGTATAGTGGGCAACCTGAATGCTCATTCTGAAAGCTTGAAGAGCTTATTCTTTTTTCTTAGAATTAAAAGATTTTGCCAAGATATGTCTGGACACAATTCTTTTCCATTAATTTTTTGAGGCATTTGTTATAGACCAGATCTTTCTTGATTCTAGAGAGTTTTCTTCTATTCTATTTTTGATGATTTCCTCTATATCCATTGCTGAGGCTTCTTCATTCAGGATTACCTATTCTTTGAGTAGATCAGTGTTCTTGATTTTTCTGATGGACCAGATTTTCTGACAAATTTTTATCCTTCTTCTGTGGATTTGGGCCAGCTTCTTTAATTTGGTGATCAAAACACTAAATCACATTTTGTGACATCAATTTGGCTCTTAGAGACTTCCAAAAAGAATTTTATGATCCATTCTTTTCTTATTTCAACCAGTTTTATTTGTATCTTTGTCTCAACCTGAGCCTTTTCTTTTCTTGTCATTCTCTGTTGATGTTTTTGTGCTGAAAGTTGCCAAGGTAATCTCCAGGTTTTACTAGGAGGACTTACAGGATTCAGCAAATAGTTGTGCTCACAGTAATGATTTATTACAGGGAAATATACAAAGCAAATCAGGATAGGAAAAAAATGCATGGATGAAGTTGGGAAGAAAACAGGCACATGCTTCTAAGGGTTCTCTAACAGTGGAGTCAAACAGGATGCCTTTAATTCTCCCAGTGACGACAACACTTGTGAAATGTTGCCAAAGAGGGAAGCTCATTTAAGTCTCAGATCCCAGATCTTTCCTGGGGGCTAGTCATGTAGACACCCTAGCATGTACGACAATCCCAGACTCCCAGAAGGAAATCAAATGGTCAGCACAAATCACTCTTCAGAAACAATTTAGGCACAGTCAGCCACTCTTGTCCAAGTGACAGGAATTCCTCAGAAATCCCAAGTTCCCAGTGACCAGCCAAGGACTACTTGTAAACACTTTTCAAAGGGAGAAAGCTATGCTATGTTACCTCTTTTATGCACAGTTTCATAGTGGCTAGTTTTTGAATGTTTTAAAAGATGCTAAATATATTTGCTAATTTTTTTGTATCTTATATAAAACCAATTTCAGAGAAAAAGATATATCCTAGAAACTATTTCCTTTCCTTATGTTTCCTTATAATATCTTTTAATAGTCTCCTCCCATGAGAGCCTTTTTGCAGTTTGTTCTTTTTTTTGTTTGTTTGTTTCAGAGACAGCAAGTGAGAGAAAGAGCGAGCATGTGAATGAGAGGGGCAGAGATAGAGAGAGAATCTTAAGCAGGATTTCATGCCCACCATGGAGCCTCCCACAGGGCTCAATCTCACGACCCTGAAATCATGACTTGAGCTGCAATCAAGAACTAGACACTTAACCAGGTCTCCCAGGCACCCTGCCATTTGCTCATTTTTAAATAAAGTAAAGGCTTTTTAGACCCTATATTTCCAATTGGTCATTGATATTATTAATCCCATCTTTGTTTTGGGTCTAATAAGTTTCCACTCTCACATCTAAACTTTTAATGATAGGTTGATATAGCAGTTAATTTGTGATGTCTAATAAGCATCCACTTGAGATATTTTCTAGAATGAAGTTAAGCTCTTTAACTTTTGTTAGAGTTTGCTAGGGAATCAAATACCTTTTTCTGTCCTTTGAAAAATGTTGTACCTTAAATAATATATAGTTTAGTGTGAAAAGCTCCAGCTCTTCAGACTGTTTTTCGGTAACTGACTGAACTTTCCAGGATTCAGCACCATTCATTGATTTCTGCTTTCAACCATGGCACATGCTTGAAGCTAAAAGGTATTGTTTTAGTCTGGGTGACATTAGGAGACAGATATCACATAGTAATTCAAACAGACGAAGCTTGACGTAAAAGATTTTAAGACGACATTTTGTAAAGGTAGCTTATGGCTGAGGAAAAGTACCCAAGGCAAGATAAACTTGGAAGAGAGGCCTTTTCCACAAGACTGTGGTTCAGACCTCACTGGAGAAAGTAGAGTTGCAGCCCACTGGGTGGTCCCTTATGGGTTGGCCAACATCACAGAGAGCTCTGAAGCTGGAATGGCCCTTCAGAGTTGTCCTAGGTTGGGAAAAGATAACTGGATTTCATTGGCCAGTTATGAGATATAGGCTGCTCTAGGAAGAGACTTTGACTTTAGGTAATGATAGGATGGCACTGTCTGTGATATAAGTGACAGATTTAATTAGGTATAGATAATTAGGTATCTTTAATTAGATCTGTTTGGAGCAGTTCTGTTTGGTCAGAGCTGTGTGTCCTTGAAAGAGTTTTTCAGATGATAGAAATCCATAGTTGAGGAACAGAAAAATTCTTTTCTTGTAGATGAAATTAGTTCTCAATTACAGTGATCATTGTGGAAGACTGGGGAATGACTACACAGCAACATCTGGTAAATCAGAAATTGCTGATTTTTTTTGATTGTCATGAGTACATCCCTCTTAGTATCTCAGACAAATGACTTATCCAGCATGGGTTTAGCACTGGGTTTAGTGCCAGGACTAGACACAATGTGGCTCTGGCATTTCAGTTCAGGTGTTTGATCTTGGATCTGGGAAATTTCATTAAGTGCTGGCAGATGGAAAGAATGTTGCACAGATTAAAGGATATTGCCATTTAGTTTTAGCTTGTCCTGGTACCTCTGGAAAGTTCTCTTTTACTTAAAAAATTATCTCAAGAAAGAGGTTTTTTAAGACACTCAAGTATAGTTAATCTGATTATTACTTAAAGGTAGTTTATCAGGGAGAAAACATTAGTTTTGAGTTTCTTTGCTAGTGTAAATTAGTGAAATATTTCAATCAAAAAATTTATTGGGTGTGTTGAACATATAAAAGAAGCATATTAAATTCAGCATTCAAATACCCACTCTGTGCCATATACTACTCTAGATACTAAGAGTACAAACATAAGTAAGATATAGACCTCCCTCTTTACCAGCTGTTACCCCTGGGAAAGGATTCTATTTTAGATAATATGTTTATGACTTTAAATCAACCAGGTCAAAGTTGGGCCTTGAGATGAAAAATTAACTTCAAGAGTTTGCTTCTCAAGATTTCATTCAGACCCTTTCCTTTCTCTCTTATGCACACTATCCTGTTCACTGTGGCTGGTGAAATTGAGGAAAATGCTCTTAGAATTGGAAAATAACCTAAATCTAAAGTTCTTTTGAGCATGAGTTTATTATAAGCCAAGAACACAGGCCTAGAAGATTTCTATCAGGACACATGGCTTTAAAAAAACCTATTAAACAATTTAACTTCTCTGCACTGGAAAACAGACTCACCAGGTATATTTAACATGTACACACACACACACACACACACACACACACACACACCTTACAACAAAAATACTTTCTGTAGGGATGTAATTTCTTATATTACATTGTTGTATGTATTCTAACAAATCCTTTTTTATTTTATTTTTAACAAGTATTCTTTTTTTTTTTAAGATTTTATTTATTTATTTGACAAACAGAGATCACAAGTAAGCAGAGAGACAGGCAGAGACAGGAGGAAGGGGGCTCCCTGCTGAGGAGGGAGCCTGATGTGGGGCTCGATCTCCGGACCCTGGGATCATGACTTGAGGCAAAGGCAGAGGCTTTAATCCACTGAGCCACCCAGGCACCCCTCAAATCCTTTTTTAATGAGTCAGAGAATTTTTAAATATTTAAAACACCTTTAAATATATATTTTTACTGCTAATTGCTATCTAATCAGTAACAATGTGACCAAACTATGAACTAGATTCCAGTTTTTTATATATCTTTCACCTTTACATACATCACTCTATGGATTAGCATGATCTTTGTGTATAAACTGGAAAAAAAGGAAATCATATCTATCCCCGAAGATGTTTTGAGATTTATTTTCCTAATGTTTGCAAAACCTATGATTTTGTCGATTGTGTGATCTGATTGGCAAAGGATTATTTAGACATATATAATTGTTGTAACACTATTATTTATAAAGAAAATTTGACTTGTTCATTTGTAATTATTTGAATTTCAATTTTCATAGCTCTTCATGTAAGTTGACACATTAGGTCTAAAGTTGTGTAAGTAAAAGCATTGTAAATAAGGTGTTTTATTATTAGAACCCCAAATACCATACAATAGTAATATCAATTCATAGCAGTTAGTAATACATGCATCGCATAGAGGTGTTATGATTTTATTTCATTATGTTAATAAATATTTAGTAATTATTAATGAAAGTACTTGCAAATAAGCATTTTAAAGACATCCTAATTGAGTGCATTTAAAAGATTCTGTATCAGCTGTTCTTTTGACCACTTATAGTTTTCCTTTGTTATGTTCTCCATGCATTTTTTAACTTCGTAAGTTTTTTTTATTTTCTCCCCAGGGTTTTGTCTAGTGTTGTTAAAAGAATGTTTTGATCCTGCAGTTGAATTTACAAACACTAACATATCTAAAATCTTTTATATTTTTAAAACATTATTTAGTATTTTAGTCTTACTTTCTGTGGCTTTAAGCTTTTCATGGGCCTGAACTAATGATCTTAGTCTTTTATTTCCATTCTCCTGTGAGATGATAAAGTTAAGAAATTATTTTCTCTTGTAATATGAGAAATATTATATTAAAAAATAAAATGAAGACCACTGCTTATTGTGTAATTTCCTCCAACCAATTATTTGAATCATGGAAGTTATCCAGTAGTATCAAATCATTAGTATAAACCATCTGTTCCACATCTCTTAGCAGTGATGTGTCCTTAACCTACACTTGGTGATATAATATTAACAGGCTGTGAAAAATCCCCAATTTCTATTCCTATTTTATTTATCCTATTTTGATTTAGTGTCATTATGACCTAGAGTTAATCAGTTTTCTACTCATCTGACAAACTTAATATCTAATTTGTATTCCTTTACTTTTCAGTGTAAAATGCTTCAGTTGTAAGTTTTTTACTTTATGTCGGCTTAATTAATATATTTTCAATCACATTCTTTGCTTTTCAAAAATTTTATTTTCATATAACCGAGCAACTGCTTCCCCATAAAATAGATGAAAATACAGTATAATAAAGAGAATAGATTATAAAATATAAATGTGAGGAATGGAAAATAATATGTTATTACATATTGAAGATGGTAAAATATTGCTATTTAAGAGTGGACAATTTTTATCTTTTGATTATGAGATTATTAAAAGTCTTTTTGGGCCTGTTTTCCTAATCAAACATACTTTTTATTTTCTGTTTTTTAGTCCAATACATACACGCACACACACATACACATGAACATATACATATTTCCATACATTATGTATGTATGGAACTAGCACATTAGCATTTTTTATATTACATTTGTTTAAAGGGCATTTCTATTTACAGTTGTTTAAAGAAGACATAAAAAATGAGAAAGGACCAGAGTTGTCAAGTCACAACTACATGCATTTAAGGTGTCCAGAATTGTGCTAGTCATTTTTCATGTTACACAAATAATAGAAAATATTGACCCCATAATCATAAACATAAGATACACTTTATGTAACATCTACCAGATAGTTCAAAACAGTAGACTGAGTTGTTAGCACCATCTGTACTGTGGGATTTAGAGAAGAGAAATAGTCTCTGAAACATTTGCGCCTAGCCAGGGGCTTTCTGGCTTTCCTTAATCTGTTCTTAAATATTTCTTACAACTAAAAATAATTGCTTTACTAGCAAGTCCATCCTTCAGAAAGTGTGAAATACTTCTGATACTTGCAAATCTCCTAGTTCCAAATACCACCGTACAGAGTAACATCATTTCGGTGTTGTGGATTGTAAGAGGTGGACTCAGTGTGCTCATTGGCATGAAGCCTTGTTTTTCTTCTTCCTTTCTTTTCCTTGCAGATATAAAAGCTATTTAGCATTCCCAGGTAACTTCAAATAAATCCGAGAGAAATTTTGTTTTTCAGAGGACTTAAATGTTGCAGCTTTGGTGAATTTCACTAACCTGGAATGGCTGAAGTGCAAAGCTAGTCTAGGTAGCATTGAAGTTATTTTCAGAAAACTAAACAGATGTTTAGTGTTAATAAGCTGATGAAGGTATTATTTTTGACACTAAGTTTTCTGAGCATTGCTATTATTAAATTGTGGTGTGTGATTTCTTTTTCAGGACTGAATTTAAGATAAACCGAGTCTGCTTCTTTTTGAGTAATATGATCACTGACCTATATTTGTTTGATCATTGGCCCTGTCATAGTTTCGGTTTATAAATAAGCCAGCTTAATATCTTACAATTTTCTTTCTCTCACCATATCCCTTAGTTCCCCAATTTAAAAAATAATATAAAAAATAAAATATTATCAATCTGTGTTTTCCTATTGTCTTCCAAGTTGACAAAAAAATAATCCTGTGTGAAGTCACCTGTGTAATGGGATTGGCTATGCAAATTTGGAGATGAAATGTATACTAGAGTTAAATTGTTCTGCATAATGAAAGAGAGGAATTCAAAAAGCTAATGGAATAAACCTATGGGAGGAAATAGACATCAAAGAAACTAGGCACTTCTCTGTGGAAGGGGAAATGTATGAATGTGTTCTTTAATGAAATCAATACATGCTGAGTTCTACATTAGCTTGAATATAGGACAAACACGGTGAAAGCAAGTGAATTCAGTAGAGTCAGAAGATAAAGTACACTCAGATCTGGGTTATAGTTAAATTGGTGTGAATGCTCATGTTAATTTTGAAGGCAAGCTGGCATTTATTCATTAACTCATTTATTCATCAAACACATATGGAATGGAAAGGTCTTTAATGTTTCAGACACTGTGCTAAGTACAGTGCTTGTGGTAGCTAACCCAACAGACAACTCAGTAATCAGGCAGCTTGTAACTGAGTAGGAATAGGAGATATTGAACCAAAATCACACAACTAACTGTAAACTTATATTTTGATAATTGCTATTTAAAAAAGTAGGATGCTGTGAAAACACGTAAGAAAGGAAACTAATTTTGACTGTGGGATCAAGAAAGGCTACCAGAGGAAGGGAGTTAAGTTCACACCTAAAGCACAAGTGGGATTAATCCTGATGAAGATAAGAGAAGAGAATGTTCCCACAATTTATTTTTTAGGATTTGGTACAATAGCAAGGAACAGAAAATCTAAAATATCTTTAAAAGGATTTTTTCCCCCCTCCTACATGAAAAGCTTAGACTAGGCAGTCTAAGGCTGGTAGTACTCATCAGCAAGAGGAATCCAGGATTATTTTATTTTATTGTTCCACTGTGTATGTTCTCTAGTTTCAAGGAAACCTCATGGTTCAACATGACTGTTTCAGCTCCAGCCATTTCATTAGCATCCCCATCAATAGAAAAAGAAAGCAGGGGAAGAAGGACATGTTTCATCACTTTAAGAACACTTCTTTTACCCCAAGGGACTAAGTTAATCACTTGCCCACACCTACCTGTAATGGAGCTTGGGAAATGTCTTTATTCAAGGTAGCATATGTCCAACTAAAAGGGTTTGTTATTTTAACTATAGAAAAAGAGGGCTAGGTGTTCTGTTTCTAAAGACAAATGGAAGAAGAGAGAATGTATCCTGGGAGACTGTTAGTTGTGAAGTTCATAAGTGAAGTTCTAGGTAGGAGGAAGCTAGATATATTCCAGGAAAGAGACAGCGTAGTGTGTTTAAATGTTATGAGCAAAGGGGAAGAAGAAGGATGGTGGGGGGACAAAACTAGAAAGGCAGGTGAGGGCAAGTCATATCCAGCATTTTGGATGATAAAGAATTTTGCATTTTACTTAAAGAATGATGAAACTTGAATGCTCTTAAGGATGAGGGTAACGTTCTTTTTTCACATTAAAAAAGTAAAAACTTCTCTGTGCACTGTGTGGAGAGTAAGTTAGAGACAACATTGGCAATATATACAAAGTTTAAAATGGTTGTGCTTTTTGAAATACAATTACATATTTATGAATTTATCCTAACAAAATCATCAGACAAGTTCAAAATCTGGAAAGACAGGCATTGAGTGCTTACAGTGAGAATGAGGTTAGGAAAACTTCACTTTCTCCTTTAACAACTTTTAATTTTGAATAATTTGTTTTATAATAAGCTTGTATTACTTAGAATTTCATTAAAAATCAATAAATCAGCTTCATCTTTTGAAAAACAAAGACAAAAACACTTGGGACTTAGCTGCACAGTTGTCCAGATTGCTAACTCCTATTCCAAATGGTCTTCCTTTGTATGGACCTCCATTTCTGATGGTTGCCTGCCTCCTGGAGTCTGTCTTTCTGTCTGATCCCTTTGCATTGACAGTTCAATTAGATGTTTGTCCTACTTTTCATTTTGGTTTTGTGCTTCTGGTAGGAAGAGCAATAGTCTTGTCTATTCCATCATCCCATTTCCCCACCCATACATTGTTCTCTTATAGTCTGGCTAAGTTGAGCACCCCAGGATTCCTCCAGTGACATTTAGACAGGACATAGATATCCTCCGTCTTTGCCCCCCCACTGCCATGTTTATAAAGATATCCGTTAGAGAATTGACTGGTGAGGATGTAAAGGGGCTCTGTGGCATCATAACAGGTCCTTAATCCTTCATTTCAGTTGCATGGACTTTAGAATTTTAGAGTTAAAAAGTAAAGACCTTCATTTATAAACTAGGACAGAAAAAAATTTTCTTTGTGGATGTTTTGAACATCTTGAATATCTGTTGTCAGGAGTTTGGTTCCATGGTAGAAGAAAGATTATAGCGCCTAGAGTCAGAAGACTTGGATCATAATTTAGTCTCATTTGTAGGATGATCTTGCAAATTAAATAACATTGTAAGAATATCGGCTTCTTCACTTGTCAAACAGGGGAAATCCCAGTGCTACTTTATTGGGTTATTCAATATCTGAAACCACTTTTTTTTGTTTACTTTCCATTTATTCACATTTCATGTATTATTGCACTTCCTTAAAAACTAATTAATACAAACTGAGGTCGCATTTTCTCACAATTCAAGTATTTTATTTTAAAAATTTTTTAAAGATTTTATTTATTTCTCAGAGAGAGAGAGCACAAGCAGGGGGAACAGCAGGCAGAGGGATAAGCAGACTCCACGCTGAGCTGGGAACCCAACGGCAGACTTGATCCTAAGGTCCTGGGATCATGACCTGAGCCAAAGACAGCCACGCAGGCGTCTCAAGTATTTTAGTTTTAGAAAACAATTTCCTGGGGCACCCGGGTGGCTCAGTGGGTTAAGCCTCTGCTTTTGGCTCAGGTCATGATCTCAGGGTCCTGGAATCAAGCCCCGCATCAGGCTCTCTGCTCAGCAGGGAGCCTGCATCCCCCTGCACCCCTTCTGCCTGCCTCTCTGCCTGCCTGTGATCTCTGTCTGTCAAATAAATAAAATTTTTTAAAAATCTGAAAACAATTTCCTATGTAAAATAGAAAGCACACAACTTACTTGATTGCTAAGGAGTTTTACATCTGTTATGATTACGTCTGCATCAAGCAGAGTCTGTAGTCCTAACCATGATTAACTCTGGCCAGGAATGCCCAAGTGCTCAGAGCTGGACTGGACTGGCTCCTCGAGGTCACCTACTGACACTGTGGGACATGACAGTTTCTGCTACAGATTCTCACTTCCAGAATGACAAAGAATACCCAGGGGTTTGGGAGTGAGCCATTGGGTTTGCAAAGCCTTCAAAATGCACCGTGCTTGCATTCTTACTTCAGGAAATCAAAGAACTGACAGATGCTCAAAAGCATCTGTTTAACTTCAAAATGAAACCAAAAAGGCTTTCTCAGTGATAACTTGTTCTGAAAGCTATCTTCAGATAGTAGGATAGGATTTTTTTTCCTTTCCCCCGGAACAGGTAGATTCTTTCTAGCATGCGGCATATCAAAAATATGATTTAGAACTGAAATAGTGAAACTATAATCCTTTCAAGAAAGTCAATTCATAAATTCTCAGACTTGTCCTTCCCTGGAAAACATAATCTAAACTGCTTTAAAAACTGGGCACACACATCCACCCTGTAATTCTAAAAATGAGGACAGCACAATACTCATTTTTTTTTTTTTTGCTTTCTTTAATGTTAGACTGATGTAATTATTTTAGAAGTATTTTTCTTTGAGCTCAAATTTGTCTCCCCATGATATTTATGTATTATGACTTTAGTCCTTTGTGACAATTTAGAACTGGTCCAGTCTTTCATCCACATAATAACTATGTATTAACCAAGAAGGTTAATAGGCTTAAGTCATGACAATTTAGGTCTATATTCTATGGAAGAATTCCTGGAACTTTAGGAACACAGTTGGGTCTCCAATAAAAAGTTTCAAAGGCATTTGGAATAAAGGAAACTCCCAAGTTTAAGTGTGTTCATGTGGCTTTCTTTTCATAAGTAATTGAAGATTATATTTAGTTTGATAAAAACCTTTCCCAGGCATTTTTAAATTGTAAAGCAGCACGTGGAAATTGTTGTTTTACACCGCTAATTTATATACTGTCTTTAGGGGGCAGTACTAGACCACTGATAAATTTTGTTATTTCCGCTAATGCGGCTGGGAATGGTTAATATAAAATAAAACTAAAGTAACTATAGTGAGATTTACAATGCAATTATATATAGCCCTTAATATTAGTAAAATTTTTTAGGTAGTTAAGTGAAAATGATAGTTTGAAATTCATTGATAATTCATTCAATGAATAATTGTTAAATTCTATAATGCATACACATTATAAGAGATACAAATGTGAATAAGACAACGTTTGCTTTCAAATAACTTACAGTTAACTAGGGTAAGTAAGTTGTGTGTGAGTGTGTGTGTGTATGTACAACTCTTTCAGGATAAAGATAATAATAAAAATAACTATGTATTATTTTTCACGTGACAGTCACTATCATGCAATTAATTTTTATCCTCGTACAACCCTATCAAATAGGAATTATTATTTTACCTACGTTTCAGATAAAGAAGCTAGGAATAATAAGATTATGTGATTTTCTCTAAGTAGCACAGTTGAAAACAGCAAAGATGTGTTTTAAATATATATATCTATTTGACATTACATCTACTTCTCTTTGTCACTATGCCATCCATCATCTCAAGGTCTATGTGAAATATTATAATACACAAACTCACTCAAAGAGCTACAGACATTTAGAAGAGAGTCATATCATTTCTGTTTGTGGGAAATCTAAAAAGTGGAATCTGAGCTGTATTTTGAGGAATCAGTGGGCTCATAAGATAATAATAGCTAAATAGTAGTTAATATGTATTGAAACCTTATTATGTGTCAGGCACTTTATATTCATTACCTTATTTAATTATCAAAAAAATTCCGAGGGAGATTCTTTTATATTATTTCCATTGAGTAGATAAGGCAAGAGAGGCTGACAATGGTCATATTTGACAAAAATCACGCTAATAAGTAGGCTAATAAGTAGGCAAGCTGCAAATTCAGAACAAATTTTAGAGCCTGAACTCTTTACCAGTACAATATGCTGCATGGAGAAATAAGATGGAAGGCATGAATAAATGCATCGAACATGATTAGGGTATAGCAGAGGAAGTAAAAGTGTTGAAAAATAGTTTGACCATAGAACCTTCAGGAATTTGGGTATTATTTACTGTACAATGTGAAGTAATTTATGAGCAAAGAAGACACATAAACAGGGTGTTTCTCTGGAGAGAAGATAGAGGAAGTTCCCTATAAAATTGGATCAAATAATTATAGTACCATTAACATAAATACAAAAGAACTGATTAATTTGTGAAATGTTGATAATTCTTACCATGAATGTAATGATTTATGGTGCTATGCCATGTCAACATTGATGGTCAAACAACTGATCATGAGTTGGTGAAGGAGAGGCCTCTTTGGTTATTTTATTCTATTTTGTAGACAGCATTGACCATACACATAGATGCTCTTGCTAGATTAAAGTTTTAGATGCCCAAGATTTTCTCACCAGGATGTCTGTAGGATGAAAAATCCCTGTGATTTTCACTTTTTGTTACTGATTTCAGAAATGTGTTTTCATGAAAGGATGGGTGACTATGTACAAAATCATAGAAATTTTAGTCATCACAGAGAGCAAATTGTTTTCAGGAGTGTCATCATATAGCAGAAATATATTAACAAATACACTTTTAAAAAATTTGAACTGCAATTAAATCAGCTTGGTTATTCTTTTTTTTTATTTTTTATTTTTATATTTTCAGTGTTCCAATGTTCATTGTTTATGCACCACACCCAGTGCTCCATGCAATACATGCCCTCCTATTTACAGGATATTGTGTTGAATGAGAAGCAATGTAACATAGTGGTCAAGGGGGTCAACTCTGGAGTCAGGCAGTCTGGATTGGAATCCTTTTTCTGCCACTTACCAGCTCTCTGATCTTAGTTTTACTTGACCTCCCTGTGCCTTAGTTTGTGAGAATTAAAATAAAAAGTGTCACATAGTAAATGCTCAATCAGTTATAGCTATTATTATCGTTGTATCTTACAGGCTATAACTGCTTATGGGGCTTTTTAAGTTTATGATTTCTCAGTTATTGAAAGTTGATCAAAGGAAATTTAGGATGTGAATGTAGAAAAATAAAGTCTTTTATTTTTTGGAGGATTTCTTTGTTTCAGAGTGTGAGAGAGCACAAGCACAGGGATAGGGGAGGCGCAGAAGGAGAGAGAGAGTCTTCAGCAAGGAGCCACACATGGGCCTCGATACCGTGTCCCTGAGATCATGATCTGAGCTGAAATTGAGATATGAATGCTTAACCGACTGAGCCACCCAGGCACCCTAAAGTCTTAGATTTTAAAGTCACAACTTCTGGGGCAGTCAAGGGGGTACCATTTACAATTTAATATATAGAGTATTTTTACTAACTTCAATAGTCATAATATGTAAGTATGAGTCCAACACTACCTTCTGAAGACTTTTACCTTTTTTTATAACAAAAAAATCAGTTTGCTGAGCAGTCATCAGGTTCTTTGAATATGGAATTTTCATTAGTTTTGGCAAAATTCCTTGCACTGTTATTTTGATGATTTCCTTCTACCTCTACATGGAGCTCTTAATTTGATCCCCAATTTGTTAACTTTTAATTTTTCCTCATCTTTAGTTCTATCTTCTGGGAGATTTCCTCAGACTTATTTTTCACCTTCTATTGGGTTTTAGGTATTTATTTGTTTAATAGCATTCTGTTCTAGTTTCATGGATGCAAGTATCTTCTATTTGTGGATACTATTTATAACTTTTTTCTGTATATTAATTTTTATCTCTGTTAAAGGCTTTCTTCAGATGTGTGATGATGGCTTGGATTCTCGGTTCATATTTACCTAAAACTGTTTATCTGGGTAGAGATTTTTTGAGAGGTAGGCTTCACAGTAAGAGTTAAGGCATAGGACCCCATCATTTTACTAGGGACTTACAGATCTTTTTTTGTTGGGAGGTCAATTTCTGCAGAGGGGACTATATTGTCATCTTCCGCCTGGGGATATAAACCTAGCTGCCGTATTATCTAGGGCAAATATGGGCAGGCACTGGAATGGGTTGGGAAGCTACAACTACTAGACATTCAATTATTTTCTTTGTTTTTACAGAGACACCCCTCTGTTAACTATGCATGGAGTGTTAGAATTCCTAATCTCTTTGTTTCAGTGCCACCAGAAAATAAACCTCCAATTTTTTTGTCAGTGGTGAAGGTTTAGTTCCTTGGCCAGTTGAGAACATGGGTCTGAGTCTATCCTGTTGCAGCTCACCTGCACATACATCTTCATGGAAAGTCAGTCTCTCTGATTCTTAAGCCCTTTGGTGGCACTGAGTCATGAATAAACATGCTGCTTATTTTTCCTCTTGTAGACATTTTGTTTTCAGTTTTCTCAAGTTTGCTAGATCAGGTAATTCGTACCCATTTGTTTATCATTATCTTAAAGTTTTCTAGTTATTACTCATCTGCTAATCTGTTTATCCATTTGTTTATCATTATCTTAAAGTTTTCTTGTTATTACTCCTCTGCTAATCTCTCTCCTTTTGTCCTTGTCCTTATGCATGTTAGACCATTTTTACAAATGTTTCAACACTGAAGTCCTATTGTTAATTTTAAAGTATTATTCCTGTTACACATACAATATAAAATTTTATGAAGTTCATTTTTTTGAAAAGGAGACATTGTGGAAAAAAATGTGCTTTTAGCAATTCTTATTTCAATAAAGTATTTTCCCTCTATTCCTCTGATTGTATTTAGAAATGATAAGATTTCTCTAGTTTGATGCTGCTGAGATATTTTCTTGGGTCATTTTCATGTCTATTTTTCATTATGAACTTTGAATCTTAATAGTTTTTCTCACCCAGTTTTTTCACGTTCAATTTTTTTTAAACATTCAACTTAAATCGAGTTATCCAAGTTTTTGTCTTAGTCCCATGGCACAGCCTCATAACTATGGTGAATATTAAGCTGATTTTGCTTGCTAACATACACTATAAGAAAATAATGTAATTTAATTGATATTAAGATATCTAAATAACATTCAGATAATATATTGGTATAATATAAATTTAATTTCAGAGAACTTCATCTACAATAAATTTGTCACCAGGAGAAGTGGAAGATGATGATGATGATGAGAACACTTGTGGACCCTCAGGACTCTGGGAAGCATTAACTCCTTGTAACGGATGTAGGAACCTTGGCTTCCCCATTCTTGCACAGGTAATGGTTTGCTTTTCTCAAGATGTAGTAAAACATAAAAATACTTGCCCATGTTTTTAAGGAAATCTTTTTTTCTCTCTTCCTGGAAATCTAATAAATATCTTACTCATTTTGTAATTTTTCTTCAGTTAAAGGTCAGATTATCTAACTTGTTGTACATGTGTGCATACTCAAACACATACTTTATATCATTTTATGTGGTTGTTTTATTTTGATCATGATGCTAATTCCTGAAAAATTGAGTTGTTTTTGAGATTTTTAATATTTATGATCCAGAAATGGTTCATTTAAAGAATGCTTTTTCAATTACAATTTATATTAAAATAATAGAAAATGATTTTCAAGGAAACATGGAAGGGCTCTTTATAAGCATTGTCACTGATTCTTTTAATTTTTTAGCACAGTGAAACATTGTAGAATAATGTTCATCATTGAAATTATGTAGGACAATCAAAAAATGAGACCAAAACTCTAAAATATTGAATATACTTTTGAAACCATCTCACTATTTGTTAAGTCAGTTTTATTCTATTGCATTACCTTCAAATTACCATTGTGTATTTTGGACCACAAGCTTATGGAGGAGTTTCAAAAATAAGTAAAATTATCCAGAGCTGGGAAATTCAATGCCACAATGAAAATATGAAGAAACATTTAATACAAAAACAATGTAATGGCAAAGGTATATATGTCTAACTATGTAGTGCATGTGTGGAAAAATAGTCTTGGACAGATAATAATTTGCAGTAATTGTCCAGAATAGCGTTACATCTCAAAAATATTTTGTTTTGCCTCAAGTATGAAGCAATTATGTCTAAGAAAAAAATCACTTTTTCATGTCTTAATGTCACAAATTGACCAGAGCCACTCAACTTCCAATATTAATTTATTGTAGAGAAAATCAAATAAACATATACTGCTTAAAGAATCTCTTTACTTTAACATGAACTATTTTTAGGACTTTAAGACACTATCCTACTTATTACAGAATTGTTATCAATATATACTGGACCATGAGTTCCATAAACATAGAGATTATTGTATTACATCTATTTCTAAGGCCAACATAGTTCTTGGTATATTGTCAATAGTAAGTAGTAGTTGAGTGGAATAATGAACAAATATGTGTATTTGGGAGTTTCATTTCCTCAAAGAGTTTCCTCAAAGAAATATAGATTTTATTCTATTCATATAACCTCATCTGCTTAAGACTTTACTAGTAATCAAATGCTTTTATCTATTTTACTTGTTTCATAAGATAAAGTACTAGGACTCTGAGCCATCAATAATATATGACTATAATTTACTTCTCTACCACCTTCCTATTTATTTTTTTCATTTTATTAGGCTTGGTAGTAGGCTCAGTAGTAACGATTTTGGTTTATAACTTTTTAATACTAGATATTTTTCTTTGGTCATTTTCTGGTGAAGATTGGCAAATAACAATTTTTTAATAGTTACACTTACCACCTTTAATTTCCGTATATGAATGTATTTTGTGTCATTTTTTAAACTATCAAATTCTTTAAACTTCTTCATCTTTTTGTTTGTTTGTTTAACTCGCCTCATCTAGAGGTAATTCCCATTTCTCTCATTATATTGTACCCTGTTTGATTTGGATTTTCTTCTGAAATCTCTTACACTGTTGTTCTATTTTTAAGACGATATGACTCAGTTTTGGTATTTTTACATATAATGCAGGAGAAATCATGATTGCATTAATTAGCTGACATTGTTTACTCTTAAAAATTTATATTTTATAAAAGTATCCTTATTAGTATTTTAATTGTTACTGTAGTACATCTATAAGTTATCTGAGATATAATATTGGTTTTTTTTACTCTATTTAATGTAATGAATGAAGAATAGAATTCTTTTATTAATATTTTCATATGGACTTCTACTAAAGTTCTCAATTTGCTGATGGACTCTCCTTTAACATATGTGTGTATACTTAGAATAAAATTTAATACATTTGTTGTGACATTGGAGACATCATATCAAATGTAAATTTGTCCTACAATTTGCAATAGCTTTGAACTTAGAATTTTGTAGGCCAGCTTCAAAATAAGTTTTCTTAAAATTTCATGAATAACAGGATTTTATTTTGATGTTTCTTTTTTAGATCTGAAATAAAAATCATTAAGCCAACCACTGTGCATATAAGGTCTCAAGAAAAACCATTACCTTACAGTTGGTATAGGAGCTTTTGTGATCAGTGGAATTAGTATAGTGCTATGCAAACTTCTGTATACTCAGATTTGTTGGATTCAAATAAAATCTATTTATTTCACATTTATAACTCCTAATTTAACTTGATCCAACACACATGTATCAGATATCTATATTCAAAGCATAGTGCTAAACTTCAGAAACATGAGGATTATGAAAATTCAGACTTAATTAAAACTATGTGATGTATTACTTTTAGAATCTTAAATAGATTTTTTACTTGCAGAACTAGAACACTGGCTGATCCTGTAGATATTACACTTCTAAGATTATCTAAACCCTAGTTTTTGTCTAGATTTTGAATTGATCCTATATTCTAGTTTTAGCTAATTATTCTGCTTTCCTAGTTTTTTTTTTTTTTTTTTAATTTATTTGTCAGAGAGAGAGAGAGAGCAGGAGAACACAAGCAGGCAGAGCGGCAGGCAGAGGCAGAGAGAGAGAAGCAGGCTCCCCACCGAGCAAGGAGCCCGATGCGGGACTCTATCCCAGGACCCTGGGATCATGACCTGAGCCGAAGGCAGTGGCTTAACCCACTTAGCCACCCAGGCGTCCCTGCTTTCCTAGTTTTAATATGGCATTTTATTCTTCCATTGTGACAAGATGTTATTTAGAATTCCAAATATCTACAAAGAAATTTAGAATTTAAATAACATCAGGAAATTAAAATTAAGATTTATACAATCTATTGGGTACTTTAGTATCAAAGCAGTTAAATTACATTTAAGTCGTGCAAAAAAACAAGAATAAAGACTGGGGAAATGAATCCCTTTCTAGAAAGTATAAATAGTTTTTCAACACTCCTAATAATAATACTTTTATAATAAATAATCACCACCATTTGTTTCTGTCCCTGGTGTTATATTTTGGGGATTTTAGAATTTTTTTGGTTAATACATGTAGATGAAAAATGGATGAGGGTCTTTGAGAGTAATCTTTAGCATTTATTCTGTCATCTGTGCATTTAATCACAAATATCAAGTTAAGGGAAAGTTAAAGATAGGTCAGAGCCTGATCAGAAATTGCCATTTGTTTTTATTACTACCCTTCCCTGTTAATAGAGCATATGTTATTAGAGCAAAGAATTTGAGTTGAATTGTATTAGGATGGATGATATTGCTTTCCTTCACAGTCTTATATGAGATGTCCACCTCTGCACCATGTGCAGGATAGGGCTTTGAAACTCTTTTTTCCTAAAGAGTCAGTCCTGCTGGGTGGAAACCTCTGGCTTCCATCCTGTTCACTCACGTAGCCTTCACTCTGTAAGTTTGTAATGAGGGGGTCCCAATACTGAGCTGTTAGCTGTTTTTGCAATGGGCTTGCCAGTAGTTTCTGCTCTTGGAATCACTGTATTTATGCTGCCCTCTGGGAAGAGGTCAGTAGCTCCTACTGATGTGCTAAAAGTAACCTCTGAGTATAAGAAGGGTTTACAGCCCTTGCTAACAACAATATTAAGACATGTCCAATGCTCCCACTATGACCATTCTAGCGGTGCTTCTTCCTGGATCTGTGAAGGCTGCTCCTGTCACCATCCCTGCCCTTTTCTCTGATACTGTAGGCTTTGTGACTGCAGAAGTGTGTGAACTCTTGAATGCAGTTAAGTGTGGGAGGCATGATGAATTCATTCCTCCCCAGCATAACCATAAGAGGTGGTCCCAAACAATTCATGGTTCATGTGAAGACTCCTGATGTCAACTTGATCTTGATCCCTTCCATAGAAATGAATGACATTTGCCTATGGGAGAGACAAATGAGTGAAATAAAGAAAGTGAGACCTTTTATTCCTATAGCGAAACAATAAGAGCTTATAATAAGATTGAGATCTCAAGTTCAATCTCCTGTTTGTTGCAGGAATCCTTCTCTTCAGTGTTTCCACAATGACCACATAATCATTCCAGTTTTGCTTGGACAATTCCAGTGCCAGCCAGCACATTATTATAATTCACGAATGAATATCCTCATATACTTTTTTTTGTACACTTGTGTTAGTATTTCTGCTGGCTAAGTGGCATGCACTTTAATATTCTGATAGCTACTAACAATGCTCACAAGCACATCCCTGTATATCTGACGTATACAAAATCAGTACATGGTGATCATGGAGAGAT
Source organism: Lontra canadensis (assembly GCF_010015895.1). NCBI lineage: Eukaryota > Metazoa > Chordata > Mammalia > Carnivora > Mustelidae > Lontra > Lontra canadensis. Next base: position 13,629,157 of record NW_022631046.1, on the reverse strand, counting down.
ATGGTGGGGAGGCTATGGTCAGGATGCCACAGATGGCAGTACAGTATTGGACATGAAATTAAGAGTTGTTAACAGCTAAGGAAGATCTGAAATGTAGCATTGGGGAACACTTTGCAACATCCAGAACTTCCCCAATGTGACATGGCCTCCAAATGGAGGCTCTTTTGGCCCTGAACCCATCTAAATGTAATGAATTTTCTAGGTGAACCTCGGTACCAAAGGCTCTGCAGGACTTTTAGCTGCTCTCCCATAGCACCCTGGCCTCATCTTTTAGAGTATCTGTGAAGACTTACCTCTGGGCTATTGTCCTCTTCTTCAAACCCAGTTATGTCCAGCGTGTCTCCAACTGGGATAGCCTGGGAACCACTGTAAGCCTCTACTGGTGGTCTCAGAATGTAAACAAGGTTTTCCCAGTAAACGAAAAGATCTTTTGTATTAGAAGGAGGACACAGCTGAAGGTAAAAAGAGCGGCCAGTGGCAAGCTTCAGGCGGAGCTGTTGTTTTTTACCATTATGGATGGATATTGTTACAAACTTCAAGGGAAACAGTCTGGTTAGCTCTAAGATCTGTGTAGGCTTATAACCTTTTTCTTGGGTGGCAGGACCATGTCTGTTATAGTCATCACAGATAGCAGCTGGTCGGGCCAGCAACATGACATCAGGTAGTGTAAGGTGGGGGCTTGTGCGAACAATGCCCACAGTCACCATTCGGGCACGGTTGTGCACGTCGATCACTTCTCCTTTTTTGCTGACCTGTATAAAGTCACTCTCAAACATTGGGGCATACTTGAATATCGTATATTCCCCCTTATACAGTTGTTGTTGCAGTTTCCCCATGGAGGTATTAAACATACCCATTGCGGGGCTGCTTTGGGCTGTGTAATGTGGTAACTTAGATTGATTTTTCATGGCTATCTTTTACCAAGTACTCCTAGGGGTCCTCCACACTTTACCACACTTGGGAGGGCGTCCTATTTCCCTGGTTTCTCTAGCAGGTGAATTAGCAGTGGTCTTTTGCAGGCTTTTTTTGTCTCTGAGTAATTGAGAACAGGGTGGGGGTACTGATTACCAATTGCTCAATGCTAGAGACAATTGCACCTGCACCAGACTGTGCTCTGCCTAGAACGTGGAGATATTGGGGTGCACAGTGTTAGGGACCCAGTAGATGACAGGGTGCTCAGATGTTGAGTGGAGAAGGGTCCCAGTAGATGTTACCATGTGCAGATGTAGAGGAGTAGAAGTCAGGGCCCCAGTAGATGTCAAGGTGCACGGATGTTGGGGCCCCAGTAGATGCCAGGGTGCACAGATGTGGAGACCCACAGAGGTCGGGGCCCAGTAGATGTTATGGTATGCAGATGTGGAGGAGCAAGAGATCCAGGCCTCAGTAGATGTCAGGGTACACAGATGTTGAGGTGCTCAGATGTTGGGGTCCCAATAGATGTCAGAGTATGCAGATGTTGAGGTGTGTAGATGTTGGTATTCACTTGGAGTGGAGAGGGGACCTCCTCTTGAGCCTGACACACTGGTTCACAATAGCCTCTGCTTTTTTTGGATTCCACAACCTCACTGCCAGTTGTATTTGTACTGCTCCTCTCTTCCCAAACTGAAGCCTCCACCTAGGCTTAAACCACCCCACAGGACCCCTTTTATCCTCTCCTGCCCATTGTGACCTGTGCCCATCACACACCCCTTTGTCTCTGTTGCTCAACAGTCCCTCCCTCAGAGCAGGGGCACTGTCCTCTCCACCGCTCCCTACCCATCCTTACTACTCCGCCCTATCTACCTTAGGTCAGCACAACCCCTTGCCCCAGGGACCCATTGAAGGATGTTAATATATGGGTAAATTGCTTTCCAAAAGGTTTAGGTAAAATTTCTGTTAGGTATGAGTTTAAAATATACACACTCTCTTATCCATTACTTTTAGTTGTAGTCAATTAGAATTAATTGTAGAAATTTATCTTGAGGGGCACCTGGGTGGCTCAGTGGGTTAAGCCTCTGCCTTCTGCTCAGGTCATGATCCCAGGGTCCTGGGATTGAGGCTTGCATCATTCTCTCTGCTCAGCGGGGAGCCTGCTTCCCCCTCTTTCTCTCTCTGCCTGCCTCTTTACCTACTTGTGATCTCTGTCTGTCAAATAAATAAATAAAAATCTTAAAAAAATAAAGAAATTTACCTTGAAGAAAGAATTGGACAAGTTGGTAAATAGGTTAGTATGGGGTATTTATCAAGGTTTATTGTAACAAAAAAAGATCACAAATGAGATTAATGTTTTACAATAGGGGTTTGGTTAAATAAATTATGGAGTATTCTGTGATAAACTACTCTGCAGTCATGAAAATCATTATGTAGTTCCCTATTTGACATGAAAAGATATTCCTGATTTTTTTTTTTCTTAAAGATAAAGAGCAAAGCATAAAAGATTTCAAACAAGTGTTGTATGTGTGGTTCAGTGTATGTAAGATCATCTGTGTGTGTGTTTGCATGTGAAAGTATGTTCAATGACATGTTTAAAGTGCTTATCTCTGGGTGGTATAACTTTTATTTGCTTTATCCTTTCTATTTTTATTAGGATAATTTCTATTAGTGGGAAAAATAAAACTATTTTTATTAGCAATGTCTATTTTTACAGCCATGATACATTTTATGTTTTGATACACCCTCACATTGTTGATGAGATTTTAAGCTTTTTCCTAGACATCTCTATGCTGACTATACAGTGAAAAGAGACTTAAACATCCCATTTATATTTTATTCTTAACACTATCATATTGTTTATACATATAGAAAATCTGAGAAATTTTGCCAGCTGTTATAAATGTTATCAATGCAAGAAGATTAAGATCTTTATTGGTATAATGGTATAACACACACATGTAAAGCCATAGTTTTTGAATCATTAGTTTGTTCTATAGGTCAAAACAAACATTTTTTCTTCCCTTCATATTGAAATATCTGGTTATTTCTGATAATATGAATATTTTCCCTTTGTTTATTAAGAAGCCTGTTAACATATCAATAGCAATTTTTGCTGGCCTGTTTAAAGTCCTTGTATCTTAATTTCTACTTTATGTCTCTATTACTTTTCTTATAATTAGAAAAAACAATAAGCCTAATATACATTTAGTAATCAAACTAACATTTGAAAAGTATCTCAGTGGTTTTGGCGTTTTTGAAAAGAATAATTAACAATGGAAACTATAATTTAGTTTAGGTGCTTTAAAAAAATAAAGTGAAAACATACCTGTTTTCTTAAAAGCACTTTTATGCCATGCACATTTATTACAAGATATTTATCTTAGGGTTCCATTAGAGCATGAGATAATTGTCTTGTCTCCAGGGAAATCAGACAACTGCAATACTTGTAGGACCTATGAACTTTCAGGAATTTTTCCAGACCATTCATTAGACCATCAACAGTAGAACTTCTATTACTGGCCTGATAATCATCATGTGTAGCATTCTGGAAAATATATCTCTGTTTTCATTAAACTGGTATTGTTTGTTTTAAACTCCTCTAGCCATTTAGAGAACTATCTTATTAATATTTGCCTGAAAACTTAAGAAGTTCAAATGGCTAAATAAAAATCTACCTGAGCCTAAGATTAGGGAATTCTTTTTATGAAAATGCAGCAGCTTTCTGTATGCTTGCTCTTAAAATGTATTTCCATAGTTAGGCATTATATATTATTAAAATACATTTATGCTCCCTGTCCTCTACATTAGAGTTGTATCATCAAATAAATCATTTAACTTCCCTGGGTCTTATTTTTCTCATCCTTGAAACTGAGATGACTCATTAGGTATCTTTCAGCTTCAGCGTAGTTATGATTTTTATGATAGGGATTTAACTTTTTCTCCCTGTAATGAAACTACTATGTACTTTGGAAATACTCCAAACAATAATAATGAGTCAAGGAATTATTCAGATCTCAACAGCTCTCGGAATTGTATGATTCAATATATAGACTTATTCTGTTGCTGAACTTCTTGGTGAAACTTCTAGAAGAAACAACATTCAAAATGTTAGCTTAGTAACTTGGGTAGTGAATAACTGGAGTGCTTAAAACAATGTAACTGAAAATATGGGTTAAACATTTTAGATAATTTAGTTAATAATGAACATTGCTCTGGTACGAAGATTAGTTCTCCCAAAAGATGTCCACATCTTGATCTTCACAAGTTGACTCCATGACATTACATGATAAAGAGACTTTGCAGATGTGGTTAAATTAAGGCTCTTGAGATGGGAGAGATATCCTGGATTACCCAGGTGGGTCCAGTGTAATCACAATGGTCTTTATAAAATAAAGGCAAAAGTGATGATGGAAGCAGAGGTTGAAGTGATGATGACCATGAACCAGTGAATGTAGGTGGTCAAAACACAGGAAGTGGATTCTCCCCTGGAACCTCTAGAAAGAACCAGCTCTGCCAAAATTTTGATTTTAGCCCAGTGAGAATAATTTTGGACTTTGACATCCAGAAGTGTAAAGAATAAATTTGTGTTGCTTTAAGCTACTAAGCGTGTGGTAATATGTTATGGCAGCCCCGGGAAACTAATGCAGATTTTGGTGGCTGGAAGTAGGATGTTGCTATAACAAATACATAAAAATATGGAAATGTCTTTGGAATTGGGCAGTAGCTAGAGGCTGGAAGAGTTTTGAGTAGTATAACAGAAAAAGTCTAGATTGTCTTGAACAGAAATATGAATACTAGAGATTCTGTCAGTGAGGGCTCACAAGATGAAATGCTAGGAAAAAACCTATATTGTATTAAAAAAAGACCTATATTGTCACAGTGTTTGTAGAAAGATGGATATTAAAGGCACTACTTGTGAGGGTTCAGAAACAAAGTGAGGAGAATGGTAGAGAAAACCTATATCATCTTACAGAATACCCAAATCATAGAGTATTGGTAGACATGAATATTGTTGAAGGTGCTTCTGATAAAGACTGAAAAGTAAATGAGGAATATATTATTGAAAACTGGAAGAAAGGAAGTGTTATACAGTAGCAGGAAGTCTAGCAGAATTGTGTTATATCAAAAGCAAAGTAGTAAGTGACAAATTTGGATATTTAGTTGAGATTTCCAAGCACAGTGCTGAATGTGCAGCATGTTCTCTTCTTGCTACCTATAGCAAAAAAGATAAATTGAGTGAATAACAGTTTTTTTCAATAAGAGCATTCTTTACTTGAGGCATACTTCAGAATATATGGCTCTAAAAGATACATATAAAACATTCCATCCAAGAAATATAGAATACATATTTTCTTCAAGTACACACAGAAGAATCCCCTGGTTAAATCGCATTAAAAAAAGACATAACAAATATTACAAGAAGACTGATATCATACCCAGTATACTATCTAACCACAATGGTACAAAACTAAGGGTCAACAATAAAACAAAGCTGGAAAATCTAACTTTTAAGCAAAAAGAAACCGGGATGTGATGATTTGAGACATTCTAAGCCTGTATAGTTTGAAAAAGAGGCTAAAATTTATAGATTCACTCTCAAGAAAGTGTGTCCTGGGGAGAAAGCCAGAAGTGTGACTGGATATCTTTTTTCTAGTGTCCATGGGATCAAAAAATCAGAGTATTCCATCAGATGCAGGGCTCTTTGAGGTGTGCATCTCATAGATCTCCTCAGCCTTCCCAGCACAATCCAGAGGGTTATCCAGGAAAGATCTGTGGAGGAGGTTTTTGTTTAATGGGATGAATCCCTGTGACATACATGAGATACCTACAAGGTCTGTGAGGATGGTATATTAGTGAAGACACTGCCGATTAGGACTGAAAGTTACAAAGAGAAGACAAAATAAAAGGTTGTTGGATTTGTAAAGGAATGTATTCTTGCAGGCAAGAAACAGGCTTATAAAACTATGCAGTTGCAACTATATGTTAACTTTTATTAAAAAGGAAGTAAGAGGGGCGCCTGGGTGGCTCAGTGAGTTAAACCGCTGCCTTCGGCTCAGGTCATGATCTCAGGGTCCTGGGATCGAGTCCCGCATCAGGCTCTCTGCTCGGCAGGGAGCCTGCTTCCCTCTCTCTCTCTGCCTGCCTCTCTGTCTACTTGTGATCTCTCTCTGTCAGAAAAATAAATAAAACCTTTAAAAAAAAAAAAAAAGGAAGTAAGACTCAAAGGACAGGGCTGAGGATGGAGTTCAGAACTACAAAGGATTATTCCTAGTCCCTGAACCTAGTGGACTTTGACCAGTTGGTTTTCTAAATTGCTTATAACTGTTTACTCCCCCTTTCCCCACTTTCATTCCTCCCTCTTTGAATGGGGATATCTATATTTGTTATTATATGCTCATCCTACCACTGTTCCCATTCCTTTGGAGCAAATAACTTGTTTTCTAGTTTTGGAGATTCAGGGTGATAAGATATTTTGCTTCAAAATGGATTATACTCAGAATTTCTCCCATACCTGATTTAGATGATAAGATTTGGGACTTTTTACTTTTTTTCTTTTTTATTAACATATAATGTATTATTTGCTGCAGGGGTACAGGTCTGTAAATCGTCAGGCTTACACATTTCACAGCACTCACCATAGCACATACCCTCCCCAATGTCCATAATCCAACCACCCTCTCCATACCCGCCTCCCCCTGGCAACGCTCAGTTTGTTTTGTGAGATTAAGAGTCTCTTATGGTTTGTCACCCTTCCAATACCATCTTCTTTCATTTTCTTCTTCCCTAACCCCCAATCCCCAACGTTGCCTTTCAAATTCCTCACATCAGGGAGATCATATGATAATTGTCTTTCTCTGATTGACTTATTTCGCTCAGCATAATACCCTCTAGTTCCATCCACATAGTTGCAATGGCAAGATTTCATTTCTTTTGATGGCTGCATAGTATTCCATTGAATATATATACCACCTCGACTTTATCCATTCATCTTTTGATATACATCTAGGTTCTTTCCATAGGTTGACTATTGTGGACATTGCTGCCATAAACATTTGGGTACACAGTCCCTTCAGATCAGTACATTTGTATCTTTAGGGTAATTACTAAGTAGTGTGATTGCTGGGTCATAAGGTAGCTCTGTTTCCAACTTTTTGAGGAAACTCCATGCTGTTTTCCAGAGTGGCTGTACCAGCTTGCATTCCCACCAACAGTGTAAGAGGGTTCCCCTTTCTCCACATCCTCACCAACATCCGTCATTTCCTCACTTGTTAATTTTTGGCATTCTGACTGGTGTGTGGTGGTATCTCATTGTGGTTTGGATTTGTATTTCCCTGATGCCAAGTGACGTGGAGCACTTTTTTTTTTTTTTTTAAGATTTTATTTATTTATTTGAGAGAGAGACAGTGAGAGAGAGCATGAGCGAGGAGAAGGTCAGAGAGAGAAGCAGACTCCCCGTGGAGCTGGGAGCCTGATGCGGGACTCGATCCTGGGACTCCAGGATCATGACCTGAGCCGAAGGCATTCGTCCAACCAACTGAGCCACCCAGGCGTCCCATGGAGCACTTTTTTATGTGTCTGTTGACCATCTGGATGTCTTCTTTGCAGAAATGTCTGTTCATGTCCTCTGCCCATTTCTTGATTGGATTATTTGTTCTTTGGGTGTTGAGTTTGATAATTTCTTTATAGATTTTGGATACTAGTCCTTTATCTGATAAGTCATTTGTGAATATCTTCTCCCATTCTGTCAGTTGTCTTTTGGATTCATTGACTGTTTCTTTTGCTGTGCCAAAGCTTTTGATCTTGATGAAGTCTCACTAGTTCATTTTTGCCCTTGGTTCCCTTGCCTTTGGTGATGTTTCTAGGAAGAAGTTGCTGTGGCTGAAGTCGAAGAGGTTGTTGCCTGTGTTCTCCCCTAGGATTTGGATGATTCCTGTCTCACATTGAGGTCTTTCATCCATTTTGAGTCTATTTTTGTGTGTGGTGTAAGGAAATGGTCCAGTTTCATTCTTCTGCATATGGCTGTTTTTCCCAACATCATTTGATGAAGAGACTGTCTTTTTTCCATTGGACATTCTTTCCTGCTTTGTCAAAGATTAGTTGACCGTAGAGTTGAGGGTCCATTTCTGGCTCTCTATTCTGTTCCATTGACCTATGTGTCAGTTTTTGTGCCAGGACCATACTGTCTTGATGATGACAGCTTTGTAATAGAGCTTGAAGTCTGGAATTGTGAGGCCACCAGCTTTGGCTTTCTTTGTCAACACGCCTCTGGCTATCGTGGTCTTTTCTGGTTCCATATAAATTTTAGGATTATTTGTTCCATTTCTTTGAAAAAAAAAATGGATGGTATTTTGACAGGGATTGCATTAAATATGTAGATTGCTTTAGGTAGCATAGACATTTTCACAATATTTGTTCTTCCAATACATGACCATGGAACATTTTTCCATTTCTTTGTGTCTTCCTCAATTTCTTTCATGAGTACTTGACGGTTTTCTGAGTACAGATTCTTTGTCTCTTTGGTTAGGTTTATTCCTAGGTGTCTTATGGTTTTGGAGCAATTGTAAATGGGATTGACTCCTTAATTTCTCTTTCTTCTGTCTTGTTGTTGGTGTATAGAAATGCAACAGATTTCTGTTCATTGATTTTATATCCTGACACTTTACTGAATTCCTGTACAAATTCTAACAGATTTGGAGTGGAGTCTTTTGGATTTTCCAGTCTGCAAAGAGTGATAGTTTAATCTCTTCTTTTCTGATCCGGATGCCTTTAATTTCTTTTTGTTGTCTGATTGCTGAGGCTTGGACTTCTAGTACTATTTGAATAGCAGTGGCGATAATGGCCATTCCTGCCGTGTTCCTGACCTTAGCGGAAAAGCTCTCAGTTTTTCTCCATTGAGAATGATATTTGCTGTGGGTTTTTCACAGATGACTTTGATGATATTGAGGTATGTACCCACTATCCGTACACTTCAAAGAGATTTGATCAAGAAAGAATGCTATACTTTGTCAAATGCTTTTTCAGCATCTATTGAGACTATCAGATGGTTCTTGTTCTTTCTTTTGTTATGTAGTGTATGTATCCCATTGATTGATTTGCACATGTTGAACCTACCATGCAGCCCTGGAATAAATCCCACTTGGTCATGGTGAATAATCCTTTTAATGTACTGTTGGATCCTATTGGCTAGATTTTGGTGAGAATTTTTGAATCTGTGTTCATCAAGGATATTGTCTGTAATTCTCCTTTTTTATCGGGTCTTTTGCCTATTTTTGGGATCAAGATAATGCTGGCCTTATAAAATGAGTTTGGAATTTTTCCTTCCATTTCTATTTTTTGAAGAGTTTTAGGAAAATATGTATTCATTTTTCTTTAAGTATTTGGTAGAACTCCCCTGGGAAGACGTCTGGCCCTGGGCCTTTGTTTTTTGGGAGATTTTTGATCTCCTTACTTCTTATGGGTCTGTTCAGGTTTTCTATTTCTTCCTGGTTCAGTTTTGGTAGTTTATATGTCTCTAGGAATGCATCCATTTCTTCCAGATTGTCAAATTTGCTGGCGTATAGTTGTTCATAATATGTTCTTATAATTGTTTGTATTTCTTTGGTGTTGGTTGTGATCTCTTCTCTTTCATTCATGATTTTATTAATTTGGGACCTTTCTCTTTTCTTTTTGGTAAGTCTGGCCAGGGGGTTATCAATCTTATTAATTCTTTCAAAGAACCAGCTCCTAGTTTTGTTGATTTGTTCTATTGCTTTTTTGGTTTCTATTTCATTGATTTCTGCTCTGATCTTTATGATTTCTCTTTTCCTGCTGGGTTTAGGCTTCCTTTGCTGTTCTTTCTCCAGCTTCTTTAGGTGTAGGGTTAGGTAGTGTATGTGAGACCTTTCTTGTTTCTTGAGATAGGCTTGGATTGCTATATATTTTCCTCTCAAGACTGCCTTTGCTGTGTCCCACAGATTTTGAACAGTTGTGTTTTCATTATCTTTTGTTTCCATGAATTTTTTCAATTCTTCTTAAATTTCCTGGTTGTCCCATTCATTTTTTAGTAGGATGCTTATTAGTCTCCATGTATTTGAGTTCTTTCCAACTTTCCTCTTGTGACTGAGTTCTAACTTCAGAGCCTTGTGGTCTGAAAATATGCAGGGAATGATCCCAATCTTTTGGTACCAGTTGAGACCTGATTTGTGACCCAGGATGGGATCTATTCTGGAGAATGTTCCATGTGCACTAAAGAAGAGTGTGTATTCTGTTGCTTTGGGATGGAATGTTCTGAATATATCCGTGATGTCCATCTGGTACAGTGTATCATTTAAGGCCTTTATTTCCCTGTTGGTCTTTTGCATGGATGATCTGTCCATTTCAGTGAGAGGGGTGTTAAAGTCCCCTACTGTTATTGTATTATTGTCAATGTGTTTCTTTGATTTTGTTATTTATTGGTTTATAGAGTTGGCTGCTCCCATGTTAGGGGCATAGATATTCAAAATTGTTAGATCTCGTTGTTGGACAGACCCTTCGAGTATGATATAGTGTCCTTCCTGATCTCTTATTATAGTCTTTGGCTTCAAATCTAATTTATCTGATATAAGGATTGCCACCCCAACTTTCTTTTGATGTCCTTAGCATGGTAAGTTGTTTTCTACCCCCTCACTTTAACTCTGGGGATGTCTTTGCGTCTAAAATGAGTTTCTTGCAGACAACATATTGATGAGTCTTGTTTTTTTGTCCATTCTGAAACCTTGTGTCTTTTGATTGGGGCATTTAGCCCATTTATACTTGGGGTAACTATTGAGAGATATTAATTTAGTGCCATTGTATTGCCTTAAGGTAACTGTTACTGTATATTGTCTCTGTTCCTTTCTAGTCTACTACTTTTAGGCTTAGAGGACCGCTTTCAATATTTCCTGTAGAGCTGATTTGGTGCTTACAAAGTCTTTTAATTTTTGTTTGTCCTGGAAGTTTTTCATCCCTCCTTCTATTTTCAATGATAGCCTAGCTGGATACAGTGTTCTTGGCTGCATGTTTTTCTCATTAGGTGTTCTGAATATATCATGCCAGTTCTTTCTGGCCTGCCAGGTTTCTGTGGATAAGTCTGCTGCCAATCTAATATTTTTACCATTGTATGTTATGGCCTTTTTGTCCTGGGCTGCTTTCAGGGTTTTCTCTTTGTCACTAAGACTTATAAGTTTTACTATTAGAAGACGGATGTGCACCTATTCTTTTTGATTTTGTGGGGTGGGGGGTCTCTGCACCTTCTGGATTTTGATGCTTGTTCCTTTTGCCGTATTAGGGAAATTCTCTAATATAATTCACTCCAATATACCTTCTGCCCCCCCCAATTATTCTAATATTGTTTCATCTTATGGTATCTCTTATCTCTCAAATTCTCCCCTCGTGTTCCAGTAGTTGTTTGTCTCTCTTTTGCTCACTTCTTTATTCTCCATTGTTTGGTCTTCTATATCACTAATTCTTTCTTCTGCCTCATTTATCCTAGCAGTAATAGCCTCCATTTTTTATTGGACCTCATTAGTAGCTTTTTTTGATTTCAGATTGGTTAGATTTTATTTCTTTTGTTTCTCCAGAAAGGGCTTTTATTTCTCCAGAAAGGGTTTCTCTAATATCTTCCATGCCTTTTTGGAGCTCTGCTACACTCAAACACCCCTGATCCTTCTGTGACCACACAGGACCTGAGAGCACACTGTTCCTTCAAGGCTCCACCCCCGATAGCCTCTGGGGCCATGTTCCTCAGTGAAACAGACATCTTAAAGTTCTGATTTTGTACTCTGTTGCTCTACTCCTTGCTGGGAGCCAGGCCCTGACCCCCTGAAGTCTATCTTCTTGTCACTTCGGATGCACTTCTCTGCACGTCCTACCTTTCAGAAAGTGGTTGATTTTCTGTTTCTAGAGTTGCTCTTCTTCTCTTCAATCTCTGTTCAGTTTGTAGGTGTTAAGTATGGTTTCATAACTGAACTCCTGCAACCTGATGTCATCTCAGTCTGCTACTCCTCCACCATCTTGACCTCCAAGTCCTGAGATTTGGGACTTTTTAGCTGATAAGATTTAGATAAGATTCTGAATTTAAATTGATGTCATAATGTTGAGATGGGAGAATGTTGAGATGGGGGTGAATAGATTTTATGTGTGGTTAGATATGATCCTTTGCGTCCCAGAGAATGGGATATAATAAACAATAGTGCATCCCTCCCTTTATAAATGTCCAGGTTCTAAATTATGAATGTGTTGATTTATATGTCAAAAGGAACTTTGCAGATGTGATTAAGTTAAGGATATTAAAATGGGGAGATTATCCTGGATAACGCATGTGTCCCTATTATAATCGTAAGGGTCCTTATTTTAGGGAAGATGATATGATGAAGAAAGAAAGAAAAAATTTAAATGTTATGTTGCTAGCTTCAAAGATGGAGGAAGAAGTATGAGTGAAGGAATGTAGATGGTCTCTTAAAATGAAAATGCAGTGAACAAATTCTCTCTTAGAGCTTCCTGAAGTAACAAGCCCTGCTGACATCTTGATTTTACCCCTGTAAAACTCCTTTCAGACTTCTGATTTCAATACTGTCTGAGAATAAGTTAATATTGTTTTAAGCTTCTAAGTTTGTGGTTGTTACAGTGACTAAAGGAAACTAGTATGACAACTATGGAAATTTGGTCAGTAGGTATTTGATTTGTTTCATACTCATTCGAAGAGCAGATGCTTGTTGTCTGTGTCTAGACAGAAGGTATGAGTTGCAGGCATTTCCAGAAAAATGTATGTTAGCTTTACTGTCAGCATTCATTTGAAAAAGGTTTTTATGATTTTATGTAGTCACTTTGTATAACTTTTAAAATAATTGGACTAAAACTTTATCATTGGAAAGTGTCCATTTTGGTTATTTTTAGGAAACTAGATTAATGATGATGGTAATAGTAATGTTAACAATAATATCTAGCATTTATTGATTGCCTAGCCCATGCCAGGTATGGGGATAGACACTTCACATTCCTTAAATCACTTAAATTTCACCACAATTCTATGAAATATTTTTACTTGATCTTGAGAAAATTGAGTTTCAGGAAATTAAATGACTTGCTCAAGTTTGCTTATCTATAATGTTTGATCTAAAACCCATGTGAATACTTCTCTATGAAATTTTAAATATTTTTTAAAGGGTCCAGTTTCTCACAGTAAGTAAACCTATATATTGTTTATTATTCACTATTTTTCACTGTAGCATTTCTCTGTTAAAGAGGATATCAATAATTACTGATGTCATTCTTGTTTAGTGTATATTCAATCAATTGATATACCATTTTACATTATGTTTCCAAGATGGCTGAGTTGCTAAATATATTTATTATTCATTATACAGATTAAAAAAATGAATGGCTTGATTGGAATCTCAGTTTGTTTAGAATCCCTCCCTCCATTCTTTTATGCATTCACCCATCTATTTGTTCCACAAATGTTTATTGCCACTTGTTACATGCAGGCTATAGAGTGCTAAACAATATAAACGTGCATTATACCTCATGTTGTTGTGAATTTTGTGCCAGGTACTGTGAATGATATAAAATAAGGATTACATATGTTGTCTGCCCTCATGAACCTTAAAGTTTAGTTCAAGTAATTATCCTGACTGCTATTTATTGGTATAATCATGGACAAGTAACTTACCTTCTGTTTCCTATTCTTTAAAATGAGGAGGTTATTTTTCCGTTTATAGGATTATTATAAAGATCTTAAAATAAAAATGCAAATTTCTAGGGGCGCCTGAGTGGCTCAGTGGGTTAAAGCCTCTGCCTTCGGCTCAGGTCATGATCCCAGGGTCCTGGAATCAAGCCCCACATCCTGTTCTTTGCTCAGGAGGGAGCCTGCTTCCCTCCTCTCTCTCTGCCTTCCTCTGTGCCTACCTGTGATCTCTGTCAAATAAATAAACTTTAAAAAAAATGCAAATTTCTATATAAATTCCTTCCTATACAAATGCAAATTGATCTTTTTCTGTTCAATTCCTGGCCTCTGAAAATAACACTGTGGCAATTTTGGTAGGATTTGCAGGTTAAAGAACAGTATGTATAGAGCTAACTAACTTCATAATAAGTGCATTAAGATAAGTGTAATATTTATTTGTGCTTAGAAAGTCTGGCAGTACATATGCTATGCTGATACTATGTTAATAATAGTTCTATCTGAGGCTTACTATTTCAGGGGGACTTTAACTTCCTACTTTATATATTTACACATTGTTTGGATTATTTATACTAAGCAATCTAATTTTTAAATAATTTTATATTTTGTGAAAAAATAAATGCCATGAGTTGTAAAAAGTCATGACAATTCATTATGTCACCATGAGTTTCCATAGAACAGTTTGAAAATAATTGCTTGCATCTATCAATACATCCGTTTCTTCATTGATGCCATTCATTCACTCATTCCATTCATTTTTCATCTTAGTCTATACATTTCTAGGCATTTTTGATTCAGTTGTCTTTAATAATTTAAATTGCTATTTTGAGAAGATTAGGTAGAAACAGCTGGAAGACATTGTAGGATGAATGTGTGATTGTGATTGTATAACTTATTTTTATTAAGGACATCAATTATTATTTCTCATTATTGTTTTAAGTCACATTTCCTTGATTATTAGTGAGAAGGAATTTTTTTCCCAAATGTTTGTTCATCATTGTATTCTTCTTGTGTGAATTATATACTTATTTTGTTTACCATTTTATAAAAAGAATTGATTTATAAGTATATTTTAATACAGTGAATCCTTGTTATTTGTGGATTCTTTACCTATGAATTTTCCCACTTGCTGAATTTTATTTGCAACCCCCAAAACAGTACTCATGGTGATCATTCATGGACATGTAGAGAGCATTGAAAAATTTGAGTGACTTGATGCACATGTTTCTACTTGAAGTTGAATAGGTGAAGCTCTGCCTTCTTGATTTAGCTCTTATCCTGTGTGAACAGTTGTCCTTTTCATGGTCTACTTAGTGCTACTTAGATAAAAAACCTTGTGCTTTGTTGGGGATTTCAGTGTTTGAAATGATGCAGTATAGTGCTGAATTTCTATCTAGTGTTTCTAGGAGCTCAAGAAGGTTATGATGTGCCTTCTAAGAAAACATGTGTCCAATAAGCTTCATTAAGGCATGAGTTATAGTGCTATTGGTTGTGAGTTCAGTGTTAATGAATCACAGTATATATATTGAATAAGTAATCTTTAAATAAAAATACATATAAAACAAATTATGTATTGATCAGTTGATGAAAATGCTGTGACTTGCAGGACTTGCAGGAACCTAACCCTGTATTTTCCCTAAAAACAATGATTCAGTATTTGCTAATTCAGTGCTCATGGTGACTTTATAAAACAAAACTACCACAAAAGTGAGAATTCACTGTATATTCTAGGTATCAAACTTTGTGAAAAACACTTCAAAAAAGTGTTTCTCCAATTTGTTGCTTGCCCTTTAACTTTGTTCATAATTCTTTTTCTGTGGGGCAGAAGTTTTAATCTTTATGAAGCCAAAAATTTAAAACATATTTATTCAACACTTCTGTATTTTGTGTTTTGCTTAGGCTGATCTTGATCAGCTCCATATTTATAAAAATAGCTTACCATATCTCCTTCATATGTGTGTATCTTATTATGTATATATATGTGGGGGGGTTATATACGTACATACAGTAGCCTCTCTTTATCTGTGGTTTTGCTATCTGTGGTTTCAGTTACCCACCATCAATCACAGTCCAAAAGTCGATGAACCTCCTTCTGATGTATTTGTCACAAGGTCAATAGAAACCCATCGCTATATCACAATGCCTGCATCATTTACCTCATTTTATTTCATCATGTAGGCATTTTATCTTTTCACAGCATCACAAGAAGAATGAGTACAGTAAAATAAATTATTTTGAGAGAAAGACCATTCATATAATTTTTATTATGGTATGTTGTTATAATTGTTCTATTTTATTACTGTTGTTAATCTCTCATTGTGCCTAATTTATAAATTAAACTTTATCATAGGTTAGTGTGTATAGGAAAAAATATAGGATGTATAGAGTTTGATACCATTCACAGTTTCAGACATCCACTGGGGGCCTTGGAACACATCTTCTATGGATAAAAGGGACCTATTCTATGTATATATGTATAATTAATTAGCAGGTGAAGAGAAACCCAAGATAAATTATAGAATTGAAATACATATATGTGTATAAATAAATACAGTCTATAATAATATATATCACGATTAATATATAATTAATACAATAATTATTAATTGTATTAATTAATACAATAACTAATATAATAATACAATACATAATACAGTAATATTATACAATTAATATATAATTAATTGTAGACTAAACAAATTTATCCGTATAAATAGATTTATCCACGTTAGCATGTGTCAAAATTTCCTTCTTTTTCAAAACTACATAATATTCTCTTGTCTTTGTATATCACATTTTGTTTATCCATTCATTCATCAATGGGTACTTGGGTTGCTTCTGCCTATTGGCTCTTGCAAGTAATGCTGC
Organism: Lontra canadensis; assembly: GCF_010015895.1. Taxonomy (NCBI): domain Eukaryota; kingdom Metazoa; phylum Chordata; class Mammalia; order Carnivora; family Mustelidae; genus Lontra; species Lontra canadensis. The sequence continues at coordinate 13,612,698 of NW_022631046.1, read as the reverse complement.
TGTTAATATGGATGTGCAAATACCTCTTTGAGACTCTGCTTTCAATTATTTTGAATATACACCCTGAAGTGAAATTGTTGGATCATATGGTAATTTTGTTTAAGATTTTTCTTATGAACTGACATGTTATTTCCTGCAATGGCTGTAGCATTTTACATTCCTATCAACAGTACATAAAAGTTTCCAATTTTCCACCTCCATATCAAGCCTTGTTATTTTACAGTGTGTGTGTTTTTTTAATAGTAGCCATCCTAATAGGTATCAGGTGACATTTCACTGTGGTTTTGACTTGCATTTCTCTAATGAATAAGTGATGTTGAGCATGTTTTTATGTGCTTGTTGGCTCTTGTTTATCTTCTTCAAAGAAATGTCTATTTAAATTCTTTATCTATTTTTTAAAAATTGGATTATTTGTTTCTTTGTTGTTAAGTTGTAGGAGCTCTTTATAGAGTTTGGATATTAATACCTTGTCAAGTATATGATTTGTGAATTTTTTTTAATATCAATTTATTTTTTATTATTTTTTTAATTTTATTTTTTATAAACATATATTTTTATCCCCAGGGGTACAGGTCTGTGAATCACCAGGTTTACACACTTCGCAGCACTCACCATAGCACATACCCTCCCCAATGTCCATAACCCCACCCCCCCAACCCCCCTCCCCCCATCAACTCTCAGTTTGTTTTGTGAGATTGAGAGTCACTTATGGTTTGTCTCCCTCCCAATCCCATCTTGTTTCATTTACTCCTCTCCTACCCCCTTAACCCCCCATGTTGCATCTCCTCTCCCTCATATCAGGGAGATCATATGATAGTTGTCCTTCTCCGATTGACTTATTTCGCTAAGCATGATACCCTGATTTGTGAATATTTTATACTAGTTCATAGGTTGCCTTTTTCACTCTATTATGTCCTTTGATCCGTGTAAGTTTTAAATTTTGATTTAGTCCAGTTTATCTACTTTTGCTTTTGTTGCCTATACATTTCATTTCATATCCAAAAATTATTGTCCTATCAAATGTTGTGAAGATTTATCCTATTTTTTCTAAGAGTTTTATAGTTTCAGATCTTATGTACAGAGTTTTTGATAGGAATGATGTCAAATTTAGAAATTAATTAGAGAAAATTGACATTTTTATCATATTGAATCTTCCCACTCAGGAGAATGATATTAATTTCTATGTTTTCAAGTCCTTTTTTATGTTGTTAAGTAGCTGTTATGTTATTTCATATTTGTTTCTATTGTGAATAGATATTTTTCTAACTGATTGCTGCTGGTAGAAAGGAGAGCTCTTAACTTTTCTCTTTATTCTATACCTTGTCGTCGTAGGAATTATACTGTGGTTTGTATAAATGTTTAAGTTGGTTTTCTAGTTAAGAAATTATATAATAACCAAATTTTACATCAACATGGAGGGGACTGGAAGACATTATGCTGAGTGAAATAAGTCAAACAGAGAGAGTCTATTATCATACGGTTTCACTTATTTGTGGAGCATAAGGAATAACATGGAGGACTGGGGAGATGGAGAGGAGAAGTGAGTCGGGGGAAATTGGAGCGGGAGACAACCATGAGAGACGTGGACTCAGAAACAAACTAGGGGATTTGGAGGGGAGAAGGGTGGGGGGTTGGATGATCTTGGTGGTGGGTATTATGGAAGGCATGTATTGCATGGAGCACTGGGAGTGGTGCATAAACAACGAATTCTGGAACACTGAAAATAGATTTAAAAAATTTAAAAAAAGATAATTTATTTTTTATTCCATTCTCATTTTATTTATTTTTATTTTTTAATATGTTCAGTTAGCCACTGTACAGTTCATCATTAGTTTTTGATGTAGAGCATACTCACAATGATAAGCCCAAGTCATGTGTAGAATTATTAAATCACTGAATTATGCTGTATTAGATTATTCTCTATATTGTCTTTATGTTCTACACCAATAAAAGTTTATTACAATTGAAAAAAGAGAAATATAATCTGTAAATAATAGTAACCATGTCTCTGAAACCTCGATAATCTTTATAATCATTTGATTTTTTTTCTCTTACTGAATTGATAGGACTCACTATTATACCATTATATAATGGTAGTGTGGCCTGAGCAATCTGGAAATTAAAGACCTTCATATTTTTAGTAGTATCTTTAATATGGTCTTAAGCTCTTTTCCTTCTCTATTTTTTCTCCTGGAGTTTTGATTTTGGACATAGGTTTTAGGATCTTAATTTTATTTTATGTGTACTATATGTTAGTTTCTATAATAACAAAGGGCTTTAACATTATTACTAAAATACCACTTAAATTATGTTAATTTTCTGTTATGTAACTGAGTTATTTCCATATTAAAGTTTCATAGTTACCTATAATTCTTTGATACCTATCACAACACCTGTTTCATAGCAAGCATTCAATAAATATTCAATGTCATGTGTCACACACCAAAGTGAAAAGCTTACCATATTTCTAAATACATATATCTCTATTACTGACTTATTAACTTTAAATGATGTATCATTTCTCTGAGAGTGCAGATTTTAGTTTGTTTTATTATCTTTATGTTTTCCATTCCTTTTCCAAATGTTTGTTATTTTTTATGATAAATTTTAGGGTTTTGGGTGGTTAACTTGGTGATTGTAAATAATATTATACCTAAATAAGCTTAAATAGTGGCTCCTGGATGGCTTAGTAGTTTAAACATCTGGCTCTTGATTTTGGTTGAGGTCATGATCTCAGGGCTGTGAGATGCAGCCCTGTATCAGCCTCCATGCTCTCTTTCCCTCTTCTTCTGTCCCCTGTCCCAACCCCTCTCTCCCTTTCTCCAAAAAGAAGTTTAAATAATACTTTTATATTCCCATGTTACGTTTTGTCAACTTTAGGCAGTATTTCTTGATTTCCTATTTTGGAAAATGAAGGTATTAACTCCTATGTTCTTTTTTCATTATTCCTCCCCCTTTTCACCTGCTATCTTTTAGTTATACCTCTGCTTATATACTGCCATGCTTGTACACATTTATGTTTTATCCTGTGACATTGGCCAAGTTTCCCATATTTTGTTCATAGGCTCACACTGCAAAATTTTAGCCAGTGAATCACATTTACATATTTGTGTTTACAAATGACATGCTGAAATTAAACTTATTTTTCTATCAAGACTCTAGGTTTAGTGGAAGGAGAATGTACCTAGTAATAAAATCGAATGATTTCTCTTTCTTTTGCATTGTATTGTTGCTTAATATCTTGCCATCATGTACTTTTTTTCCCTATTTGACCATGATATTGGATAGATTCACCTCATAAACTCTGTAGCTGTCCTGTTGGTCATTTTTTTGATCCGCACTTTCCTCTAAAGTGTTGTGGCTTGAATTTTTCATGTCATGAAGGCTGAGTGCTATGGCTGATGTTGTGGAGAGGCTCTAGAGTCCAAAACCTTCTTACATCCTAGTTTCTTATATCAGCAGCTCTTCAGGCTGCCATCAATATGCCATCACTTGGCCCAGCAAATTGGTACTAGAAATGTGAGTTGAGACCAGAGTGGGTGATGACCTGGTGGTTGCTATCAGTGGCAATTGCATAAATTGGTACCTGAAAGTCTTGGTACACAAATATCAAGTCTTAATATCATTTTATGTAACTTGCTAAGGCTCTGAAAATGATCTGCTCAGTACTCACACGCAGATTCTAAAAAACTCTTCTTCCTTTCCTCTGGAGAGATATTAATTAAATTTTATTATCTTAACATTATATGGCTATCCATATTTACATCAAGAAAGGGCATGTTTCTACAATGATAATGAGGGGTCACCAAGTGGGAACACACCACCATAATCTTTACCTAGTTAAATAGCTAGGAAAGTATGTGTTAACATGAGAAAGAAGGTAAATAAAACTCTGCTTACAAATTCTATCATCTCTTTTCCTAATGTATGTTTTGCCTTTAAAGGAATATGAGCAGTAAATGAGGTATAAACTTTAAAGTGCATGGATGAATTAGTATCCTTTTTGATTATTTTATTTCTTTCATTCTAGTCAAACTCTTTGTTCCACATTTTAGTGAAATTTTCTACCTTCAACTTTCTAGTCATATCTTTTTCCTGGAGTTTTTAATTGCCTTTCTTTTCCTTGTGCAATTTTCCTTCATCATTTCCTCATTAAATTCTAAATTCTATATTACTATCTATCGATTCTCTCTTTTTCCTTGGATATCTCATTACAAAAATTTTCTAGTCTGCTTTGGTCTCAACCATTTGCTTTCTGGGTTTGCTGCACAGGAGCAAAACCTTCCATTATTATTCTCATGGATATGATTCCTTGTTCTTGGCTTTGATGTCTTGTTCTTATTTTGCTTCTTCAATACACTTTAATACACCATTAGCTAACTTCTCAAGGCAGGCTTTTTAAATCTTTGAATGCTGAAAACTTTATTCTTCTTTCATATTTGATTGTCAGTTATTCCTCCTGTTACTCTCTCCTCTGTCATACTGAAACTAATGTGATTGCCAAGAACTGGAGCACACATCAACTTTCCAGATTCTGAGCATTTCCATAAGTCCTTTCAAATACCTGTACTGTTCTACCTTTTGTCAATATTTTTCAACTATATACATAGTAGGTATATAACAAATATTCTTCTCAGGCCTTTAAAACTAAAGAGATATATGGAGTATGTATGTACATTAAGAAAGGGATTAAGTGAGAAAATGATATTTTCTTTTGAAAACCTTCTCTGAGGAAAAATAATTATATAATTGAGAGAATTCCTTGGGTTGGATGTGTTCTAAGGAGGCATGCTGGATATCCTGTACAGCATTTCTCACAAGCATCATTATAAATGGGAAAACTTAGATGCAGAGAAATAAATTAACTTATTTATGGTGACAGTTATGAAGTAGCAGGGGTGAATATTCTGTCATGTCTATTTGGACCTAATGCTCAGAACATCTCTCTCTCTTTTTTAAATCTCTTTATTAATTCAACCATGCTTTCTTTTTAAAAATTTTTTAATTTCTTTTTTTATTATGTTATATGAGTCACCATATAGTACATCATTAGTTTTTCATGCAGTGTCCCATGATTTATTATTTCCATATAATACCCAGTGCTCATTACAACACATGCCCTCCTTAATGCCCGTCACTGGGTTAACCCATTACCCTCACCTCCCTCCCCTCTGAAACCCTCAGATTGTTTCCTGGAGTCCACAGTTACCATGGAATATTACTCAGGCATCAGAAAGGATGAATATCTGCCATTTGCATCAATATGGATGGAACTGGAGGGAAATATGCTAAGTGAAGTAAGTAAAGCAGAAAAAGACGTTTGTCATATGGTTTCACTCATATGTGGAATATAAGGAATAGCACAGAGGACATTAGGGGAAGGAAGGGAAAACTGAAGGGGAGGAAAATCAGATGGGGAGATGAATCAATAAAGACTTCTAAGAAAAGAGGATTGTTCACATTTATGTCTTCAGATATTCCTTCAACAGTAGTGTGGAAATGGGTTGACTGGGCCTCTCCTCTCTTGGAAAAAGGCATATTTTATGTCAGAGATATCTGCTAAATATTAATGGTTCATCATTTCTATTAGAAGAATTAAAGAAAATTTCCTTTAATGAAGGTTTAGTGTCTCCATGAAATTATATTTTGGCTTAAGTTTGATTTTTGTTGCAGTTAGAAATGAATTCTATATTACATTTAGAAATATATTTTATATTTCCCTATTTTTCTCTGCTATTTTAATTATGTAGGTTATTCTTTCCTTACTTGTTCACCTACTGAGTATCTGTTGCTTTCAATTTTAAAGGTGGTTCCTTTTCATATGCTATGGAAATATAGCTAGGATTTCTTAAAGATTTATTTATTTATTTGAGGCAGAGAGAGGGAATGTGTTGGGGAGAAGCAGATGGAGAGGAAGAGGAAGTCTTAAGCAGACTCCATGCTGAACACAGAGCCTGACCTGGGGCTTGATCTAATGACCCAAAATCATGACCTGAGCCAAAACCAAGAGTTGGATGCTCAACCAACTGTGCAACCAGACACCCCTTACATTTAGGATTTTTAAAAACTGGAAATATCTTGAGATAATCAAGAGAGTCATGTAGACCTTTGAGTTTTAATCTTAGTTTTACAACTTACGAGGTATATGCCTTTTATAACTTGTCAATACTTTTTCATTATTTTTAAAAGAGTAAATTATACCTACCTTCTGGGGTGATATGAAAATTAGAGAATGTGTCTAAAGCACATGGAACAATACCAGACCTGTAGTAGACTCTCAGTAAACTGTGGTCATTAATTTTTTTTTGCTCCCTTTAAAAAACATAAACCATTATACCTTTTAAGAAGTCATCCAGTCTGTGCTTAAATATCTCCTGGGATAAAAACATGTTTTGTAAAGTTCCAGCTCTACCAAATAAAAGCTGTGGGATTTTGGAAATAAATCACCTTGAGTATTAATTTCATCTTTTGTAAAATGAAGATAAAATAGTACCTAAAGTCTAGGCTTCTGGTGAGGAATAAATGACATATATTGCTTCTATTGTTTACAATACTGTCTAGCACTAGCACTCAATAAATTCTCTATAAATGTCAGCTAGTTGTATATTGGTAATTAGTAATTAGTATTACCTGTTGGATTTTTTTTCCACAGCAAAACTTGTTCAAGTTCTTCCTTAAATTTGATGATTAATTATAATGCAATATTAATTTTTAGCTTGGTTTAATGAGGTCTCATAAGGGGCAACCCATACTATCTACTTACTAGCTACCTATTCTTGTGGTTCCATAATAAATATTTGCTAAATGAATTGTCTGTGGCAGTGGTCTGCAAACTCTCTAAAAAGGTTCAGATAGTAAATATTTTAGGTTTTGATGCCATATGATATCTGTCACATTTACTCAGTTCTGCCGTTGTAGCATATTTTCACAGTATGAAAATATAAGGTCATGACTGTGTTTTAATTAAACCTTATTTATGAAAATGGATGGTAGGATGAATTTTTGCTGAAGTTGACTGATCTCAGGGTCTCTGGAATAAAGAAATTAGATACTTAATACTGATAATGAAATTCACATCAATATGATATTTGGAAATATTTTTAGGTGAAAAAAAGTTTTATCCTGTACAGAAAAATGGAAGCTTAGAGACACAGCATAAATGTAGTGAACCCCCAAAATGCATTCTCCATGCATATGTAACGAGACCCAAAGTTTTGTAAGCTAAACTTTTAAGCTCTGAAGCACAATTTCACAGCGATCCTTTTAGATGTTCAACTTAAACACATTTCTCAGCAACTGAAACTAGATTAAAGTTGGTATAGAACCACTATGGATTTATAGAAACTAATTTTTAAATGAAATGTATGCCCTCTGTTGTACGTGAGGTGGGTACTTCTTCCAAAGGTTAGTAAGCACTAGTTGCTATGAAACTATTAATTCTATAGGCTTTAAAGTCCAACTTAAATGCTACTTACTTCCTAAAGTCTTACTTAATCCTCCCCTCTCAGAAATGATATCATTTCTTTTAGTATTCAACTAATTCATTTCTGACAACTGTAGCTTTCTCCCTTTTATTACAGTTATTTATATAGTTATCTGATATCTGTTCTTTTAGGTTGTGAGCTTCCTGAAGGCAGTGTCTGTGTCTGACAGATGTTTGTTTTCCAGGACACTCTGCTTTATGTCTTGCATGCTGTAGGCACTCAGGTTATGCTTGTTGTCTTCTGAATTTTTCTTTCAGTGTCTTTGTAGGGAGATATGCTGGAATGGTATAAAAAGCATTCTCTCTGACAATCTGAGTTCTAATTCTGACTTGCTCACTTGCTAATGATATATCCAACTTCTCTGAATCAGCCTGTTTCCTCATCTGTAAAATAAGGATAATTCCAATGCTGCATTATTTTGTGAGGATTAAATGAGGTGACAGATGTCAAGTGTCTAACAGCAAACCTAGTACATTAAACATTAGCCTTTGTTATATCTGAAAGACATACTAAATTGCTTTTTGTTTTATCTGTTACACTATTATAGAAATGTTCTAAAAATGACTAGTTAATAACACATTAATAAGTAAATGTCAACAACATGAAAAGGGCAAAAAACATCTCTGTTGAGGGTGAATTAATGAAATGTTATGTTGTTTTCTGCATCTGTCAACAAATATTTTATCCATTGTTCTTTTTACAGTTACCAGAATAACAAAAATAAATCTATATTTAATTTGAATGAACTCAGAAAAAGAATTTTATTTCTTTCTTTGATTCTGTGACCAATTTGAGACTTCTTTCTGCTTATTAGGTTCCTGCCTTCTGAAAACAGGTAAAATTAACAGCAATTATAAGGGAACCTGTAGAAAAGAGAGAGTGGTATCCATTATCTGTTTAAAGCCTATTAATGACTAGTACATATTTTACACTGAAAAAGAGAAACAACCTTAAAGAGATAAAAGATATCACCAATCTTGTTCTTTTTTTAAAATTTTTAAATTTTTTTTATTTCTGGCATGTTTATGTCTGTGTATAGGTATGATAATGAACCACAACATTTCTGTGACACCCTGTAATCCAGCACTGCTCAGGCTTAAGAAATTTTATTTTATTTTTAAAAAGATTTTATTCATTTATTTGACAGACAGAGATCACAGGTAGGCAGAGAGGTAGGCAGAGAGAGGAAGGAAAGCAAGTTCCCTGCTGAGCAGAGAGCCCAATGCAGGGCTCGATCCCAGAACCCTGGGATCATGACCTGAGCTGAAGGCCGAAGCTTTAACCCACTGAGACACCCAGGCGCCCAAGAAATTTTATTTTATTTTATTTTATTTTATTTTTCTTTTCTTTTCTTTTTTTTTTTAAAGATTTTATTTATTTATTTGACAGAGATCACAAGCAGGCAGAGAGGCAGGCAGAGAGACAGAGAGGAAGAAGTAGGCTCCCTGTCAAGCAGAGCCCGATGCGGGACTCGATCCCAAGACCCTGAGATCATGACCTCAGCTGAAGGCAGAGGCTTAATCCACTGAGCCACCTAGGCATCCCAAGAAATTTTATTTTTATATTAATGTTTCAACATCAATTTTATAATTTCCTAAGTCTAACTTGTTTTCACAGTTTTTTAATACTTATAGTCACTTTAAAATATATTCCTATATATTTTATTTTTCTTCACTTTTAAAATGATCTTTTTTACTAATTTTAAACACTTCCATAATAACCTTGATATTGGGGCACATGACAAGATTAATTCTGGGGACATTGATCATTGTTTAGCATCCTTAAAGAACTTGAGTCTTGTGGACTATAAGAAATAAGTTATACCATTCTTCCTTTTTCATGTTGCTCTGCTTAGTAACATGCTGATATAAAAGAAAACAGATCATAATATAGCCAATATAATAGTTTGATAAACCATAAAGAATCCATGGAAGACCTTAAATGCCCTAATTTCAGCCATTCCTCTGAAGGGTTGAGTAAGAAGCTGTCTGGTATGTGGCAAACCAGAGCATGAAACCGAGTATCCAGCCTCTTCAAGGAGACTTTCTGAACTAATGTCATTATGCCTCAGCCACCACTAGAAGTCAGTTCTCTCAGGTCATCTATCATCACCCAAACTCTCATCCTTTTATTGCTGTCACTGAACTCAGTTCCCATCCCTCCCCTTACTCCCTACTATTTGTGATAAATAAAACCCTTATATTCTCATCCTCTCCTTGTGAATGTTTCTTCATTTCTTGGCTTTACTTATAAGTACTTATATTTGGGATGCCTGAGTGGCTCAGTCATTAAGCATCTGCCTTCTGCTTGTGTCATGATCTCAGAGTCCTGGGATCAAGTCCCACATGGGCTCCCTGCTCTGTGGGGAGTCTGCTTATCCCTCTGCCTGCTGTTCCCCATGCTTTTGCTCTCTCTCCCTCTCACTCTGTCTCTGACAAATAAATAAATGTCTTTTAAAAAAGAAGTACTTACATTTATTTGCATATGTAATAATTTATATCAGCTGCATTATTACTGTGATATCAGTTAAGACTGGACTCCAACTCTGTATGTATGTAAACAGGGCCCTAAACAAAAATTTGTACTATGGACAGCTACTATTTCCTTTCTTCAGTAATCATCCCTTCAACATGTATTTATTGTTTTCTTGCCATATATCAGATACTGTTTTAAGTAAGGAGGATACAGTGGTGAAAAATTTGCATTCTAATGGAGTCAAATAATAGCAAGAAAATAAATAAGAACTTTTGGTAGTGATAAATGTTGTGTAGAAAAAAATTTAAGGGGATGAAAATGAGTTGTGGGGACAAGAAATAGATGGCAAATTGAATTGTGTAGTCATGAAAAGCCATCTTGAGAGGGTGAGATTTGAGTAGAAATCTAATGTCAGGAAGTGACCAGCTGCATCAAGAAATCTGTGTTGGGTAGAGTTAAGCACAAGTCAAAGGGCAGAGGGGCTGCTCTAGAGTGATTTAGGGGAAGTGTTAGAAATTAAGGTCAAAGTTCTGGCCAAATTTTACTGGATTTTTAGATCTGAGTAAAGAGTTTTGCCTTTATTCTCATTCAAATGAGTACTTGTTCAAAGGTTTTAAGCAGGAGTTAAAGTGATATAATTTAAATTAAAAATAATCACTCAGTATATGCTTCCCTGGTTATATTAAATACATATCTGTGTTTATATGTATTTGTAAAGAAAAATACCCAAGCAGAAAATTAAATTGTCAGGAATTTTTGGTTGCCTATATGGCTAGATTCAGAGAAATCTTAGTACTTAAAAAGAAAGTGATATTTTGCTCCCTGGCTTTTGATTTAGTGACCCACAAGTTAATGTTCTGTTTTTTATTATTAGAAGTATTATGACCTCTTTCAGAAAAGCAGCAAAATGAAGAAAAGCATAAAAAAGAAAAAAATTATTGATAATCATACTGTTCAAACAAAACAATTTTGATGAAATTCTTGATTATTTTCTATGCAAGTGTGTTTATGCATATATTATATATGTGTGTGTTTTAATATATTATAAATATACCCATATACATGTATCTACATAGTTGTCATTGTATTGCATATACTCATTGGAGTTCTTGTTTTTTGAAAGATATTTTCGATATGCTCATTGTTTTATAAATATTTTTATTTATTTATTTTTAATTATTTTTATTAAAATATAATGTATTGTTTCAGTTCTACAGGTCTACGAATCATCAATCTTACACAACTCACAACATTCACCATAACATATACCCTCTCCAATGTCCATAACCCACCCACCCTATCCATAACACCCCCCAGCCCTCAGCACCCCTCAGTTTGTTTTGGGATATTAAGAGTCTCTTATAGTTTGCCTCCCTCCCAATCCCATCTTGTTTCATTTTATCTCCCCTACCCCCTCAAGGCCCAGCACTGCCTCTCAAATTCCTCATACCAGAGAGATCATATGATAATTGTCTTTCTCTGATTGACTTATTTCGCTCAGCATAATACCCTCTAGTTCCATCCACATCATTGCAAATGGCAAGATTTCATTTCTTTTGATGGCTGCATAGTATTCCAATATATATATATCTCACATCTTTTTGACCTATTCATCTCTTAATTGAACATCTAGGTTCTTTCCATAGTATCACTGTTGTGGACATTGCTGCTATAAACATTTGGGTGCACATGCCTCTTTGGATCACTACATTTATATCTTTAGGATAAGTACCCAGTAGAGCAAATGCTGGGTTGTAGGGTAGCTCTATTTTCAGCTTTTTGGGGAAACTCCATGCTGTTTTCCAGAGTGGCTACACCAGCTTGCATTCCCACCAACAGTGTAGGAGGGTTCCCCTTTCTCCACATCCTTGCCAACATCCGTCATTTCCTGACTTGTTTATTTTAGGCATTCTGGCTGGTGTGAGGTGGTATCTCATTGTGGTTTGGATTTGTATTTCCCTTTGCAGATATTTCTTCTTTGCAGAAATATCTGTTCATGTCCTCTGCCCATTTCTTTTTTTTTTTTTAAAGATTTTATTTATTTGACAGAGAGAGATCACAAGTAGGCCGAGAGGCAAGCAGAGAGAGAGAGAGAGAGAGAGAGAGAGGGAGGAGGAAGCAGGCTCCCTGCCTAGCAGAGAGCCCGATGCAGGACTCGATCCCAGGACCCTGAGATCATGACCTGAGCTGAAGGCAGAGGCTTAACCCATTGAGCCACCCAGGCAGCCCTGCCCATTTCTTGGTTGGATTATTTGTTCTTTGGGTGTTGAGTTTGATAATTTCTTTATAGATTTTGGATACTAGCCCTTTATCTGATATGTCATTTGCAAATATCTTCTCCCATTCTGTCAGTTGTCCTTTGGTTAGATTGACTGTTTCTTTTGCTGTGATAAAGCTTTTAATCTTGATGAAGTCCCACTAGTTCATTTTTTTTTTTTTAAAGATTTTATTTATTTAACAGAGAGAGAGACCACAAGTTGGCAGAGAGGCAGGCAGAGACAGAGAGAGGGAAGCAGGCTCCCCGCTGAGGAGAGAGCCTGATTGTCAGATTTGTTGGCGTATAGTTGCTCATTATATTTCCTTATAATTGTTTGTATTTCTTTGGTGTTGGTTGTGATCTCTCCTCTTTCATTCATGACTTTATTTATTTGGATCCTTTCTCTTTTCTTTTTGATAAGTCTGGCTAGGGGTTTATCAATCTTATTAATTCTTTCAAAGAACTAGCTCCTAGTTTCATTGATTTGTTCTATTGTTTTTTTTTGGTTTCTATTTCATTGATTTCTGCTCTGTTCTTTCTGATTTCTCTTCTCCTGCTGGGTTTAGGTTTTCTTTGTTGTTCTTTCTCCAGCTCCTTTAGGTGTAGGGTTAAGTTGTGCACTTGAGACCGTTCTTGTTTCTTGAGAATGGCTTGTATTGCTATATATTTTCCTCTCAGGACTGCCTTTGCTGTGTCCCACACATTTTGAACCGTTGGGTTTTCATTACCATTTGTTTCCATGAATTTTTTCAATTCTTCTTTAATTTCCTGGTTGACCCATGCATTCTTTAACAGGATACTGTTTAGTCTCCATGTATTTGGGCTCTTTCCAAATTTCCTCTTGTGATTAAGTTCTAGCTTCAGAGCATTGTGGTCTGAAAATATGCAGGGAATGATCTCAATCTCTTGATAATGGTTGAGACCTGATTTATGACCCAGGATATGATGTATTCTGGAGAATGTTCCATGTGCACTAGAGAAGAATGTATATTCTGTTGTTTTGGGATGGAATGTTCTGAATATATCTGTGGTCCATCTGGTCCAGTGTGTCATTTAAGACCTTTATTTCCTTGTTGATCTTTTGCTTGGATGATCTATCCATTTCAGTGAGGGAAGTGTTAAAGGTTCCTACTATTATTGTATTATTGTCAATGTGTTTCTTTGAAATTGTTAATTGTTTATATAGTTGGCTGTTCCCATGTTAGGGGCATAGGTATTTAAAATTGATCTTCTTGTTGGACAGACCCTTTGAGTATGATATAGTGTGCTTCCTCATCTCTTATTATAGTGTTTGGCTTAAAATCTAATTTATCTGATATAAGGATTGCCACCCCAGCTTTCTTTTGATGTCCCTTAGCATGGTAAATTGTTTTCCACCCCCTCACTTTAAATCTGGAGGTGTCTTTGGGTCTAAAATGGATTTCTTGTAGGCAGCATATTGATGGGTTTTGGTTTTTTATCCATTCTCAATCCCTGTGTCTTTTGATTAGGGGCATTTAGCCCATTTAGTTTCAGGGTAACTATTGAGAGATATTAATTTAGTGCCATTGTATTGCCTGTAAGGTGACTGTTCCTGTATATTGTCTCTGTTCCTTTCTGTTCTACTACTTTTAGGGTCTCTCTTTGCTTAGAGGACCCCATTCAATATTTCCTGTAGAGCTGGTTTGGTGTTTGCAAATTCTTTCAGTTTTTGTTTGTCTTGGAAGCTTTTTATCTCTCCTTTATTTTCGATGATAACCTAGCTGGATATAGTATTATTGGCTGCATGCTTTTCTCATTTAGTGCTCTGAATATATCATGCCAGTTCTTTCTAGCCTGCCAGGTCTCTGTGGATAAGTCTGCTGCCAATCTAATATTTTTACCATTGTATGTTACAGGCTTCTCATCCGGGGCTGCTTTCAGGATTTTTTCTTTGTCGCTAAGACTTGTAAATTTTACTATTAGGTGACGCGGTGTGGACCTATTCTTATTCATTTTGTGGGGGGTTCTCTGCTCCTCCTGGATTTTGATGCTTGTTCCTTTTGCCATATTAGAGAAATTCTCTCCAATAATTCTCTCCAATATACCTTCTGCTCCCCTCTCTCTTTCTTCTTCTTCTGGAATCCCAATTATTCTAATGTTGTTTCACCTTATGGTATCACTTATCTCCCAAATTCTCCCCTCATGGTCCTCTAGATGTTTGTCTCTCTTTTGTTCAGCTTCTTTATTCTCTGTCATTTAGTCTTCTATATCACTAATTCTTTCTTCTGCCTCATTTATCCTAGCAGTAAGAGCCTCCATTTTTGATTGAACATCATTAATAGCTTTTTTAATTTCAACTTGGTTAGATTTTAGTTCTGTTTCTCCATAAAGGGCTTTTATTTCTCCAGACAGGGTTTCTCTAATATTTTCCATGTCTTTTTCAAGCCCAGCTAGAACCTTGAGAATCATCATTCTGAACTCTAGATCTGACATATTACCAATGCCCATATTGATTAGGTCCCTAGCCTTCGGTACTGCCTCTTGTTTTTTTTTTTTTTTTTTTTTTTGGTGAGTTTTTCCACCTTGTCATTTTGTCCAGATAAGAATATATAAAGGAACAAATGAAATACTAATAGGGTGGCAAAGACCCCAGGAAAATGTGCTTTGACCAAATCAGAAGAGATCTCAAATTGTGGGGGGGAGAAAGGGGGTAAAAAGAAGTTCAGGAAAAAAAAAATTTAAAAAAGAAAACAAATGATGAAAAAATATAAAAAAGAAAAAAATATATATATATATTCGACTGGTAACTAAAACAGCATCACCCACTTAATTTTGGAGTATTTTGGTCTCTTAGATGAAACTACCTCCCCAAATTTTAAAGAATGAAAAACATATATAAGGGTAAACACAATGAAGGGATGGAGTATGACTATAAAGATGAAAAAAATTTTTTTAAAAGTTTCTAACAAAGGAGTTGATAAGGTAGGTTGGTTGGGATAATAAAGAAAAAGAAAGTGGAGAGAGTTTGCTCGGGCTGGAGACTAGATCAAGCCCGGTGCTAGACTTAGGGTGTGTTTCGATCTATTAGAAGAAGTTGTACCCCAAATATTTTAGAAGAAAAAACCCTGTGTATATACAAAAAACAAAGTTAGATACAATGAAGGATAAAATATGACTATAATAATGAAGTTTCAAAAAAGATTTTTTTATGAAAGTTATTAAGATAAACTAGTTAAAAAATGTTAAAAGAGGAAAGGGTACAAGTTAAAAAATATTAGCAGAAGAAAAAAAATTTTTAAAAATTAATTAACTTTGCAAGACTAAAGATTCATGGGGAGAAAGCCATGAATTCCATGCTTTGCTTTCTCCTCTTCTTGAATTCAGCTGTTCTTCTTGGTAAGTGAACTTGGGCTTGGCTGGATTTCTTGTTGATCTTCTGGGGGAGGGGCCTGTTGTAGTGATTCTTTCTTTGGCTTTGTAGTATCTTTGCCCCAGTAGGAATTGCACTGGCCCTTACCACAGGCCAGGCTAAGTAATCCGCTCAGGTTCACTTTCAGGAGCTTTTGTTCTCTGAACAATTTCTGTAGAGTTCTGGAGGACAGGTATAAAAATGGTGGCCTCCCTATCTCCGGCCCAGAGGAGCCGAGAGCTCGGGGCTCCACTCCTCAGTGCGCCCTCAGAGAAAAGCGCTCAATCACTTCCATCTCCTTGGCCTCCAGCCACGCTCCAAGCTCACCCAGCCTGTGACCAAGCATCTCTGTCTCTGGCACACAGCTCTGCCTGGAGTCTCCGAACCCCACAGATCCCTGAGGTCTTCCAGGTCAGGGTCTCCCCGGATCATGTGGGGACCCCACTCACAGAGCACCAGCCTGTGCCATGGATTACGGTTCAAGGTAACCCTGAGTTGAGAGCTCACACCTTGGCTCTGTCTCTGAAGCCAGCTTCCCCGCTCTAATACCTGTGAGCTCTGCGACACTCAGACACCCCCAATCCTTCTGTGACCGCGTGGGACCTGAGGCCACACTGTCCCCGTGTGGGCTTCACCCCAGTTTAGACTCTGGAGCGATGTCCCTCAGTGGAGCAGACTTTTAAAAGTCCTGATTTTGTGTTCCATTGCTCTGCCGCTTGCCGGAAGCTGGCCCCTCCCCCCGCAGTCTATCTTGCCGTCGCTTTGGATTCACTTCTCCGCTGGTCCTACCTTTCAGAAATTGGTTGATTTTCTGTTTCTAGAATTGTTGTTCTTCTTCTCTTTGATCTCCTGTTGGATTTGTAGGTGTTCAGAATAGTTTGATAAGCTATCTAGCTGATCTCCTGCTACCTGATGTCGTCTTTTTTGTCATGAGTTTTTCTACCTTGTCATTTTTCCAGATAAGAATGTATGAATGAGAGAATAAAATACTAAAAGGGTGCCAAAGACCCCAGAAAAATATATACTAACCAAATCAGAAGAGACTTGAAACTGGGGAGAGAAGAAAAGGGGAAGAAATAAAAATAAAAAAAATAAAAATAAAATATATGTATATTAGACTGGTGGATAGAACGGGGCCACCAACTTGATTTTGGGTGTATCCTGGTCTCAGAATAAACTACCTCCCCAATTTTTTTAAGCTCCCAAAATTTTAAGGAAAGAAAATTTTACATATATAAAATAGGGTATACACAATTAAGGGTAAACAGAATAAGGGATGGAATATGACTGTAAAGATGAAAAATTTAAAAAATTCTAAAAAAGGAATTATTTAGATAAGTTGTTTGGAAAAAAAGAAACAAAAGAGGAGAGAATGTGATCAGACTGGAGACCAGAACAAAGCCATGTGCTTGATTTAGGGTATATTTTGATCTATTAGAAGAAATTGTATCCCAAAATTTTAAAGGAAAAAAACCCTATATGTATACAAAAAATAAGGTTATATACAATGAAGAGATAAAATATGACTATAATAATGAAAATTTAAAGATTTTTAAAAAGGTATTTTAAGATAAAATAGTTAAAAATATTAAAAGAGGAAATAGGAAAAGTTAAAAAAATAGAATCAGAAAAAAATTGAATTAAAAAAATTTAACTTTGCAAGACTAAAGGATCATGGGGAAAAAGCCATGAATTCTATGCACTGCTTTCCCCTAGCTCTGGAGTTCCTCAGTTCTTGTTGATTAGTGAACTTGGTCTTACTGGGTGTTCTTGCTGATCTTCTTGGGGAGGGGCCTGTTTCAGTGATTCTCAAATGTCTTTGTCCAAGGCAGAATTGTGCCATCCTTGCCAGGTTCCAGGCTATGTAATCTGCTCGGGTTTGCTCTTGGGAGCTTTTGTTCCCTGAACAATTTCTATAGAGCTGTGGAGGAGGGGAATGAAAATGGCAGTCTCCCAATCTCTGGACCAGAGGAGCCAAGAGATTGGGGCCCCACTCCTCCAGTGCACCCTCAGAGAAAAACAGTCAATCCATCCTGGAGGAGGAAGGAGGGGGGGTCTCTCCAGATCTGCCACTTGTGGTGTCCCTGCTCAAAGAGCAGTGACCCAACCATGCCTTGGATCATGGTTTCAAGTAACCCCAAGCTGAGAGCTCACTCCTCAGCTCTGTCTCTGTAGCTGGTTTCCCCACTCCAATACCTGGCAGCTCTGCTGCACTCAAACAACCCTGGTCTTTCTGTGACCCGGTAGGTCCTGAGACCCTGTCTGAGACACTGTCCCTGTGTGGGCTCCACCCCCACTTAGCTTCTGGAGTGATGTCCCTCAGTGGATCAGACTTCCAAAAGTTCTGATTTTGTGCTTTGCTTCCCCACTGCTTGCAAGGAATCAGCCCCTCCCCCTGCGGTCTATCTTCCTATCACTTTGGATTCACTTCTCTGCTCATCCTACCTTCCAGAAATTGGTCGATTTTCTGTTCCTAGAATTGCTGCTCTTCTCCTCTATCTCCTGTTGAATCTATAGGTGTTTGGTATGGTTTGATAACTATCTAGCTGAACTCCTGGGACTGAATATTTCAGTCTGCTACTCCTCTGGCATCTTGCTTCCTCATATAAGCATTTTTTTTTTTTAAGGAGAAAATATGTCACTAAGAGTTAGACACATTTCTGAAGAAGTAATAATCAAGATGGATTGCAAGGATAGATAAGAATTCTTCCCTTTCATTGAAGATTCTTCAGATTCTTTGGTATTCATTTCCTAGTAGACTGGGGAAGACCAAAACAAAGCTATGTTTTATTTTTCCTGAGGAATAATTAATTTAGAGAACCAAAAGGAATATTTCAGTCTCTGAATTATGGAAGGCTGGAAATATTTCTATTGTTTTAAGATGAGGAGATAATGAGACAGGAGTGAAACATGTTAGAAAACCATAAACATGATCACTCCAGAACACATTTCAGTGTAACCATACACAGTAGAGAGATCTGATGGGAGGGATCCCACAAATGTGCTACATTAAAAAAAAAAATTTCAAAAAAACTGATGGAACCTATGTGTAGGAATAGTTACCTGTGAATTTAAAGAAAGTAGAAATCCTCTACAGAGAACAGTTTCCTTACTCAGCAATGGAGAATTAATTTGATTAGCTTCACTGGAAAGGAAGTAATTAATTCCACTTAAGAGAGGCAGGTTATAATGCTACAGAGAGATTTCTTCAGTTTAAAGGATGTCATGCTTTACCGTAGACACTTGAGTTAAGCAGAGGATGCACACTTAATACATTGCCTTTGGCTCTGGTCTATCACTGGACAGAGCTTGTTAATCCATCCTTTGAATGACCCCTCTGCTTTTCCTTCTTTTACGGACTCCCTCATTGAATGACCTGCATTTGGAGTTTCCTCTTTTTTTTTTTTTTTTTAATATCTGCTTTATTCCCCCACAGCTGCTTAAACAAGACAGGCCAGAGAAGTAGGAAGTGGCAGCTTTTTCACACTTAAATACTATGTATTTTATCCTAAAAGTAAAGTTAAATAAGCATACTGAAATAGGGTAAGACAAAGATTGAAGTATAGTGCTGGGCATATAGTAAGTCTCAAATATCACAGATTCTGGAGCTAGATTTCTAGGATTCAAATCCCATCCGTATTTGTTTCTTATTGGCTGTGTGACTTTGGTCAAGTTACTAAAACTCTCTATGTCTAGGTTTTAATATCTATAAAGTGATATAATCATAATACTATCTCATAGGGCTGTTCTGAGAATTAAACGAGTGACTATATGGAAAGTATTTAGAGCTGTATCTGGAACACAATGAGTCCTCAACATGTTAGCTACTGTTTTGTACTGGTAAGATTTTATTGAAGAAGTCATGCATCATTTCTGTGACATAAAACAAAATAAAATGAAAACTATGTTAAATAGAAATGTATCAGAAATCTTTTACCTTCATTAAAATGAATGTTATTCCAAGGGGGGCCTGGCTGGCTAAGTCAGTAGATCATGTGACTCCTGATTTCAGGTTCATGCTTTCAAGTCCCACATTTGATGTAGAGCTTAAAAAATAAACAAAATGAAAAGCTATCCTTATTTAATAAGAATTTTTGTCTATCAATTCTGTATTTCTATTTTTTTTTTTGAATTCCTACATTTTATGAGTTTACATTATTTTAGGCTAAGAAAAGGAGCTGTTAAATTTCAGATCATGTTCCCCAAATCCAGCTAAATACCACTGGCAGTTTTTTTCAAGCTGACAAATTTGTTCTAGTCATCTTGTTTAAATGAATATCATGAATACTAAATATATAGAATATTTTTCATGCTACTGAAATACAATTGGTTTAGACATTCAGAACATTTAAATGAGAACTTCTGATGTGTGAAAATTAAGTTACTGATCATAGGAGGATCAGTTAAATTATGAAATGAATTTCTTGTAGAATTTCACAGACTGATACTTCACTAATCTTGCTTTAAATAATAAATTTGTGGGACATACATTAAGTATGATGCACGACTTCCTCAATCATAGAAACCTTTCTTCTGAATTAATTTTTTTCTTGTGTATTACCAAATGAAGTATTCTGTCTTTAATGCCTTCATTAAAGCTGATTCTATCATTATTTTTTCTTAAATCTCAAACTGGGATCAAAAATAATTTCATAGGAAATTTGTTGTAGTACAATTAATCTGAGATTTTATCTGAGACCAGCATTATCTCAGACCTAGCATTGGGGCTGCTGGTATTGTTCACCTATCACAAAGGCCCCAGATTATTTACTATCAGATTCAACCTTTTAAATTTTATAAACAAGAAGACAGTTAAAGAAATTTGGGCAGGGTGATAGATCAGTTCTAGTTATGCTTGAAATACATATTAGTGTGTGCTTTTTAAAAACTGGCATGTTAGCCATGATGGAAAACTTTGAAAAGTGATGGTTATAGTAAGTGTGTTTTATATATATATATATCAAATGGGACATGGAGGAAGGGTGGGATGACCTGAGTTTGGGTCAGCTTTGTTGTTCTCCAATTGCTATTTAACCTCAATTGCTATTTAACGGCTATGACTCTCATTTAAAAAAAAAATATGTAAAATAAAAATAGTATGCTAGATCAGCATTTCCTAAGTGGTGTGATTACCAATACTGATTTCCAGTCTGTTAGTCAACATTACTGGCATAAATACTCCATGGTCAACTCTGTTTCTGAAATCGAAGAGATTTCTTTCCTGGCAAACTTCTTGGAGTTGATGTGTATAATATATATCTCCATCAGGGGGAAGAATACAAGCAGATTTCCCTCAGCTTAGGTAACTACAGAATCTGTTTTGTAGTGACACTATTTTTATAATGCCATTTGTAAACTCCTGAGCTAGATTATTTTATAGATACCTTCTGATTCTGATTCTATTGCATTTGCCAATATAACTTTAGTTAAGTGTGGAATACAATGGCATAATTATTAATATTCTTGACTTCCTTGAAAAGAGTTCTATAATAAAAATTTTTGTTTTCTGTTTTCATTCATTGTCACAAGCCTGTGCCCAGCTGGCATCTCTGATATAAAAAGATTGAATCTTATAAATTACCTTTTCCAATTAAGATGCATTATTTTTTCTCTAAAGCAAATTGTACTTGTAAAATACCACACATAAAAAAACTCTTAGTTACTTTTCTGCTTTTCTGAAATGCATTAATATAATGAGATACTGTGAAAATTAAGCTAAAGATACTATCTTATTCTGGAAAATGATCTTTTTTTTTCAGACAGTGTTAAAATTTGAGAGATAGAGTAGTTATTAAAGGAAATACAGCAAGGAAGTCTCATTTATGAAAATAAAACTGTGTTGGTAAGAAAGAGGTGGATATTTTAATTGGAAAAGTTTACCCAGAATAAAGAGTTTGGTAAAAAAAGATCATCTTCATAGGCTACAATGACAGGCTAAAATGTATTTTGTAATCTGCCTGTAGATGATCTTTATCATGCTCATCTATTGAGACTTATCAGACACCAGAACTACAATAAGATATTATATGCTGACTGCATTCAAAAGGGCTAGTTAGAAGAGAGGCATAGAGCGGAGATATAAAAGAAATGTAGGACATCATTTGCTGAATTCTAAGTTTTATAGTTATGGCAGAAATATTAAAGAGGAATGATGACTGATAGCTGACATGTTCCTAACAAATTTCCAACAATTAAGTATAACCCAAGCTGAAATCTGAACTTTGAATACAGAGAGAAGGGAAGACATTTCAGGTAGAGGGAGGGATCTGAGAAGGTAAGAAGGAATTCTTATATTTTACAGGAAACAATTCATAAACCATTTCCATTTAGACAAAGGATTTTGTACTTGAAAAATAGAAGTGATAAAAATAGGGCTGGAGGTGTCGGTAGGGAATTTGGAAGGAGTTAGAATTCCTTTGATTTTCTTAAGCTTTAATTTAGAGAGATTTAGAAAGCCTACTTAGAAACAATTTTTGACCCCATTAAGTTTTGAAATCCTTCTGAGCTCACTGTGTGTCTTGATATGAGTGATAGATGTCCCCTGGGGCAAATGGTTGAGATATTGTATCTCAAAACAGGAATGTCTGGCCCAGAACAACACATCTATGAATAGTGATTTGTTGACCACAGAACCACCTGCTTGTCAAAGCCTCAGAATCCAGTCTTCCTGTAGTTTTGTCGTCTCTATCTGAGAGTGTATGCTGTACTCCCGTAAAGATGATCATGTCTTTCTTCCCTTCCCAGCAGCACAAAAACACTACAGTTTTGTGATTTGATTTTTGTAAGAGAAATGATGTAGGGCTTCAGCATTCATGGGATAGAAAAATTTTAAGAACCACCAGCCTAGGATAATTTTTCATAATCCATTCCCTAGAGGATTCATATAAGTAATCACTTTTCATTTCCAAAGCCTTTTAGAATTGGTAGTTCTTTCAGCATTTATAAGGTCTCTAGCACCAGGACCCTGAGTATATATCATCAGTCATAAGTAGAACACTGAGTGTTCTGTTTTCTCTGAGGTAGACTTTAATAAGATAATTTTCCAAAATGATACAGTCGGTGTCTAAAGAAAATTAGCTAATTAGTTACAGTCTGGGTGGACAAAACTCAACCATGACCAAGTTGAAGCATTTGTGATAGCATAAAAATTATGAAGGGATTGTCTTGAAACACATTGGACTAGCAATCAAAGTAGTTCTACTAAAATCAAGCGATTGACCATTTGATAATTTAATACTCATGGCCAATGATTCCTGATTCTAATTTCTAATTTCTTTTTTTTTTTTAAGATTTTATTTATTTATATGACAGATAGAAATCACAAGTAGGCAGAGAGGCAGGCAGAGAGAGGGGGAAGCAGGCTCACCGCTGAGCAGAGAGCCCATGTGGGGCTCGATCCCAGGCCCCTGACACCATGACCTGAGCCGAAGGCAGAGGCTTAACCCACTGAGCCACCCAGGCGCCCCTCTAGTTTCTAATTTCTAAGTATAGATATACACAACTAAATTTTGAAATTATTCTCTTGTACTCCTGGCTTCTGTATCCAGTTGTCTATTGGCATCTCAATTTGGATGTCACACAGACATGTCTAAATCAGTAGGTCCAAAGCCAAGCTCCCTGCCCCTGTGCACCTCCTTCATTATTACCTACCCTCAGTTACCTTCCATACCGCCTACCCATTTGCCAAAACTGGAGGTTTAGGAGTTACCCTAAATTATCCCCTTGTCTTTTACTCTATATTCAGCCAATAATAGTCATATTTCTATCTTATCAATCTCTTCCTTTACTCCCTGAATAATTGTTAAAAGTCCTTTTATTCTTTTTCCAAATTTTTATTTATTCATTTTATTTTTTAAACATTTGCATTTAAATTCCAGTTAGTTAACATGCAGTGTAACATTAGTTTGAGTAGTAGAATTTTGTGATTCTTCATTTACATACAACACCCAGTGCTCATCACAGGTGCCCTCCTTAATACCCATCACCCACCTAGCCCATCCCACCACCCACCTTCCCTCTAGCAAATTTCAGTTCTCTATAGTTAGGAGTTTGTTACTAGTTTGCCCTGCCCTTTTTTCCCCCCTATGCTCATTTGTTTTGTTTTTTAAAATCCACATATGAGTGAAATTATATGGTATTTGTCTTTCTCTGATTGACTTATTTCATTTAGCTTAACACCATCTAGCTCTATCCACATTATTGCAAATGGCAAGATTTCATTCTTTTTGGTGGCTGAGTAATATTGAAAAAAATATGTATATACATATATATATATATGCCACTCTTTATCAGTCAGTGGATAATATTTGGGCTCTTTCCATAATTTGGCTGTTGTTGATAATATTGCTATAAACATTGGGGTGCATGTACTCCTTTGAATCTGTATTTTTGTGTCCTTTGGATGAATACCTAGTAGGGCAATTGCTGGATGGAGGTCAGTTTTATTTTTAATCTTTTGAGGAACCTCCATACTATTTTCCAAAATGGCTGTACCAGTTTGCATTCCCACCAACAGTGCAAGAGGGTTCCCCTTTCTCCACATCCTCGCCAACATCTGTTGTTCCCTGTGTTGTTAATTTTAGCCATTCTGATAGGGGTGATGTATCTCATCATGGTTTTGATTTATATGTCCCTGATGATGAGTGATTAGCATCTTTTCATGTGTCTATTAGACACCTGATTATCTTTTTGGGGAACATATCCATTCATACCTTCTGCCCATTTCTTAACTGGATTATTTGTTTTTTGGGTGTTGAGCTTGGTAAGTTCTTTATAGAATTTTATCAGATATGTCATTTGCAAACATCTTCTCCCATTCCATGGACTACCTTTCAGTTTTATTGTTTCCTTTTCTGTGCAGAGTCTTTTTATTTTGATGTAGTTTCAATAGTTCTTTTTTTTTGTTTTTGTTTTTTTGTTTCCCTTGCCTCAGGAGACATGTCTAGTAAGAAGTTGCTACAGTCCATGTCAAAGAGGTTACTGCTTATGTTTTCCTCTAAGATTTTGATGGTTTTCTGTCTCAAATTTAGGTCTTTCACCCATTTTGAATTTATTTTTTTGTGTGGTGTAAGAAAGTGGTCCAATTTCATTACTTCGCATGTTGTTGTCCAGTTTTCCCAATGCCATTTGTTGAAGAGACTGTCTTTTTCCATTGGATATTCTTTCCTGCTTTGCTGAAGATTAAATGACTGTATAGTTGTGGGTTCATTTCTGAGATTTCTAGTCTGTTTTCTTGATTTATGTGTCTGGTTTTGTAATAATTATTAACTCTTAATAATCTCCTCCCTCCTATTAATCTCTCTTCAATATTAGCTCTGTAAGGATCTTTCTCTAACATGCAAATATCACAGTATTATACTGCCAATCAAAGCACTTCAGTTGTGCTCACCTATAGGATAAAATCTAAATTTCTCTGTAGTCAATCTGGTCCTTGCTCACCTGGTTAAGCTTCTTCTTTCTGCTCTCTTACTTCTCCTAGCTGCCACACTTCTCATGTTCTCCATGATTCTCATGTCTTTTCCATCTCCACCAACCTGGATGAACAACTCATTCATTATTGGGTTAGGCTGCACACCAAAGATACCAGGTCCCAATTCTTAGAAGCTGGAAATGCTACCTTACTTAGAAAAAGGGGTCTTTCCATATGCAATTATTTTTTCCCCATTTTTCTTTTTTTATATGTAATTAAATTAAAAATCTCGAGATGGAAATGTTATTTTGGATTATCTGGGTGGACCCTATATGCAATTACATGCCTCTTTATAAGAGGGAGACAGATTGTATAGACAAGGGGAAAATTCAAAATACTGGCCTTGCAAATTGGAGTGATATGGTCACAAGCCAAGGAATGCTGGCAGCAACCAGAGGTTGGAAGAGGCAAGGAATGAATTCTCACCAGACACTCTGAGGAGTGCATTGCTCTGCTGCCACCTCAGATTTTACTCAGTGGTACTGATTTCATACACCTGGCCTCCAGAACTTGGAGAAAATAAATTTCTGTTCCTTTAAGCCATTCAGTTTGTGGTGATTTCTTTTACAGCAGCTGTAGGAAGCTAATACACTGTTAATTCCAGTTATCTCCCTGAACATTTACTGCTCTCATACATGTTTACCCCCATCTTAGAATGCCTTCTCTGTCTCTCTGTTTGAAAATTATGCATTCATTTTCAGAGCATAGTCTGTGAAAACTTTTCTGAATCTGTCTGGTAAGTCAGCACTCTGTTAGATTGTTCCTGCTATTTGTTTTCCTGTTGTTTTTAGCATTCCCTATGTTTATTGCAGTGATTATAAAAGGCAGTGTAGCTACCTCACTGGTTAGGGATATAGGCTACTTGATTCAGTTAGAGATGGTTTGAGTAACCTTGTACAGGTTATATCTCAAGCTTGTTTCCTTATTTATAGAATTGGGAATATTAGTGGCATTGACCTGCTATGTTTGTTGTGAGGACTGAATGAGATAACGTATGTAATTATGATATCAGGCAAATGGTATATGCTGGGTAAATATTAGCTGCTTTTAAAGAACTATTAATTCTTTCCATGACTGTCTCTTAACTGAACTACACATTCTTTGAAGGAATGGAGGATTATATTTCTTTACTTTTATTAAAAAAAATTTCAGTGTCATTAACATACAGTGTTATTTTATTACTTTTTAATATACAGTGTTATTTTAGATTCAGGTGTACAATATAGTAATTCAACAATTCTATACATAACTCAGTGCTCAGCATGTTAAGTGTACTCTTTAATCACTGTCACCTATTTCACCACCACCACCGCCCCCCCCCCCCCATTGCCCCTCATCTACCTCCCCTGTGGTAACCATCAATTTGTTTTCTGTAATTAAGAGTCTGTTTCTTGGTTTATCTCTCTTTTTTTTTTCTTTGTTCATTTATTTCTTAAATTCCACATAGGAATGAAATCATGGGATTTGCCTTTCTCTGACTGACTTATTTTGCTTAGCATTACACTCTATAGATCAATCCATGTTGTTGCAAAAGGCAAGATTTTTTTTCTTTTTATGGCTGAATAGTATTCTACTATAGCTAGATACCACATCTTCTTTATCCATTCTTCTGTTGGTGGACGCTTGAGCTTCTTCCATAATTTGGCCATTGTAAACAATGCTGCAGTAAACATAGGGGTGCACATTTCTTTTCAAATTAGTGTTTTCATATTCTTTGGGTAAAAACCCAGTAGAGGAATTACTGAATCATATGATACTTTTTTTTTTTTTGAATCATATGATACTTTTATGTTTAATTTTTTGAGGAACTTCCATACTGTTTTCTATAGTGGCTGCACCAGTTTTCATTCCCACCAACAGTGCATGAGCGTTCCTTTTTCCCACATTCTCACCAGTACTTGTATCTTGTGTTGTTGATTTTAGCCATTTTGGCAGGTGTGAGGTGTTATCTTATTGTGGTTTTGATTTGCATTTCCCTGATGATGACTGATGTTGAACATCTTTTCATGTGTCTGTTGGCAATCTGTATGTCTTTTTTGGAAAAATTCTGTTCATATTTTCTGCCCATTTTTAATCAGATTATGTTTTTGGGTGTTGAGTTCTATCAGTTCTTTATATAATTTGGATACTAACCTTTTATTGGATATGTCATTTGCAAATATCTTCTCCCATCCCCTAGATTGTCTTTTGGTTTTGTTGATTATTTCCATTGTTCTGCAAAAACTTTTTATTTTGATGTAGTCTCAATAGTTTATTTTTGTTTTTGTTTCCTTTGCCTGTAGAGGCATATCTAGAAGGATGTTGCTATAGCTGGTATCAGAGAAATTACTGCCTATGCTCTCTGCTAGGATTTGTATGGCTTAAGGTTTCACATTTAGATCTTTCATCCATTTTGAGTTTACTTTTGTATGTGGTGTGTATAAAAGTAGTGTGGTTTCATTCTTTTGTATGTTGCTGTTCAGTTTTACCAACATCATTTGTGAAGAGACTTTTTACCACTGCATATTTTTGCCTCCTTTGTAAAAGGTTCTTATTTATTATTATTATTATTTTTTTTACTGCAGTAAAATCATGGGTTTATTTCTGGTCTCCCTATTTGTTCCATTTGATCTGTGTGTCTGTTTTTGGAAAGTACCATACTGTTTTTATTACTACAGCTTTGTAGCATATCCTGAAGCCTGGAATTGTGATACCACCAACTCTTAATTTTTTTTCAAGATTGCTTTGGCTATTTGGTGTCATTTGTGGTTCTATACAAATTTTACTATTATTTGTTCTAGTTCTATGAAAAATGCTGTTGGTTTTTTTATAAGAATTACATTAAATACGTAGAATACTTTGGGTAGTAAAGACATTTTAACAATATTGTTCTTCCAATCCATGAGAATGGAATGCCTTTCCATTTCTTTATGTGGTCTTCAATTTCTTTCATCAATGTTTTATAGTTTTCAAAGTGCAGGTCTTTCACCTCCTTGGTTAAGTTCATTCCAGGTATTTTATTATTTTTGGTACAATTGTAAATGGGATTGTTTTCTTAATTTCTCTTTCTGCTACTTCTTTATTAGTGTATAGAAATGCAATGAATAATTGTATATTGATTTTGTCTTCCACAATCTTACTGAATTCATTGATCAGTTTTAGTAGTTTTTTGTTGGAGTTTTCAGGGCTTTCTATATGTAGTATTATGTCATCTGCAAATATTGACATTTTTACTTCTTTACCAATTTGGATGTCTTTTACTTCTTTTTCTTGTCTGATCGTTGTGGCTGGGAACTTCCAGTACTATGTTAAATAAAAGTGGTGAGAGTGGACATC
This sequence comes from Lontra canadensis, assembly GCF_010015895.1. NCBI lineage: Eukaryota > Metazoa > Chordata > Mammalia > Carnivora > Mustelidae > Lontra > Lontra canadensis. The sequence continues at coordinate 13,584,328 of NW_022631046.1, read as the reverse complement.
CCTTCTTTTTCTCTGTTTTTTTACCATTGAGTATGATGTTAGCTGTGGGTTTCATATGTGGTCTTTATTTTGTTGTGCTATACTCCCTCTAAACCTACTTATTGAGGGTCTTTTTTTTTTTTATCATGAATGGATGTTGTATTATGTCATCTGCTTTTTCTGCCTCTACTGAAATGATCATCTGGTTTTTATCTTGATGTGATGTAGAATGTTGATTGGTTTGCAAATATTGAAGCACCCTTCCATCCCAGGAATGAATCCCACTTGATCATGGTGGGTGTTTTTTGTTTTTTGTTTTTTTTAAATATATTGTTTGGTTCACTTTGCTAATATTTCGTTTACAATTTTGCATCTGTGTTCATCAGAGATAATTCCTGTAGTGTTTTTTTTTTTTTTTTTTTTTTTTTTTTTTTTGTAGTGTTTTTATCTGGTTTTGGTATCAGTGTAATGCTGGCCTCATCGAATGAATTTGCAAGTTTTCCTTCCTCTTTTACTTTTTGGAATAGTTTGAAAAGAATAGGTATTAACTCTTTCCTTAAATGTTTGGTAGAATTCACCTGTGAAGTTGTCTGGCCTGGGGCTTTTTTGTTTGTTGAGGGTTTTTTGATTACTGATTCAATTTCATTGCTGGTAATCAGTCTGTTCAAACTTTTTATTTTATTTTATTTTTATTATTTCTATTTTTTCTTGATTCAATTTTGGGTGGTTATATATTTCTAGGAATTTATTCACCTTTTATAGGTTTCTAGTATGTTGGCATATAATTTTTTAAATAATATTCTTTAATAATCATTTGGATTTCTATGGTGTTGATTGTTATTTCTCCTCTTACATTTCTGATCTTGTTTGAATTCTCTCAGGTTTTTTTTTTTTTTAAATGATTCTGGCTAAAGGTTTGTCAGTTTATGATCTTTTCCAAGATCCAGCTCCTGTATTCACTGATCTGTTATTTTTCTAGTTTCTATTTTGTTTATTTATGCTTTAATCTTTATTATTTCCTTCCTTCTACTGGTTTTAGGTTTTGTTTGTTCTTTTTCGAACTTCTTTAGATATAAGCTTAGGTTGTGTATTTGAGATTTTTCTTGCTTCTTGTGGTAGGCCTGTACTATACATTTTCCTTTTAGAACTGCTTTTGCTGCATCCAAAGATTTTAGACAATTGTATTTTCATTTTCATTTGTCTCCATGTATTTTTTTTATTTCTTCTTTATTTTCTTGGTTGACCAATTCATTGTTTAGTAGCATGTTATTTAACCTCCATGTATCTGTGTTCTTTCCAGATTTTTTCTTATGTTTGATTCCTAGTTTCATAGCATTGTAGTCAGAAAAGATGTATGGTAGGACCTTGATATTTTTTAATTTCTTGAGACTTGTTTTGTGTCCTAACATATAATCTGTTCTTGAGAATGTTCTATGTGCAATTGAAAGAATGTATATTCTGCTGTTTGAGGATGGAATGTTCTGAATATATGTCAGATCCATCTGTTCCAATGTGTCATTCAAAGCAACTATTTTCTTATTGATTTTGTTTTTGGATGATCTGTCTACTGATGTAAGTGGGGTGTTAAAGTCCCCAATTATTATTACATTATTATTGATTACTTTTTTAATGTTTGTTATTAGGTGCTTTAATGTATTTGGGTACTCTCATGTTGGGTGCATAAATATTTTGTTATATCTTCTGATTGGATTCACTTTATGATTATAGAGTGTCCTTCTTTGTCTCTTTTTATAGTCTTTGTTTTTAAAAAATATTATTTATTTATTTATTTATTTGAAAGAGAGAATGAGAGTGAGCACAAGCAGGTAGAAGAACAGAGGGAGAGGGAGAAGCAGACTCCCTGCTGAGCAGGGAGCCCAACATGGGGCTCAATCCCAGGACCCCAGGATCATGACCTGAGCCAAAGGCAGATGCTTAACCATCTAAGCCACCCAGGCATCCCTATAGTCTTTGTTTCAAAGTCTGTTTTGTCCAGTAAAAGTATTGCTACACTGGCTCTCTTTAGACATCCATTTCCATGATAAGTGCTTTTTCTATCCCCTCACTTTCAAACTGCATGTGTCTTTTGATATGAAATGAGTCTCTAGTCAACAGTACATAGATGGATCTTTAAAAAAAAAATTTTTTTTTTTTAATTTTTAGACAGGAGAGGAGAAGGAGCAGAGGGAGAGGTAGAGAGACTCTTAAGCAGTCTCCACACCAAGTGTGGAGTCCAAAGTGTGGCTTGATCTCACAACCTTGAGATCATGACCTGAGCCAAAATCAAATGTCAGAAGCTTAGCTGACTGAGCCACCCAGGTACCTTTAGATGGGTCTTTTTTATCCATTCTATTACCTGATGTCTTTTGATTGGAGCATTTAGTTCATTTATATTCAAAGTAATTTTTGATAGGTATGTGTTTATTATCATTTCATTGCTTGTTTTATGGTTGTTTTGTAGTTCTCTCTTCCTTTCTTCTCTTGCTCTCTTCTCTCATGGCTTGTTGGCTTTCTTTAGTGATATACTTGGATTACTCTCTATTTTTTTGTGTATCTCTCTTACTGGTTTTTGATTTGTGGTTACCATTAAGTTTATATATGACATCTTCTGCTTATAGCAGTCTATATTAAATTGATTATCACTCAAGTTTGGACCCATTCTTTACTCCTCTCCCTCCATGCTTTAGGTGTATGGTGTCATATTTTACATTCTTCTCTTTTGTAAATACTTTGATTGATTTTTATAGGTATAGATGACTTTACTGTTTTTATGCTTCCTACTTTTCTTACTCCTTTCTTACTCCTTTTTATGGTCTTTCCTTTCCACTCAAAGAGTCCCATTTAACATTTCTTGTAGGGCTGGTTTAGTGGTCATGAATTCCTTCAACTTTTGTTTTTCTGGGAAACTCTTTATCTCTCCTTCTTTTCTGAATGACTTCCTTGCTGTTTAGAGTATTCTAGATTCCAGGTTTTTTTCTTTCAGCACTTTGACTATACCATGCTACTTTCTTCTGGCTTGAAGAATTTCTGCTGAAAAATCAGCTAATACCTTTATGGGGTTTCCCTTGTATGCAACTGCTTTCTTTTCTCTTGTTACTTTTAAAATTCTCTGTTTATTAGTACATTTTGCCTTTTTAATTACTATGTGTCTTGGTGTGGACCTCCTTGGGTTGATATTGTTGGTGGTTCTCTCTACCTCCTGGATCTGGATTTCTGTTTCTTTCCCCAGACTTGGGAAGAGTTTAGCTATTATTTCTTCAAGTAAGTTTTTTGCCCCCTTTTCTCCTTCCAGTAATCCTATAATGCAGTGTTATTGCACTAGATGATGTTGCTGAGTTCCCTAAGTCTATTTCCATTTATTATTATTATTTTCTCTCTTTTCTTCAGCTTGATTGCTTTCCATTACTCTGTCATTAGGTTGTTGATCCATTCTCCTGCTTCCTCTAGTCTATTACTTATTCCATATAGTGTATTTTAAATTTCAGTTATTGAGTTCTTCATGTCTTATTCTTTTTTATGTTTTCTATCTCTTTATAAAGGGTCTCACTGAGGTCCTCCACTGTTCTCACATCAGGTGAGTATCTTTATGACCATTACTTTAAATTCTCTATCAGGCATATTATTTATCTTTGTTTTATTTAGCTCTCTTACTTCTATTTTGTCCTGGTCTTTGATTTGGGACATATTCCTCTGTCTCCTCATTTTGTCTAACTCTGTGTCTATTTATATGTATTAGGAAAGTCAATTAAGTCCTGCTCTTGAAGGTAGTGGCCTTATGAAGAAGAGGCTCTGTAGTGCCCTGTGGTGCAGTGTCTCATGTTCATCAGAACCTGGTGCTTCAGGGGTGTCTCCTCTGGGTGTTGCATATTCTCTCATGTTGTGGCTGGCCCACTTTTGCCATCATTCCAGTTGTCTATAATGGCTCCCTTTGCCTATTGTGAGTAGGGTTTGTTCCCTGTGTTGTTATTGGGCCAGTCTGGGGCTGCCTTGGGCTCAGTTGAGTCAGACCATGCATTTTCCAGAGATGCAGTAGCACAGAATTGCAGGGCACTTTCCCTCTGTTTTCCCCTGAGAAGCTTTCACTGGGGGGTCAGACCCAAAGTCTACGGTCAGAGCCAAAGTCTGTCCCTGCCCACTGCTGGGACCACAGTCCAACTGGCATATATGTGTGGTTATCTTCCCTTTACCCTAGGTAGGGCAGGAGTCACTTTGGAATGGCAATGGTCCTTGTGGCTGCTTGTATGGATGGGCTCTGGCCATGGAAGTATTGATGGAGACAGGTCTACAAGAGAATACAGGGATGGGATGTAGTGTTAGCAAGGTTTCTGCAAGTCTGCTGTGAGAGAGGACCTGCAGCCACTTTAGAAAACTGCCACAGAGCTAGAGGACATGGATCTACAGAAGTGCACTGTTAGCAAAGCAGGTGGAGAGTGTTTACACCATTCCTAGGTAGCCATGTATCTGAGCTGGGCTGGCAAAGGAGAGAAATAGAACTTGCCAGCTCTTCTTTTCCTGGAGAAGTTGCCCAATGAGAAGTCTCCCAGCTCCTCCATCACATGCCATGAGGTAAGTAAACAAATTTCCTTCTCTATACCCCAGCGATCTTTCCAGACTGCTTCTTCTGTGCTGTATCTCCACAGGTGCTGCTTCTTATGCTTATCCCTTTAAGGGTAGGGAGTCAGTTTCCTCTCACCCTTTATCTCTCCCAGAGCTGAGTTTACTGTTTTTTAAAGTTCTAGGTATTAAGCCAGATATTGTAAGAACTCAAGAAATTAGGTCCCTCTAGTTTTCAAAGCCAAATGTCATAGGGATTTATCTTCCCCATATAGGTTCCTTATGAGTGGATGCCTGTTGTAAGGGTCTGTTTCTTTGTCCTCTCTGAGCCTGCAGCATCCTTTCCTCTTGAAGATGGTCCCATGGGTCCCTATAGCTCCCATCATATCTCCACCATCCCTACCCTTTTATACATGGTCTCTTCTTTGCACTTAGCTGTGGATAGTCTGTTCTGCCAGATTTCAGATCTTTTTCTGGGTTATTTACACTAATGTGGTTGTTATCTAGGTGCATCTGTGGACAGGTGAGCTTAGGATCCTCCTACTCTGCCATCTTCCCTGGTTTCCAGAATGGAAAGTTATTTTTATACCAAGTGCCTCACCAATACATTAATTAGTACTTAATGGATAAATGAATAAAATGTGTCTTTTTACCACAAGTCTTGCTATTAAATATTTTTTTCTCTTACTTGGAACTCTCCACATGCCAAGTTTTATTTTCCTTCATTCTCTAAAGATGTGACACTGTGGTTTTTATCTACAGAATGTGGCAGCATATTAGCTTACATTTCTATAACAGAGTTCTTACAGATATAAGACTCAGATTATAATTCTTACTTCTTGTTAGGAACATTAACTATAATTTCCAATTTAGTATATAATTCAAGAGATCTACATTCCTTGCACCTATTTCACTTTATATTGGGTTCAGAGGTAGGCTATATGAGGGAATTAAAAAATAATTTAACATTTAGTTAAAACTTATTCATGTGTGCAGCTCATTTGTGTAGCTTTGAAATCAGAGGCCAAGAAATATAGAATTATTCAGTTTTATTTAACCACATGTTCTATCATCTGCATCAATCTTCATTTTATGGAACCCATCTGACATTTTTAAAGGCTTAGCCCAAATGTTTGATACTATTCACCAGAGAAATCTATTATTGTAGAAATCATCTTTCTGGAAATTCCCTTAAAATAATAACGGTCATTTGTCCCTTAGGAAACTTAAATGCAGTATCACTTTGTACTCCATACTATTGCGTTTGCCTTTTAAAGAAGATGAAGTAGTTGAGAGGATGTCTTACATGATTGCTTTAAAGATCAGAAGTATATAGAAGAAATACTTGGCAGGCTGATGACTGGAAAATAATTTTAGGTTTTGTTTAGTTGAGTCTCTGGAAAACTCTTTGTTTTTAAGGGAGTATGTTCAAGTTTCCTAAAACTGCTTAGTCAAAAAATATGATGTAATGGTGTGTGGTTCACTTAATGTACTATGTTGTAATTATCTCTTCAGTTCTCTCTCTTGTTCTATCTGACATCAAGTGCTTTAACGGCAGGGATTAATGCATTGTTTACTTTTTTATACCTGCTATGTAGTGGACCTTCTTGTACATCATTAGTCATTGGGGAATACAATAAAAAAAACAACACTCTCTATTAAAAAAATTGTGGAGAAACTGGAACACTCATGGTAGGAATTTTTGGTAGGAATTGGTAGGATTATACAATTGCACAGAAAGTTCTGTAAAATAGTTTGGTGGTTTTTTTAAAAAGTTAAACGTGTATTTACCATATGACTTGGCAATTCTATTCCTGGGAATCCACCCAAAAAGAATGATCCCCTTCTTTCCTCTACAGTATCCTCTCTTGGTTTGTCCCTTGTCCTTCACTCTAATCCCTACAACATAGATGCCTTACTACTTCTCTTTTTTGCCCTGTCCTGATGTCAAAGTAATCTAGCTAAATTAAAGATCCACATGGGTAAAGTCTAAAAGCATGAGCAGGAAGTGGCATTTTTATATATAAGAATAACATTTGCTAATACACATTTATCTATGAGAAGATTTTAAGAAAATATCTAATGTATATTTTTGTGCTAGACATAGTTTCATTTGTTTGGTCTCACAATCTTACAGCTGAATCATACTTTAAAGACTAAAATTACATGAAATATAATTTAAAGACAAAATACATGAAATATAAATTCCATATATATGTGTATATATATATATGTACATATATAAATATAAAATTACATGAAATATAAAGCTACTATACTGAGTTGAATTGCATTCCCCCAAATTTGTTTCTACTATAATCTCTGGAATATGACTTTACTTAATTACGTCTTTGTAGCTGTAATTAGTGAATGTGAAGTTGTACTGAAGTAAAATGGGTCCTAAAGGCAATATGAATTGTGTTTTTGTAAGAAGAGGAAAGAACATAGACACATACAGGAAAAAAGATCTATGTGATGACAGAGTCAGAGATTGAGGCAATACAAGTGCAAGCTAATTAACACCGCAGATTGCTGGTATCATGAGAAGTTAGGACTAAGCAAAGAAGAATCTTTCTCTAAGGTTTCTAGAGGAAGCCTGGTTCTTTGACACCTTGACTTCAGAACTGTGAAAGGATAAATTTCTGTTGTTTTAAGCCACTCAATTTATGGTACTTTGTCATGGCATTGCTAAGAGGCAAATACACCTACATTTATTAAGAGTAACTATACATTTTTATTCATATCAAAGAGTCTATTAAATATCTTGTTTTTACAAGGAAGTTTATGGCTTTAAAATTATTTCATAGCTAGCCTTGGAGCCCAGCAACTTGTATTACAGAGATGCCATGAGTCTATTTAAATTGATGTCAAAAACATCTACCAAAGAATCAAACTGAGTTGATCATTGACACCTACAAAAACTTTTACTGTAATTTAGAAATTTGGTGAGAAAGTTTTCTAAGACTGTTAGCAATAGAATTGCAGGATTACATGTTTATGACTTTCAATGCAATAAAGTATGTATGCACAAAGCATGTGTGTTTTATCTTAAAAGTATTAAAAGGTGTCACATAGGGACATTTTCTAATCTAGGTAAATTTACTTGAAACATTGTACTTTAATATGAGTTAATGAGTGGAATCATATAATGTAGGGAAGAGTATTTTTTAGTTTAACTTTTAAAGGTTTTTCTAGCTGGTCTAAGAATTAAATTGACATGAGACAGATAAATAAGAGAAAATAAAATTTAATTTAATATGCATGAGAACCCCACATACTTGAAAGTTTCAAAAACAGAAAGGTAAAATGAGGTATATATACCATCCTGAGCTAAGAAATGAGATAGGGCCTTGGGGCTCCAAAAGGGAGAATGACAATTTACAGTACACTAAAAACAGATGCTTGTTAATTAGCTACTTGGCCTACCATATAGATGTGTCATTCAGATAAAATTTGTCTCTGGTAATAATTCTAATTCTGGGAAAGACCCCCAGTTTGGTTTCTGCTAGGTAGTTAAGGGAGAGGCAAAAAGTTTCTCTTGAGCTTGTGGGGTCTCAATTGCCTTCAACTCAAAAGTTGCACATTTTGGGGAGACTTGCTCTGAGCTCTTTCAATAATTAAAGGAACAATCTTAGCTAGACTATAGCAGTGCTAATTTGTTAAATTGAACATAATTAGTTTTGTATTTTCTAAAATAACTTGATACATAGTGATATTATAGGCTTTCTCATTTTTTGAAAAAAATTATTTTGCATATTTCAGCATTCAAAATGAGATATTTATCTCAATAATTTTTGTTTTTTTGCTAGGGAAAAAATTTTTTTAAAATACACCAGCAGTTATACTGTTTTTGTACAATTTTCTAATAAGACCAGAGTAGATGCTCATTAGAGTTTCTCAAAAACAGTTGTATGTATTGCAATAAGGAGCAAACCTATTAAGGTCCTTCTAATTGTATGTCCTATGTTGCGTTGGCAACTGTAACCTCACAGATTTGGGACCTCTTAATTTAAAATATTTACAACAAAGCCAAATATTTCAAAGAATCATTTTTCAGTTTATAAAGTCCTTCCATTTGGATTTCATTGAGTTGTCTCATTTAATCCTCACATGACTATTTGAGTTAGGTATTAATGTCTCTATTTCACAGGTAAGTAAAATTGAGGCTAATTGTTATGTGACTTGCTCAAGTGGTGGAACTCTTATTTGCACCAAATCAAGTTTGCACCAAAATCTATGTTCTTTCCAGAATAACATATTACATTACTTAATTTGGACTCGCTTTTAAGGCTAGCTCAAAATCACTGGATTTTATATCAAAGATTAGAATTTGAATCCTGACTCTTCTGTTTATTAACTGTGTAGTATTAGGCCAGTTCTCAACCTCAATTTTATCTATAGTAATCATACTAACTCCATTATTTACTATGTGCCACTTGTTCTAAGCACTTCACAGTTATAGATTAATTTAATCTTTATAATAACCCTATGAGACAAATAAAACCCCATTTACACATGAGGAAAATTAGATTAAGAGAGTTTAGATAACTTCCTCAGTCACAAACTACCCGGTGACAGAGCATCAAATCCCGTGTGCTGTGCTGCCTCTCTGTGAATATGGAGATAAATAATATCCATTATGCACCTGGTTGTTAGCATAAATGATGATATGTCTGTAGGTACTTTGTAAACTGGAAAGGACTAAAGAAAGATTAGATATTATATATAAGAATTTTTTTTTTTTAAAGAATGCTTTCTTTTTAACTGCAGGAAAATGTCTGGGTAGGCAGTTTCCTTATAATAAGTTTTTTATGGAATTTAAATGTTATCATCAAGTCCTAATCCAAGTGATATATTTCTTGAAATATTCTTTGAAGCAGTGTATGAATTTTGCTTCATTTGATTAATAAAACTAAATGTAAAAGTTGTCTGCTGTGAGTTTAGCAATTCATGTTTTATAATTACTTCTTGATTGTTCAAATTGTTTTAAGGATTGTTTGTTGAAGTCAATTAGTGTTTTTTTATTAATATGCTAGTATTTGTATGAGAAAAATTCTTTAATATTTTAAGGGTTAATTATTTGCTACAATGTTGTATTTATTGCAGAGAACATCTGTTTCTTTTTGATGCTTAGCTACTTCATTAATGAGATGATTTTAGGTATTTTTCATAAATTATCTTTCTGGACTCCTGAATTTCAAACATTTTTCAATAAGACTAAAATTCTGAATTATAAAATTCTGACTCCTCTTGTCTATATTTGGTTTTTGACAACCACAGTTAACATTTTCTTTGATTATTATAATGCTACTTCACTTTCTGAGGACTTTCATAGTTTACTATCCCCTTTCTTCTTCCTTATCATTTTCATCTTCACTTTTTTTCCCTCCTTCTCTTCCTCCCAGCTCCCTCCATGTCTTCTTCTTCAGTTCAAATTCTTGATAGCCTATATTACAAAAGCTCTTTCCTAATTTCTGGCCAAGGATAAAAAGAAAAATAAAAAAAAATTCACTTCTTTTTCATTTCTGATCTCTGTTCAGACACTAGATCAAATACCCACTTTGAATTGTGGGATAGACAGCAGAATGAAATTCCCTTACACTCAGTGAGTTGATAGTTTCTCTCCATTTGGGGTTTTGTCATGACAGTATCATTCAGTTCAAACTCTATATTTAGAAATCATAGTCATATGTTTCTAGTTGCCATAATAAAGAACATTTTCTTTGCTTTAGGTCTTTCACTAAGGTAGTTATAATCATACAGTTTTGCTAAAATGAACAGAGCTAGAACTTCCAGATAGGAAAAATCTTGCTCCTAGTAATAAAGTCACCATTATATTAGTATGAACAGTGGGCCAGTCTTCAAGTATTATAACATGCTCTACTTATTCATAGAGGATTTTTTTGGAAATGTGAATCCATTTGTGATCTACTTGAGTGTTAGTTCAAATAACTATAGACATTATTTGTTCTATTTTATGAAGCATCATCATAAATATGAGGATCTATATTTCATTTGTATGCAGGAGCAAGACTCACTGGCTTTGACTGAGACTGCACAATGCCTCCTTCTCCCTGGTAACACCTGTCAAATTTGTACTATCTTCTGATCTGGGCATGGAACGATAAAGCTAAAAATTATTCCTTACCCTTGAGAATGGAGAGAATAAGATTAAGTGACTTATGATCTTAATATAACTTAATAGGTACTAAAAATATTTAGCAATCCTAAATATTTTGAAGGCAGGACACTTTGACTCCCTTAAGAGTTCTCCATAATATGGAAAAATAATTACTCCTAAAAGGTACTTGTTGTTAGATTGATGAATAATTTTAAGCATTTTTTTTGCAGTATAAAAGGAGGATTCACGAAAAAAAGATTTTATTTATAAGAATAGATTATTATTTTAACCAGCACAAAGTGTATGAAAATAACACTTACTGTGTCTAAAAATGGTAGTCATGGTTACTTTGACCATCAGAATATTTTTTTTCCTCCTTTTTATCCTGGAAAGAAATCACATCTGTTTCTGAGATTTTAAGACAATAAATAACATTAAGTTTTGTTCCAATTCAAGAATAAAGTGTTGTTGATCTTAAAAAAAAAAAAAAAAGCCAGCTATCTTATCAGTAAAAGGAGTTTATTAGACCATAGCAGAGGAATTGCAATTCAAGATAAGAAAACGATGGCAAATTGTAGGCAAGTTCAGAGAACATAAGAGGGGCTTGCTTTTATGGAGGAAAGGAGGAAGTTGGGAGAGGCTCTTTAGAAGAGTGCAGGTTGGTGATGGTTCTCATTGGCTAAGTGTGGTGATTTCCATTGGATGGGCCATTGTGGGAAAAGGAGAAATTTTTCTTTTCCTTCTGCTGGGGTGTGTAAAGTAAGCTTTACACTTTACACAATTCCAGATTAGGGAATGCCAGGTATGCATTTTTACAGGGAGTGGTAGTGTGTGGGGGTTCCTGAGGGGTTTCCTGACTCCATTTTATTTTTTAATTTTTTTTTTCAATTTAAACTGTTATTACTCATTGTGCCTATTCCTTTTTTAAAAAATTATGTTCAGTCAACATCATATAGTACATCATAAGTTTTTGATGTAGTGTTTAATGATTTATAAGTTGTGTTTAACACCCAGTGCTCATTTTAAATGAAGTTTTCCTTATTTATTTTCACAGTATTGATATCAAATGAGATTTCTTCAACAAAGATATCTAAAAAGAAATTTAATAGTTCTCTTTTATCCCTCTGGAACTAGTTCTGGAAAGTCATTGAAATAGTAACCTGCCATTAAATAATAAATCAGGATTATGGGTTTTGTAGTTTCTATTACTATTCATATCTATAAGTTGTTCAACCAGCTTTTAAATACATATTGGGTACACAATATAGTACCAGTGCTATGGAAGATATAAAATAAAGGAAATAAAAATTATAATTGACCTAAGAGGAGTTAAAGTCTAAGAGGAAATATATTCCTAGAGCACAACATTGAATTTGCAATAAGTTGTTCACTATTATATGTTAAGTGCAGAGAAAATTCAAAGTGAGTCAAGGTGATCTCCAAGAAGTCAGAGAGTTTAAATCTCTTTTGTTCAGAATACTGTTTCTCTGATTACCACAAAAATACATGCTTATTGAAGAAAATTTGAAAAAGAAATTGACTATAAACATTTACCCAAAATAACTAGTTTACCTCTGTGAATTTAGCTAACATTTTTCCTTTCACCTATAGCCATTTTCTACCTGGAACAGTTTTCCCAACTCTGTTCACCTGGCTAATATTTATGCATCCTTCAGGCTTTATTTTAAATGACACTTGCCCCCCAAAAGTTTTCAAACTTCTTAAAGTATTTTATGTCCTTATACTAATATACTTCTGTTTAGTCTTTCAGCTTCCTCTGCATTCATGAAATATTTATGCTCCTGGACTCTGTAGTGGTTTTTGGGAATACAGTGATGAACACAATAAAAAGGATCTCTACCATCATGGAGTTGGCTATTATAGTGGAGACAGATAAAAAGCAAACAAAACAATGACTATATATGACATTTTGTTCCAATTACTTGCAAATTTACTTTTCTCACTAGACCATCAACTCCATACAGTAAGTGCGGAGAGTGTTTATATGTCTGTGTTTGAAATTAACGGTTACTAAAGGAATGAATGACTAACATTTCTGTGTACTTTTTCTTATCAATCATGTACATTACCATACAATTTTCATGTATATTTAAAATTGTAATCTTCTTATTAAATACATACTCTACATTTTTCACTTAACATTATATCTTGAACATATTCCTATGTGAGTTTTTTAATGGTTGCATAATATTTCATTATAAGAATGTACTTGGATGATTATATAAATCTCCCTTATTGAGATTCTTATTTTCACTCTTTTCCTGACCCAGACCTGCACATTCATTTAGATTGTTTCCCGGATACTGTTACAAATTTTGTACTGACAAACACTTTTATGTATAAATCATTGTATCTTTGATTATAGTTACTCATTGCCAAGTCTTATTACAGAAAGGTAAATTATACTTCATTAAGGGATAATTTAGGTAATTTCATTAGGTTTTGAAACTAACAGTGGATATGACCTAATCAAAAATGTGCTGGCTGGCAGGAGCAAGGGCACAGAAGAGAAAAGTGGTAACAATTAAAGAGACAAGAAGTGTGTGTTATGTTGTGTCATGAAGAGGGATGGAGTTGGAAATCTTGAGACATGTGAATCTAGATGAGAAACTTTCAAATTTTTGAAATAGATAGGTGGAGCTACTGTAAGATCCTGTAAATGGAGAAGGATAAAACTGTCTCTGTAGTTAAATGTATCTTAATTCAAATTAATAACTTGGTAACTTCAAGCACTTGTTTCACTAACTCTTAAATTTATGCTGTATTTCATTCACCTTTTAAATGGCTTTGGGAGTCTGGATAAGTTTCTGGTTCTCTATGCTATCCCACTACAATGGTGGGAGATTTGTGAGAACTATTCTGTTTTCTCAACTCAGGTCTCTTTCCAAACTGTTTTTAACCCACTGTCTGGGCAGTACCATTTTGTACATAGCTTTTCTTGATTAAATTTATATTTATTAATAGCGTGCATGATTCTGCAAAAAAGCTTGAACCCTGGTCATTCTGACTACCAAGGGCAAATGTGTTCTGAGGACAACTACCTGAAGAAAAACTCCACTGTGTGTATATCTTGGTGATATCTAGTAATTGCCTTCAGGGGGTTGGTAGATGGACACTGGTGGGATGAAATCTGACCCTTCCCTCCCAAAAGGCAACAGACTGGGATAACAGACTGGGAGTCTGCTTGATGGCCTTCACATGGAGTTCCTAGGTCATGAGTCACAGCTCCCACAAAGCTTCCTGCTGGGCCTCAAACATGGATTTGATGGCATCCTTCTCCATCTTGTGCTCTTGCTGCTTGTACCAGAAACACTTTTTCAGAAGTAGAGCTCTCCTTTGGCCCTTTTCCAAAGGGAGCTGTACCTAAGGTTGCTGTCTTACAAGAACAAGAACCTCACAGGGATAATAATATCCTCAGTGGAAATTAGCTCGTGGCCAGACTTTTCCAGACAATAGGTCCTCTTTTTCAAATGGTACTTCACTGCTTAGTCTTTTTTAGGATTTATCTTCTTCTTTTGCAGAGATTCTGATCTCATGGGAATGAATTCCCAGAAGATCAGTGATGAAGCTCACTGGTGGGTGTTCCTAATCTGTTCCTGTTAAGTTCCCAGAGTGGCCATGGCCCCTCTGGTGGTCAATAGATGTAGAGGTCCTGACCTAACATTTTGTTTAGGAGAGTTTGAAATGTTTTTAGTTTGTGCTCAGGAAGGTGAGGAATCAGCCTTACTGGTCCAGATATTCCTCTTATTTTATCTGATAGACTATGTGATAAAATATATATGGAAATGCAAGGCATCATAATTCAGGGGAAATGGAAACATACATTGGTTTAATATTTCCAAAATATTTTCTCCGTTACATTATTATTAAATATGGCAATTAAGAAGTTTATCATCACCAGAAGAAAAGAAGTAATAAAGATTAGAGCAGAAATAAATGATATAGAAACAAACAACCCCAGTAAAACAGATCAATGAAACTATGAGCCGTTCTTTGAGAGAATTAATAAAATTGATAAACCCCTAGCCAGACTTACCAGAAAGAAAAGAGAAAGGTCCCAAGGAAATAAAATCATGAATGAAAGAGGTGAGATCACAGCCAACACCACAAAAATACAATTATAAAAGAACATTATGAACAATTATATGCCAATAAACTGGGTAATCTGGAAGAAATGGACAAACTCCTAGAAACATACAAACTAGTAAAACTGAAACTGGAAGAAATAGAGTTTGAACAGACCTATAACCAGCAAAGAAATTGAATCAGGAATCAAAATTTCCCAAAAAACAAAAGTCCAGGACCAGATGGCTCTCAGGGGAATTCTACCAGAATTTTAAAGAAGAGGTAATATGTATACTACTGAAACTATCCCAAAAAATAGAAATGGAAAAAAAAAGACTCCTAAACTATTATTACAAGGCCAGCATTACCTTGATTCCAAAACCAGACATAGACCCCACCAAAAAGGAGAATTATGGACCAATATCCCTGATGAACATGGATGCAAAAAATCTCAACAAAATACTAGCAAATTAAATTCAACAGTATATTAGAAGAGTTATTCACCATGATCAAGTGGGATTTATTCCTGGGCTGAAGGGCTGGTTCACTATTTGCAAATCAGTTAATTTGGTACACCACATTAATGATTAAAAAAAAAAAGGATAAGAATCATATGATCCTCACAATAGATGCAGAAAAAGCTTTTGAGAAAATGCAGCATTCATTCTTGATAAAAACCTTCAATGAAGTGGGGATAGATGGAACATACCTCAACATCATAAAGACCATATGCAAAAGACCCATGGCTAATATCATCCTCAATGGGGAAGAACTGAGAGCTTTTCTTCTATAGTGAAGAACAAGACAGAGATGCTCACTGTCACAATTACTATTTAAATAGTACTGGAAGTCTTGGCCTCAGCAATCAGACAACAAAAATAAATAAAAGACATCCAAATTAGCAAAGAAGTCAAACTTCTACAATTTTGCAGATGATATGACACTCTATATAGAAAACCTGAAGGATTCCATCAAAAATTTGTGTGCAGCATTGGTGGTATAGTGGTGAGCATAGCTGCCTTCCATCCAAAATTTGTTAGAACTCATACATGAATTCAACAAAGTCTCATAATATAAAATCAATGTACAGAAATCTGTTGTATTTGTCTACACCAATAATGAAGCAGCAGAAAAAGAAATCAAGGAATTGATTCCATTTACAGTTGCACGAAAAACCATAGGATACCTAGGAATAAGCCTAACCAAAGAGGTAAAAAATCCTTACTATGAAAACTATAGAAGACTTATGAAGGAAAATGAGCAAGACACAAAGAAATGGAAAGACATTCCATGCTCATGGATTGAAAGAACAAACATTGCTGAAATGTCTAAACTACCCAAAGCAATTTACACATTTAATGAAATCCCTATCAAAATACCACCAGCAGTTTTCACAAAGCTAGAACAAACAATCCTAAATTTTTGCGGGGAACCACAAAAGACCCTGAATAGCAAAAACAATCCTGAGAAAGAAAAATAAAGTGGGAAGGACATAATTCTAGACTTCAAGCTATATTACAGAGCTGAAGTTATCAAGACAGTATCGTACTGGCACAAAAACAGACACATAGATCAATGGAACAGATTACATCCAGAAATGGCCCCTCAGCTCTATGTTCAACTAATCTTTGACAAATTAGGAAAGAATATCCAATGGAAAAATTGGACAATCTCTTCAATAAATGGCATTGGGAAAACTGGACTGCCATGTGTGGAAGAATAAAACTGGTCCGTTATCTTACACCATACAGAAAGATAAACTCTAAAGGGATGAAAGACTTAAATGTGAGATAGGAAACCATCAAAATCCTAGAGGAGAAAACAGGCAACAACCTTTTGACCATGACCATAGCAACTTCTCACTAGACATGTCTCTGGACACAAGGAAATTAAAAGCAAAAATGAACTATTTGGACTTCAAGATAAAAATGTTATCTGCACAGTGAAAGAAACAGTTAACAAATCTAAAAGGAAGCCTAAGGAATAGGGAAAGATATTTGCAAACGATATATCTGGGAGAGGGTTGGTATCCAAAATCTATAAAGAACTTATCAAACTCAACATCCAAAAAAACCCCAAATAATCCAGTCAAGCAATGGACAGAAGACATGAACAGACATTTTTCAAACAAGACATCCAGGTGACTAATAAGACACATGAAAAGATGCTCAACATCACTCATCATCAGGGACATACAAATCAAAATCTTGATGAAATACGACCTTGCACATGTTGGAATGGCTAAAATTAACAACACAGGGAACAACAGATGTTGGCGAGGATGTGGAGAAAAAAAAAACATCTTGCAGTGTTGGTGGGAATGCAAGCTGATGCAGCCAATCTGGAAAACAGTATGGAGATTCTTCAAAAAAGTAAAAATAAAACTACCCTACAATCCAGCAATTGCAATATTAGGTGTTTACCCAAAGATCCAAAAATACAGATTCAAAGGGATACATGCACCCAATGTTCATAGGTATCAGCAATAGCCAAACTATGGAAAGAACCCAAATATCCATCGACTAATGAACTGAAAAAAAAGAGGTGGTATATGTACACAATAGAATATTACTCAGCTGTCAAAAAGAATGAAATCTTGCCTTTGCAGCAATGTGTATGGAGCTAGATTGTTTTATGCTAAGCAAAATAGGTCAGTCAGAAAAAGATAAATACCATATAATTTCATTAATATGTGGAATTTAAGAAACAATACAGATGAATGTATGGGAGGGGGAAGAAAGAGAAGGAAACAAACCATAATGGACTCCTAAAGATAGAGAACAAATTGAGGGTTGATGAAGAGAGGTGGGTGGGGGATGGGCTAGATGGGTGATGGATATTAAGTTGAGCACTGGATGCTGTATGTGAGTTACAAATCACTGAATTCTACTCCTGAAACCAACATTGCACTGTATATTAACTAATAAGAATTTAGATTAAATTTGAAGAAAAAAAAAGTTTATCATGACACTAAACTCAAGGTGAGCTGAGAATGTAGAGAGCCTAGACGCAGAACATATACTCTCCGCTTACCTCCAGCTAAACATTTAATTAGTGTATGAGATGCTTCATGTAGGAAGGGTCTCAGAAATTCAATATAACTTGCAATGTTATGGTAAAAAACAAATAAAAATATATTTTTATTGATATTTGGCCTGAAGTATCCTTACATATAAAAGATATATTTTTTCCCTCTAAACACAAATTTCCAGAGTCTTCTATTAATCATCATAAACTTTCTTCCAGAGTTCAAAAGTCCTCTTAGAAAGAGGAGATAAAATGGTTATTTTTCCCTCTATAGAATATAGATGAGTCTTTGGTATAAATCACGTGAATTTATATTGAATAACTGGGTCTTTATTAATTCTAAGAGTGTTCAGCTCAAAGCATTTTTATGTACACTGTAATTTGTCTCGAAGACTTAGTAGTAGCACTCTACTCTTCTTTTTCTATTTCCAGAGCTGAAACCTTCAGATATTTGTTCTTTTGTATGAACTTTGATTGTTTCATTATTTTTACCTTTAATATTCCAAGACTTTCTCCACAACAGAAAGGGTAGGCAATGCACTGTAATATCTGGCCCAGTGTATCTTGTACACTTGATCTGAAGATGTATTTATTTCTCATTACTCTTTCTCCTCCTTTGGCTCCTGTAACACTTACTTCTTTTGGTTCCTTCCTTAACTGCTGGACCAGATGACCACTTTTTATCCTTTTAGTCCCTAAATGTTAATATTGAGTTCTATCCCATGATTTCACTATTTTCTACCTAGATATTTTTCCTGAGCTATAAATCCTATTTAAAACTACTTATGCTATCAACATCTTGGTCTGGATGCACCAGAAGTGCTTTATATTGCGACATAGCCAAATGTGAAACTTCTATTTCCTCCTAAATTGCCCTGCATGATAATCATGCACCATTATGAAGCTTAAACAGTTAGCATTTTCTGTGATCTGCCATTTTCATTGCTATTGCTACTGCCCTAATTTAGGACCCATTTTATCTTTACTGAGGTCACAAATAAATTTAGATTTATTTGTTAGATAAATTTAATGGTCTAAATAAATAAATTTATCTAAATTAATATCTATTTATTATAGATTATATTATATATAATATTATATATTATATAATGTTGTATATTATACATTAATTATATAAGTTTATCTAAATTTTTAAAAAAGATTTTTATTTATTTATTTGACAGACAGAGAAATCACAAGTAGGTACATGTAGGCAGAGAGGCAGGCAGAGAGAGAGGGAGAAGAAGACTCCCTGCTGAGCAGAGAGCCCAATGTGGGGCTCGATCCCAGGACCCTGGGATCATGACCCGAGCCAAAGGCAGAGGTTTAACCCACTGAGCCACCCAGGCAACCCATCTAAATTATTAATTAATTATCTAAATAATTAGAATTTTTCTAATTCTAAATAAAATTAGAAAAGACCTTATTTAATATACAAGTTTGATTCACCAAAATAAAACAATAAAGACTGAACCATATATAAAGGGTTAGAGATGACATGTTACACATTTTAATGAGCAATAATGAAATTTGTAAAATCATACCATTTTTATTTTTTCATTGTTTTAAAAGATTTTATTTATTCATATGACACACAGAGCACAAGCAGGGGGAGCAAGACAGGGAGAAGCTAATTCTCCACTGATAGGGAACCAGTATGGGGCTTGATCCTGGGATCCCGAGATGTTGGGATCATGACTTGAGCTGAAGGCAGATGCTTAACCATGTGAGCCACCCAGGTGCCCCAAATCATTCCATTTTTAAACACTTGATCATTAGAAACTTCGTAGCCTTTCTGTTTCCCTCAGTTTCAGTGTCAAAACTACATTTGTTTTGCTTTTTTGTAGATAATATGTATATTAAGGGGTCTTTTAAATACATGATTCTGTGTCACATTCTGATGTTATGACTTGTGATTGTTGACTTCCATTTCTTCACCACTTCAGTGTCAGTGTGATCCTAGTGAGATGATCTTAAAATATATTGGAAGAAGCCTTCATGTGTCAGCAACCTCTCTTCTCATAAAACTGAATTAGTAAGATTCAATGCAGAAGCTTCTTTACCTGCTTCGCCATTTATTTTACTCCCCTTTTGTATTTATGTTTCTAGCTCTCACTTTTTCTAGTTATTCTCAATAGTAACAACTTAGAGTACAATCAAAATCCATTTTAGCAACAGGAAGAATAGTAATATGTTTTAATATACTAGAATTTCATGTAAAAAGAATTTGAATTTGGGAAGCATTGCTTTATTTTTACAGGGCTTTGTGTTGTAAACCCTATGTTCATATGATAATGCCTATAAAATTAAAGTGCTAGTATTCTATTCTAAATAAATTGTTAAATGCCCAATTCATCCCTCTATTCTTTGTTTCCTTCTTCTCTGCTCTTTTACCTTTTTATTTCTTTGTTAAAGAGCAGAATGATACACCTCATTTTTTTTTTTTAAGAGAAAAGCGCCTCAAGAGGTCAATCCAAACATTGGCAGGTAAATTTTGAATAGGCATATAAATATAAGGGAGCCAATATATGTGCCAATGTTGTCTAGAAAAATGTATTAGTAAGATATACCCAAAACTATGTCAGTTCTTTGTTTCCTCAACTAAAGTTAAACTCCTTGAGATCTCACAATATTTTTGTCTGTCCTACCACATGGAATATAGTGTTGTAGAATACAGGAGTTTCATAAATATTTGTTGATACACGATCTCACTTGCCTGGGAGTTTCATAAAATGCTGCATATCTGTAAGAAACAACTTAGCTCTAATGCGGGGGGAAGCCCCGAATTTATCTGTTGCTTATCTGTGATTTACATAATTTTATAATTAACTTCACATTTATTCTAAAAAATCATTCATTAATAGAGTAATTCTAGTGAGGGAGACAATTGGAATTAATCATATAGTAGTGTTATTCATTTATTGGAAATCTAAAGAAGCTAGGTGTAAGGAGTTTCAAATCAGTTTCATTCATTAATTTATAGCCACTGTATTACTACCTAGCCCACTGAAAATCTTAAATTTTTGTAATTATGGGCATCTGGATGGCTCAGTCAGTTAAGCGCCTGGCTCTTGATTTCAGCTCAGGTCATGGTCGTAGGGTTGTGAGATCAAGTCCTCCAGCTTCCCTACTCTGCCTTCCCAAGTCCCACCCACCCCATCCTACCCGCAGGCTCCATGCTCAGTAGGGAGTCTGCTTAGGATTTTCTCTCTCCCTCTCCCTCTGCTCCTCCCCCTGCTTGCATGCTTACTCTCTCTCTCTCTCTAAATAAATGAATAAAATCTTTTAAAAAGTTTATAATTAATTATGTAATTCCCTTTCCCATTCTATACTCAAGACCTAATTTGAAGAAAAGAAACATTTTTATCATGTTTGTTAGTTTTTTTTTATTATTATTATTACTTAGCTCAGATACCAAGAATACTCAGTTGTATTTTTATTCTTCCAATGAGGAAAAAAAAAACCAAACCCTCATATTTTGGTTGCAGTAATTAACTTAGGTGATTCCAAAGTAATGTGGCATATATGTAACAAAAATTAATGTTACAGTTTTTAGGAGGTATACCTGTATGTGCCTTAAATCTTAGAACACTTGGTTCGTGAGAAAGCACTATTTTTGGTAGTGATAGAATAAGCATTTCTCATTTCTGGAAGTAAATGTGTTCCTGCGAAGCTTCATGTAAATAAATCAATATGTTATTACACTACAGGGGGCCAAATATTTCAGCAAAATGTAGAGTAAAATACAACCATTGTAATTTCTCTGAAAACAAATACCAAACATTAATTTTGGTGCCTGATGTTTTATTTTTTGTTTTTGTATTGTCATTTAAGTTGGTTATACTGAAATTTATTAATCATGTTATATAATTTGATGAATTTTGAAAAGTGTATACTATATTACTACCACCACGATCAAAATACAGAACATTCCAGGGGCACCTGGGTCGCTCAGTCAGTTAAGTGTCAGCCTCTTGATTTCAACTCAGGTCATGGTCTTGGACCATGAGATTGAGCGTCTTGTCAGGCACCATGCTCAGTGCAGAGTCTGCTTGTGTTTCTCCCTCTATTCCTTTCCCTTCTCTCTCTCTCTTTCAAATAAATAAATAAATAAAATCTTTTTTAAAAAGATACGGAATATTCTTATCATCTGAGTTTCCTTATGTACATTTGTAGCCAATCCCCTTTGTAAGACTCTAAACATTCTTTGAGGCTTGCCTTCACTATAGCTCAGCATTTTTTAGATTTTCATATGAGTGGAATCATGTAGTATGCATTTCTTTTGGTCTTGGCTTTATTCATTTAGCATGATGTTTGTTTTAAATTTCACACATTTATTAGTTGCCCATTCTTTTTATTGCCAAGTAGCATAACTTTTTATGGATATAGCACAATTTGATTTTGTGTGGACATAAGTTTTTAACATCCTTGGGTAAATACCAAGGAGCACTATTGCTGGATCATATGGTATGAACATGTTTCCTTTTATAAGAGATTGCTAAACTGTCTTCCAAAGTGGCTGTATCATTTTGCATTCCCACCAGCAATGAATGACAATTCCTATTGCTTCCACATCTTTCTCAGCATTTGGTATTGTCAGTCTTTTGGATTTTGGCCATTTTAGTAGGTATGTTTTGGATTCTCATTTCTTTAGTTTAATGAAATCATCTTATTAATTATTTTTTCATGGATTATACCATTTTTTTTAAGTCACCATCAAACCATAGGTCATTTAGATTTTCTCTTATTATCTTCTAGAATTTCTATAGTTTTGTGTTTTACATTTAGGTATTTGATCCATTTTGAGTTAACTCTTGTGAAGGATATAAAGTTTGTGTTGAGATTCATATTCATAAAGTTTATATTATAGTAATTCTTAAAGCTGGGTAATATCATTCCTCCAACTTTGTTCTTCTCTTTCAATATCCTGTTAACTGTTCTGGGACTTTTGTTTTTCCATCAAAACTGTAGAATCAGCATGTTGATATCCCAAGATAGTTTGAAGGTTGGTAGAATTCTCCTGGGAAGCCGTCTGGCCCTGGGTTTTGTTTGTTGGGAGATTTTTAATGACTGCTTCAATCTCCTTACTGGTTATGGGTCTCTTCAGGTTTTCTATTTCTTTGTGGTTCAGTTTTGGTAGTTCAAACATCTCTAGGAATGCATCCATTTCTTCCAGATTGTCAAATTTGCTGGTATATTCATAATATGCTCTTGTAATTGTTTATATGTCTTTGGTGTTGGTTGTGATCTCTCCTCTTTCATTCATGATTTTATTAATTTGGGTCCTTTCTCTTTTCTTTTTGATAAGTCTGGCCAGGGGTTTATCAATCTTATTAATTCTTTCAAAGAACCAGCTCATAGTTTTGTTGATTTGTTCTACTATTCTCTTGGTTTCTATTTCATTGATTTCTGCTCTGATCTTTATTATTTCTCTTCTTCTGCTGGCTTTAGGCTTTCTTTGCTGTTCTTTCTCTAGCTCTTTTAGGGTTAGGTTGTGTACTCGAGACCCTTCTTGTTTCTTGAGATACGCTTGTATCTCTATATACTTTCCTCTCAGGACCGCCTTTGTTGTGTCTCACAGATTTTGAACAGTTGTGTTTTCATTATCTTTTGTTTCCATGATTTTTTTTCAATTTTT
This sequence comes from Lontra canadensis, assembly GCF_010015895.1. Classification (NCBI taxonomy): domain Eukaryota; kingdom Metazoa; phylum Chordata; class Mammalia; order Carnivora; family Mustelidae; genus Lontra; species Lontra canadensis. Next base: position 13,560,923 of record NW_022631046.1, on the reverse strand, counting down.
CTTTAATTTCCTGGTTGACCCAGTCATTCTTTAGTAGGATGCTCTTTAGCCTCCATGTTTTTGAGTTCTTTCCAACTTTTCTCTTGTGGTTGAGTTCTAGCTTGAGAGCATTGTGGTCTGAAAATATACAGAGAATGATCCCAGTCTTTTGGTACCAGTTGAGACCTGATTTGTGACCCAGCATGTGATCTATTCTGGAGAGTGTTCCATGTGCACTAGAGAAGAATGTGTGTTCTGAAGTTTGGGATGGGATGTTCTGAATATATCTGTGATGTCCATCTGGTCCAGAATGTCATTTAAAGCCTTTATTTCCTTGTTGATCTTTTGCTTGGATGATCTGTCCATTTCAATGAGAGGGGGGTGTTAAAATCCACTACAATTATTGGATTATTATTGATGTGTTTCTTTGATTTTGTTATTAATTCACTTATGTAGTTGCTGCTCCCATGTTAAGGGCATAGATATTTAAAATTTTTAGATCTTCTTGTTGGACAGACCCTTTGAGTATGATATAGTGTCCTTTTTCATCTCTTATTATAGTCTTTGGCTTAAAATCCAATTTATTTGATATAACAATTGCCACTGCAGCTTTCTTTTGATGTCCATTAGCATGGTAAATTGTTTTTCACCCCCTCACTTTAAATCTGGAGGTGTTTTTGGGTCTCAAATGAGTTTCCTGCAGACAGCTTATCAATGGGTCTTTTTTTTTTTTAATCCATTATGATACTCTGTGTCTTTTGATTGGGGGCATTTAGCCCATTTACATTCAGGGTGCCTATTGAAAGATAGGAATTTAGTGCCATTGTATTACGCATAAGATTACTTTAATGTATATTGTTTCTGTTCCTTTCTGTTCTTCTACTTTTAGGCTCTCTCTTTGCTTTGCAGACCCCGTTCAATATTTCCTGTAGGAATGGGTTGGTGTTTGCAAATTATTTTCATTTTTCTTTGTCCTGGAAGTTTTTTTTTTTTATCTTTCCTTCTATTTTCAATGACAGCCTAGTTGGATTTAGTATTCCTGGCTGCATATTTTTCTCATTTAGTGCTCTGAATATATCATGGCAGTTCTTTCTGGCCTGCCAGGTTCCTGTGGATAAGCTTGCTGCCATCTAATATTTCTACTATTGTATGTTACAAACTTCTTTTCTGAGGCTGCTTTTAGGATTTTCTCTTTGTCAATAAGACTTGTAAGTTTTACTATTAGTTGATGGGGTGTGGACCTATTTTTATTGATTTTGCAGGGGTGTTCTCTGTGTCTCCTGGATTTTGATGCTTGTTCCCTTTGCCATATTAGGGAAATTCTCTATTATAATTTGCTCCAATATACCTTTGGCCCCTCACTTACTTTCTTCTTCTTCTGGGATCCCAATTATTCTAATATTGTTTCATCTTATGGTATCGCTTATCTCTCGAATTCTCCCCTCATGGTCCAGTAGTTGTATGTCTCTCTTTTGCTCAGTTTCTTTGTTCTCCATCATTTGGTCTTCTATATCACTAATTCTCTCTTCTACCTCATTTATACCAGCAGTAATGACCTTCTTTTTAGATTGGACCTCAGTAATAACCTTTTTTATTTCAACTTGGTTATATTTTAGTCCTTTCATTTCTCCAGAAAGGGATTTTATTTCTTCAGAAAGAGATTCCCTAATATCTTCCATGCCTTTTTCTAGCCCAACTAACACCTTGATAATCATCATTTTGAACTCTAGTTCTGACATACTGCCAATGTCCATTTTGGTTAGGTCCCCAAACATTGGCACTGCCTTTTATTTATTTATTTATTTGTTTGTTTGTTTTGAGGTGAGTTTTTCTGCCATGTCATTTTATCCATATAAGAATATATGAACAAGAGAATAAAATACTAAAAGTGTGGCAAACACCCCAGAAAAATATATGTTAACCAAATCAGAAGAGTCCTGAAACCAGGGGCAGAAGAAAGTAGGAAACAAATAGAAATAAAAAAAATTAAAAAACATATGTATAAATATATACATTAGACTGGTGAATAGAAGAGAGCCTCCCACTTGATTTTGGGTGTATTCTGGTTTCTTAGAAGAAACTACCTCCCAAAATTTTAAAGAAAAAACTACTTACATATATACACAAAAATAAGGGTAAACATGATGAAGGGTTGGACTATGACTGTGAAGATGAAGATTTTAAAAAAGATTCTAAAAAAGGAATTGATAAGTTAGTTGGAAAAAGAAAAAAAAAAAAAAACAAAGCAAAAGAGGAGAGAATGTGCTTAGGCTAGAGACTAGAACAAAGCCCTGTGCTAGGTTTAGGGTATATTTTGATCTATTAGAAGAAATTGTATTCCAAAATTAAAAAAAAAAAATCCCCTATGTATCCAAAAAATAAGGTTAAATACAATGAAGGAATAAAATATAACAATGAAAATTTAAAAAAGACTTTTAAAAAAGTTATTGTTAAGTTAAAATATTTAAACATTAAAAAAGGAAAGAGGAAAAGTTAAAAAAATAGAAAAATAAAAAAATAAAAAAGTTTAACTTTGCAAGACTAAAGGATCATGGGAAAAATGTCATGAATTCTATGTGTTGCTCCCCCCTAGCTCTGGAGTTCTTCAGAGAACTTGTTGATCGGTGAACTTGCTCTTGGCTGGATGTTCTTGCTGATCTTCTGGGGGAGGGGCCTGTTGCAGTGATTCTCAAATGTCTTTGTCTGACTTGGAATTACACTGCCCTTGCTAGGGGCCACACTAAGTAATCTGCTCAGGTTCCCTCTCAGGAGGTTTTGTTCACTGAACGCTTTCCATATAGCTTTGGAGGATAGGAGTGAAAGTGGCAGCTTCCCAATCTCTGGCTCAGAGTTGCTGAGAGCTCAGGGCCCCACTCTTCAGTGTACCCTCATAGAAAAGCAATCACTCCTGTCTCCCTGGTCTCCAGCAACACTCTGTGCTCACCTGGCCTGTGACTGAGTGTTTCTATGTCTGGCACACAGTCCTGTTTGGAATCTCCAAACCTAGCTTCCTCCAAACATGCTTCCTCACCACTTCTCCCAAAGAAGGAAGGAGGGGGTCTCTCAGGATCTTCCACTTGTGGGCTCTCTGCTTAAAGAGCAATGGCCCGACTGTGCCTTGGATCATGGCTTATGGTAATCCTCACCTGAGGGCTCACTCTTCGGCTCCCACTCCGTATCTGTAACTAGCTTCCATACTCAGATACCTGGCAGCTCTGTCACACTCAGATACCCCCGTCTTTCCTTGACCCTGCAGGTCCTGAGACCACACTGTCCCCACGAGGGTCCATCCCCACTTAGCCTCTGAAGCGATGTCTCTCAGTGGATTATACTTCTAAAAGTTCTGATTTTGTGTCTGCTGCTCCACAGCTTGTCAGGAGCTGGCCCCTCCCCATCGTAGTCTATCTTCCTGTGGCTTTGGATCACTTCTCTGCATGTCCTACCTCCCATAAAGTGATCAATTTTCTGTTCCTAGAATTGCTGCTCTTCTTCTCTTCTATCTCCTGTTGAGTTTGTCACTGTTTAGAATGATTTGATAACTATTTAGCTGTACTCCTTGGATCTAATGCTGTTTCAGTCTTCTACTCCTCTGCCATCTTGCTTCCTCTCAATTCCTATTGGTATTTTGATAGAGATTGTATTGAATCTATAGATTGTTTTAAGTAATATGGAAATTTTAACAGTACTAATTATTCTAATCCCTGAGCATGGAATATCTTTCCATTTGTTTGTGTCATCTTTAATTTCTTTCATCAGTGTTATATAGTTTTCAGAGTATAGATCTTTCATCTCTTTGGTCAAGTTTATTCCTTGGCACTTTATTCTTTTTGGTGCCATTGTTAATGAGATTGTTTTCTTAATTTCTCTTTCTGTAGCTTTGGTCTTAGTGTATAGAAACACTACAGATTTCAGGGTATTAATTTAGTATCCTGCAACTTTACTGAGTTGTCATTTCTAATTTTTTTTTTTTGGTGGGGTCTTTAGGGTTTTCTATATATATTATCATGTCATCTGCAAATAGTGGCTGTTTTACTTCTTCTTTAGCAATATGGATGCCTCTTATTTCTTTTTCTTATGTGATTGCTGTTGTGAAGATTTCTAATACTACATTGAATAAAAGTGGGGAGAGTAGACATCCTTGTTTTGTTCTTGAAGAACAAAAGAAGGAAAAACTCTTCAGTTTTTTACCATTGAATATGATATTAAGTATGGGTTTTTCATATATGTACTTTATTATATTGAAGTTTCTTCCATCTAAACCCACTTTTTTGAAAGTTCTTATCATGAATGGATGTTGAATTTTGTAAGACTTCTTTTATGGGAATTTTAACAAGTAGGCTTGATTTGCTTAGCACTATGTTCTCTTTCTATATATAAGGCAACCTATTTGCTGTCTAAAAATTTTTATCTGATAAATTTGCTTATTCATAAAGTGGAGATTATAATAATGAGTGGAGATAAAATGCCTAGCTTATGTTGTTATGATTTAAATGATATTACATATTCAAAATATGCTGTAAGAATTAAAGTATAATACATATTTTATATTTGACATATGAAAATATAATTATTTGTATAAAGTTTTATACAAGCCTGTAATTCCTATTATTATCACAGATAAGGGAATTATTGTAATGATAAAAGTAATTCTCTGTATCTTAGTAATCTGGGACTTATAATCTTACCACATGAATTTTACCAATTTAATGTTACTTCAAAATCATATAGCAGTATGAAATTTTATATTTAGTTTACAAGCCTGAAGTAGTTTCCTTGTTGAATAAGAATATGAACAGACACTTCTCCAAAGAAGACATACAAATGGCTAGGAGACACATGAAAAAATGTTCATCATCATTAGCCATCAGGGAGAGTCAAATCAAAACCACATTGAGATACCACCTTACACCAGTTAGAATGGCAAGGATTAACAAGACAGGAAACAACAAATGTTGGAGAGGATGTGGAGAAGGGAGAATCCTCATACACTGTTGCAATTGGTACAGCCACTTTGGAAAATAGTGTGGAGATTCCTTAAAAAATTAAAAATAGAGCTACCTTATGACCTGGCAATTGCACTACTGGGCATTTACCCCAAAGATACAGATGTAGTGAAAAGAAAGGCCATATCTACCCCAATGTTCATAGCAGCAATGTCCACAGTTGCTAAACTGTGGAAAGAGCCAAGATGCTTTTCAACATGATGAATGGATAAAGGTGTGGTCCATATATACAATGAAATATTACTCAGCTATCAGAAAGGATGAATACCCAACTTTTGTATCAACATGGAGGGACTGGAGAAGATTATGCTGAGTGAAATAAGTGAAGCAGAGAAAATCAATTATCATATGGTTTCACTTACTTGTGGAGCATAAGGAATAACATGGAGGTCATTAGGAGAAGGAAAGGAAAAGTGAAGTGGGGGTAATTGGAGAGGGAGACAAACTATGAGAGACTGTGGATTCTGAGAAACAAACTGAGTGTTTTAGAGGGGAGTGTGTGGGGGGATGGGTGAGCCTGGTGGTGGGTATTAAGGAAGGCACGTATTGCATGGAGCACTGGGTGTGGTACATAAACAATGAATCTTGGAACACTGAAAAAATAAAATTAAAAAAAAAAAAAAAAAGAACACAAATACCTAGAATGCAACACTTAAAACTTTGTACACCATGGTTAAAACTGAAATTTTTAAGCATTAGAGACTTTAACTATTGAATTTAACTTAATTATACATGAAATTATAAAATTGATTTGAATTATAAAATTGTGTGATATATTTGAATTATCAAGTTTTTCTTTAGAACTGATTTGCAGAATCCCACTAAATAGCCTGGCATAAGGTCAATCTTATGTCATTTCAGAAAATTTTAAAAAATGTAATATGGAAGACAGAACATGTATATTTGAAAATTTAAACTCTTATATAATAAATTGCATTTATTTTCAACTTTTAGAAAAATTCCATTAACATTTTTATTTAATATTTATTCAAGACTATTTTCATCCAATTGCTGAAAATTTTTATGATTTCTTATTAATATTGAAAGTATAATACTTAAGGGGCACCTGGGTGGCATAGTTGGTTGAATGTCCAGCTCTTGGTTTCAGCTCAGGTTGTGATCCCATAGTCATGGAATGGAGCACTGAGGGCTCTGTGCTGTGTGGAGTCTACTTAAGATTCTTTTTCTCTCTCCTTCAGTCCCTTCAGTCCCTTGTGCTCTCTCTCTCTCTCTCTCTCTCTCTCTGTGAAATAAATACATCTTTTAAAAAAGTATAATACTTGATTCCTAAACCTTAGAATGTAGTAATTGTAAGGAACCTTTCATGGATAGAGAAACTGCGATCCAGAGAGGTCAAAGTGCTCAGTTTATAGAGCTAGTTATTGGCAAATCTAGTATTAGAATCTAATTTTCCTGATCATAATCATCTTTCATACTATTTTACTTTATACCACATTCTTCTCAAATTAATCATATTCCCTAAGGACTGGGTTCCACATGAAAATTATGAATATTTGGATTTTATTTGCTTGTTTGTTTGTTTGGGGGTGGTCCAGAGAGCTAGATAAAATACTGTGAACATTCAGATTTCACAGGCTATTAGACTGACTCCTAATTCACACCACTTATGTGTTTGTTCTTAGAATGCTTCATTCCCTTCTTTTTGTGTCAGGTCCACCAAATCTTATTTATATAAGAATATTTAGATACAACAATAACCTCACTATAGAAAGCCTTAGGGAAGTTCTATAATTATTGAAATGATCAAGTTCCTTTGAGAAAAATCATTTTCTGAGTAATGGTATTCTCCACTGATGGATCAAATCATTTCAAATAAATGAGACCTCAAAATTCAGAAAGACTTTCAAATATATACAAAGATAAGAAACATGCTTAGGTAGTATATATGGTCCCATTTCTGTTTCCTCATCAGCATCCTCAAATGTTGATTTGAGACTTAGAAATAATATGTTGTATGTAGACTGAATGCCTGAGTCAGATACTTATTGTTATTCTAACTTATCTTCTAATCATTATGAATATAAGATAGAATTGTTTTTGACTAAAATTTAAATAGCATAGGTGGCACCAGTTGTTGAATATTTAAGGTCTTTTTTAGGGGTTGAGGAGGAAGAAAGGTGTGGTTAGGTTAGATTTTAAAAACATATAATAACTCAATGCATTGTTTTCAAAAATATTTAGAAAGTTGAGATTTTATAATTACAATAATTTGCTTTTACATTATAAAGCCTTAATTATCTAAAAGTCTGTATAATGCACAGAAGAGCTGCTTATTATATTTTAATAGGAAATGTAAATTTCTGAAAATCTCTTAAAATATAAATTTAGTTTGCAATAACATGTGCAGTTTGCTCTTAAGGAAAGCCTCAGCAATTTCTAAAAATCAATTTGAGAATTACTTGGCAAGATGCCTAACAAGCTCTATTTTATCTGCTTTGAAAAATGTGATTTTTTTCATATTTTGATAGATTTATTTGCCTAACATTAGCAGAAAAGAATTTAGATATATTACTAAGCCTATATTAAAAATTGATCATTAATGTATTATGCATTATATATACTTTTATAACGTACATGCATGTACTTTTATTTTTTTATTTTTTATTTATTTATTTTTTTAAATTTATTTTCAGTGTAACAGTATTCATTGTTTTTGCACCACACTCAGTGCTCCATGCAATACGTGCCCTCCATAATACCCACCACCAGGTTTATAAGACATATTAACACCCAATTTTGTTATTGAAAGTTCAAATATATGCAGAAGCAGAGAATAATGAACTTTCATGTACAGATCATCCAGCTTCATCAGTGATCAACATTTTGCCAATTTTGTTTGATTTATCCTTTCCCTTTTTTTGAAGCAAACCCCAGACAACAATATTAATAATTACTAATTAATATCATTCACTATATATATCATGTTAAAATTTCCTTGATTGTGAGATAAGCAACATAGTTAATATAACATGCTGACTCTTTACATAATCATGTGAATGAAAGATATTCAGAAATGGAAAATAGATTTGGGGTAGAGGGCTCATACCATTTCTGGCTCCTTGCTAAACAACGGCAGAAGTAATGTCCAAGGTTTAAGAATCCTTACTTTGTAATCCCTGCAAGAGCAATCTAACAGTGGGTTTGTGTGTCATGTGTATCTGTTCTAATGAGGAATGATGATGGTAATGTCCTTATGAGAGGTTAAGCAGTATACCCTGTAACATTGTTGCTGGATGGGATTCCCTGGGAAACCAGCTCCCAACAATGACTAGGGTATGGGAGGCTTATATAGAACACTGTTGAGATCAGCATTTGTGGAAGGGAAGATAAGAAAGGAGGCAGGACTGGACAGAGGGAGAAGTTGAGATGGTAAGCTGTTTTAACAGAGATCTCAGCCTACACTCTGGAAAATTCTAATCAAGGATGATGGACCTTTTGATCAGTCAGTCACTGGGGGCTAGTCCCCCTGGAATGGGGTGGACAGTGGGTGAGAAGGCTCTCCTCAGCCAAGGCAGTCCTCATAGGGGCTAACAACAAGTAACTTTTCATCAGCAACACTCTCAACAGCTTGGAGAATAGACCCATCCTCCCTGAAGTGGAATCTGGGCAGCACATCAGAGCATCCCCACCAAACATTTTTTAGCAGGAAAATGTGTTCCCATATTTTAGGTTTTTCCTAAGTAGAAAGTTATTAAGTGCTTTTATATACCAGGTATTTTACATACATTATCTTTAAGCTTTACATCAACTCTGTAAGACAGCTATTATTATTTTCAAGATAAGTATTCTGAGCAAGGAGGTGGCTTCTCCAAGTTTACACAGCTGGTTGACATAGAAGAATTGAGATTTCAACCAAATTCTGACTCCCAGCTCTTTCTACCAGGCAGCACAGCTGCTAGCTGTACTACTCTGTCTGTACCTATAATTAAAGCCCTCAGACAGCACATCCATTATTCCTTTACTTTTTGCTTTTATCTACCAGTTAGGTTAGCAATGTATGTTTTTAAAATTTAAAGTCATGTTTATTTAAGACATTCTAAACCTATTTGAAATTCAAGTGAAACAATTCAAGGTTGAGTAGATTTCCTGAGCAGGTTAGAGCATATTCCCTATATTTCTTTAGAGCTTTATTGAAACCTAAGAAATAAAAACAAGCAAATAAATAAAGCCCTCCAAAAAACTAACTAAAGACATATTAATGTCTCTGTGATGATTTTTCTTTTGGATTTGTGCTGCTTTGGAGAAGAGACACTAGATGATCAGTATGAATCATTGTAACCATTATTCCTAGCCTTTCAAGCTACTGAATGGGAATAGGAGAAGCTGAGTTCTATTCATGAATCCTCCAGTATTCCTTTCTAAATGATCTAGGGAGAGCCACTTAACCCACTGTATGCTTTGGTTTTCTTACTTGAAAATGACTGTAATGATATCTACCTTTTGCTTACCTTATTTATTTATTTTTCTGCCAAAGGCATTTGCTTGTTTAATAATAAGTAATAATTTAAAAAGTATGAATGTATAAGGGTGTGTTGTCTCCCACTCTCCCTGCCTTTTTTTTTTTTTTTCTTTTTCAATCCCAGTGTAGGTCACATACAGTGTTCTTTAATTTCAGGTGTGCAATATGATGATTCAACAATTCTATATATTGCTCAGTGCTTATCAAGATAATTCCCTTACTTTAAATGACAATTATATGAATAGATTAGATGCTTTTTGAATGCTTTGAAGGAACTCCTTAAAACATGATGCTTTTTTTTTTTTTAGATTTTATTTATTTATTCAACAGAGAGAGAGATCACAAGTAGGCAGAGAGGCAGGCAAAGAGAGGGGGAAGCAGGCTCCCTGCTGAGCAGAGAGCCCAATGCAGGCTCGATCTCAGGACCCTGAGATCATGACCTGAACTGAAGGCAGAGGCTTTAACCCACTGAGCCACCCAGGTGCCCCAAAACATGATGCTTCTTAACACATTCTGTTAGCTAATCAAATTTAAGTACTATCCCTCTCCTAATTTTCTTAAAGAATATAAAATATGTAGAAACAATTGCAAATAAAATCTTATAAGCAAACTTACTAATACATTACTGAACATTTTTTCAGCAGCCAAATGAACTGAGTGAGTTTGAATATTAGAAAGGCATTAGAAAGGTATGGTAAATAGAATAATGACCCTCAAGGATGTCCATATCCTAATTCTCAAAACCCTTGAAATATTACCTAACATGACAAAAAGGGTCTTTGTAGACATGATTAAGCTAAGGATTTTGAGATGGGAAAATCCTGGGTTATTTAGGTAGGCCCAATGTAATCACAAATATCCTTGTAAAGTGGAGATAAGAATATCAGAATATGAGAGAGATTTGAGAATGCTATGCTGATGGTTTTGAAGGTAGAGGAAGGGACTATGAGCCAAGAAGTGCAGTTCACTTTTAGGAGCTGGAAAGGCAAGACAATAGATTCTTCTGGAGCCTACAGAAGGAATGCAGTGCTAATGACACTTTGAATTTAGTCCAGTGAGACTTCTGGCTTTTAGGACTATAAATAATAAATTTGTGTTTTTTTAAAGCCAATAAATTGTGATAATTTGTCATAGCAGCAGTGATAAATTAATGCAATAGGACTGCCATTTCATTTAACCTGTGTATCTTTGTCTATATGAAATAGGTTGTTCTTGTTGTCAGGTCTGAGAACCACACCTGGAAGGAGAAGTGGGGGCTAGGTGTGTGTGTGCCTCAGGTTGCCTTAAAGTCCTTTGCCCCTTTCCAGATTAAGGGCAGTCTCAGTTGATAAACTCTTTCCTAGAAGTTTTGTCTGATTACCATTTCTTGATGAACTAAATTGTAGGAATGAGCAGTTATGTTCCTCTAATAATTACTTAGTAAAGCCTTCCCATTAAGGTTTCTGTTTGGCTAAGACCTCAGGATGATTAGTTCCTCTTTAGTGTGTCATTGTCTTGGTCCTGATGTATATATATATATATAAATTTTCAGATATAACCGAAGCCCCTAATCAGTTGACTTTAAGTTAATCAAGAAAGATTAATTTAGGTCAATTAATCTTGACCTAAACACATGAGTTCTTTAAAGAGAGAAATTCTCCTACTGGCCTAGAAGAAAGCTTGTTTGCAAAATGTTGCAAATTGCTTATGAATAGGAGAGAAACATCTGTAGAAACTCATGGAACTATAGCCCAGCTGATACTTTGAATGCAGCGTTGGAGGAGCAGAGCAGAAAACTGATTTAAGCCATGCCCATACCTCTGAGTCACAAAAACTGAAAGAAAATAACTGAGTGTTGTTTTAAGGCACTAAGTCTGTTGTAATTTGCTACACAGTAATAGAAAAGTAGTATAGATTTTGGTACCAAGAGAGGTGCACTGCTATAACATATACCTAAAATGTAGAAGTGACTTTGGGACTGGGCAATAGACAGAGTCTATTGGAAAAAAAATTGAAGAGCATAATAGAGAAAGGATGAATCACTCTGAACACTCTCAGAAACCTGGATTTCGAGAACACTTTCTTGAAGGGCTTAGAAGTGAGGAGCACGTTATAAGAAATGGGAGGAAGAGGTATCCTTGTTATGTGCTGGCAGAAATATTAATGAAACTGTATAATATATGAAATATTGTGAAATATAAATTTGCATATATGGCTGAGGAGATTTCCAACAAAGTTTCAAAGATACCACCTGATTTCCTCTTGATGCTTATAATAATATGTAAGCAGAGAGAGATAAATTGAAGGAAGAAACGTTGGAACAGTGACTCATTTTTACCTTACATTTCACCCCCAAATACCCCCCCACACTTTTGAAATGCAGTTTTGATAGCTGTTATCCTTTACCCATCCTATCCATTATTTGTTGGGAGGGTGGGATGAAAATAGTTTGTCTCTTTAGTTCCACAGGTCCAAGAGGAAGAGAAATTATGCTCCAGGAGCTGAGAATAATGCATTATACCCAGAAGCCTTATTCCTTACCTGATTCAGATGATACGGTTCTGTACTTAGAGCTGAAGAGATTTTGGACTTTTAGCTGATCTGTCTTATTTACCATAATGTGCTCAATTCCTTACACAGGGTGCCTGGTGAATAACAGCTTATAGAATATGTACAATTCTTTCTGAATATTATTAGCTTGAAGCAGTACCTATCATTCTGATCAATTTTGGAACAATAGGGTGATTAATCTTTACGATTCTTTATGAATTAGAATCTGAATACTAGATAATGGTTAATTCCTCAAGTGAATGCCAACCTAAGGAAACTTGATTGGGCTTCCCCATATGTTTCTCCAGGAGATACAACTCTTCTGTTTTGCTGCACACCTTTGTTAAACTTCTATGATTATATTTTCTTTACCTGAAGTCCCACAATTGATCTAGAAGATAGGAGCCTAGCATAAGAGAGATACTGTGGTAGTATCAGAAGGGTTCCTGGCAAAAGCAGTATTAGGAAGTGTAATTTTAAATTCCAGAAAACTCAAAAGTCATGGCAAGAAGGAGATTGCAGTAATCTAGGTAAGCATAGGTTCTGGTTGGTTGTGCTAAAAATAGAAATGAGCTAGGAATTAGTGCAAGAAGTGGTTCATGTAAGGAATATTAGTGGTCAGATAATAAAAATGTACCATTGTCAGGATAAGAAGTAATTGTGCTTATATTTTTATTCTAGTTACAGGTGTAGATTAAAATAATGTATATTTAACACTACAGAAATAGAAAATAGAGAAAAATGCCAGTCCATCTTATATATCATGGATGACACTAACATGAATTCCTTCAATTTTCCTCTGGTTTTCTTTTTTTGTATACACATAGATATTAGTGAATTTTATTATTTATTTACATAAAATTGAAATAATTTTAGATATAGCTTTGTAACTTCATTTTCTTTCACTAAGCAATTTGGAGCATCTTTTGTATCAGTACACATATATCTATCCCATTGTCTCTAATTATATTGTATATATATATTAAAATATATATGTCTGTTCTGCTAGTCATGGGTACAATTTGACTATTCTCAATATTTGGCTTCATAAATAGTACTGTAGTAAATATTTCTGTGTGTGCATTTGGCATTTTTTGTGAACTCAATAATTCCACAGATAGGTATGAATTTTAGAGAAACTTTAATAGCAGCATTGTCATAGTAAAAACAAACAAACAAACAAACAAACTTGTAGCAAACCAAATTTCCATTTTTGGGGAACTAGATGAATAAATGATGAAATACCAATATCTAGAAGACTATAAAGCATATAAGCATAACAAATCAATAAACCTCAGTTATTCCATCTAGAAAATGAACATATCTTTCAAACATGATTTTGAGTGACAAAAAACAAGTGACAGAATGGTAAGTACCTTATGATACCAATTATGTGGTTTTAAAAGCACATAAACAGTATAGTACTGTATTGTTTATGTACAAATATACAATAAAAATATAAAAAGATGAGTGGAAAACATATAATGACTTCATTTTAAAGGTCAGAAGGAGTCAGAGAAATGGGATCTAGGTAAAGTTCTAAGGGTACTGCACCTGATTAGGGGACACTTTTTTCTTAAGATATCACAGGAAGCTGTGTTTTACTTCCAAGGAGAATGTGTAACTATGAGAAAAGAAAAGCATGTCTATAGAAGCAGTGTTATAGCAAACATGTTCAGACATTCCACTTAAACAGTGTTACACTGTGCTTGGAGATTTTTGGAAATTAATATCACAGAAACAAGGAAAATAAGAAATCTGAACTCATAGTACCTTCACAGTCAGAGATCAACCACTTTTCCAGAAAGAAGATGTTAAACATGAAGCCATCTTCCAGCCTGTAAGAGCAACAAGATTAGGTAGATATGCCTCAGCTTTGAACTATTTTTCCGTATTTTTGTAAGGTGTTTTATTTTTTAATTAATTTTATTTTTAATTTATTTTTTAATTGTTTGTTTGTTTCAGGGGTACATGTTTGTGAATCATCAATCTTACACAACTCAATAGCACTCACCACAGAACATACCTTCCCTAATGTCCATCACCCAGCCAACCCATTCCTCCCACTCCCTCCCCTCCAGCAACCCTCAGTTTGTTTCCTGAGGTTAAGATTGAGTCTCTTATGATTTGTCTCCCTCCCCAGTCCCATCTTGTTTAATTTTTCCCTCCTTTCCCCCAATGACCACCGCCCTGCCTCTCAAATTCCTTATATCAATCAGAGAAATAATATGATAATTGTCTTTCTCTGATTGACTTATTTTGCTTAGGATAATACCCTCTAGTTCCATCCACATTGTTGCAAAAGGCAAGATTTTGAGTTTTTGATGGTTGCATAGTATTACATTGTATATATATATCACATCTTCTTTATCCATTCATCTGTTGATTGGATACCTAGCCTCTTTCCATAGTTTGGCTATTGTGGACATTGTGGCTATAAATACTCAGGTGTATGTGCTCCCTCAGATCACTACATTTGTATCTTTAGGGTAAATACTCTAATAAATGTTTATTATATTTATAATAAATAATAAACTTATTTAAATAAATTTATTTAAATTGATTTATTCCTAGGTATTTTAGGATTTTGGATGCAATTGTAAATGGGATTGACTTCTTAATTTCTCTTTTTTCTGTCTTGCTGTTGGCATATAGAAATTCAACTGGTCTTTATGCATTGATTTTATATCCTGACAATTTACTGAATCCCTGTACAAGTTCTAGCAGTTTTGGAGTGGAGTCTTTTGGGTTTTCCACATAAAGTATCATATCATCTGCAAAGAGTGAGAGTTTGACGACTTCTTTGCTGGTTCAGATGCCTTTTATTTCTTTTTTGTTGTCTGTTTGCTAAGGCTAAGACTTCTAGTACTATGTTGAATAGCAGTAGTGATAGTGGACATCCCTGCTATGTTCCTGATCTTAGGGGAAAAGCTCTCAGTTTTTCCCCATTGAAAATGATATTCACTGTGGGTTTTTCATAGATGGCTTAGATGATATTGAGGTATGTACTCTCTATCCCTACACTGTGAAGAGTTTTAAACAAGAAAGGATGCTGTACTTTGTCAAATGCTTTTTCAGCATCTATTGAGAGTATCATATGGTTCTTGTTCTTTCTTTTATTAATGTGTTGTATCACAATGATTGATTTGTGGATGTTGAACCAACCTTGCAGCTCTGGAATAAATCCCACATGGTCATGGTGAATAATCCTTTTAAGGTACTGTTGGATCCTATTGGCTAGCATTTTGGTGAGAATTTTGGAATCCATATTCATCAGGGATATTGGTCTATAATTCTCCTTTTTGATGGGGGTCTTTGTCTGGCTTTGGGATCAAGGTAATGCTGGCCTCATAACACGAGCTTGGAAGTTTTCCTTCCATTTCTATTTTTTGGAACAGTCAGGAGAAGAGGTATTCATTCTTCTTTAAATGTTTGGTAGAATTCCCTGGGAAGCTGTCTGGCTCTGGGCTCTTGTTTGCTGGGAGATTTTTGATGACTACTTCAATCTCCTTACTGCTTGTGGGTCTGTTGAGGTTTTCTATTTCTTCCTGGTCCAGTTTTGGTAGCTTATGTGTCTCTAGGAATGCACCGATTTCTTCAAAGATTGTCAAATTTGCTGGCGTATAGTTGCTCATAATATGTTCTTATAATTGTTTGTATTTTTTTGTGTGTTGGTTGTGATCTCTCCTCTTTAATTCATTATTTAATTTATTTGGGTCCTTTCTCTTTTCTGTTTGATAAGTCTGGCCAGAGGTTTATCAATCTTAAAATTCCTTCAAAGAACCAGCTCCTACTTTTGTTGATCTGTTCTACTGTTCTTTTGGTTTCTATTTCACTGATTTCTGTTCTGATCTTTATTATTCCTCTTCTCCTACTGGGTTTAGGCTTTCTTTTCTTTTCTTTCTGTAGCTTCTTTAGGTGTAGGGTTAGCTTGCATACTTGAGACCTTTCTTGTTTCTTGAGATAGGCTTGTATTGCTATGTACTTCCCTCTTAAGACTGCCTTTGCTGGATCCAAAGGTTTTGAAGAGTTGTGTTTTCATTTTCATTTGTTTCCATGAATTTTTTCAATTTTTCTTTAATTTCCTGGTTGACCCAGTCATTCTTTAGTAGCATGCTCTTTAGTCTCTGCATATTTGAGTTCTTTCCAACTTTCCTCTTGTGGTTGAGTTCTAGCTTCAGAGTATTATGGTCTGAAAATATGCAGGAATAATCCCAGTCTTTTGGTACCAGTTGAGAACTGATTTGTGATCCAGGATGGGATCTATTCTGGAGAATGTTCCATGTTCACTAGAGAAGAATGTGTGCTCTGTTGCTTAGGGATGGAATGTTCTGAATATATCTGTGATGTCCATCTGGTCTAGTATATCATTTAAAGCCTTTAATCTTGTTGATCTTTTGCTTAGATGATCTGTTCATTTCAGCCAGACCGGGTATTAAAGTCTCCTACTATTATTGGATTGTCAATGTGTTTCTTTGATTTTGTTATTACTTGGTTTATAGAGTTGGCTGCTCCCATGTTAGGGGCATAAATATTTAAAATTATTAGATCTTCTTGTTGGACAGACCCTTTGAGTATGATATAGTGTCCTTCTTCATCTCTTATTATAGTCTTTGACTTAAAATCTAATTTATCTGATATAAGGATTGCCACCCCAGCTTTCTTTTGATGCCCATTAGCATGGTAAAATTTTTTCCACACTCTCACTTTAAATCTGGAGGTGTCTATGAGTCTCAAATGAGTTTCTTGCCAACAGCTTATCAATGGGTCTTGTTTTTTTATCCATTCTGATACCCTGTGTCTTTTGATTGGGGGCCTTTAGCCCATTTACATTCAGGGTAACTATTGAGAGATATGAATTTAGTGCCATTGTATTGCCTGTAAGGTGACTGTTCCTGTATATTGTCTCTGTTCCTTTCTAGTCTACTACTTTTTGGTTCTCTCTTTGCTTTCAATATTTTCTGTAGGGCAAGTTTGGTGTTTGCACATTCTTTTAGTTTTTGTTTGTCCTGGAAGCTTTTTATCTCTCCTTATATTTTCAAGGACAGCCTAGCTGGATATAGTATTCCTAGCTGCATATTTTTCTCATTTAGTGCTCTGAATATATCAAGCTAGTCCTTTTTGGCCTGCCACGTCTCTGTGGATAGGTCTGCTGCCAATCTAATTTTTCTACTCTTATATGTTACAGACCTCTTGTCCTGAGCAGCTTTCAGGATTTTGCTCTTTGTCACTGAGACTTGTGAGTTTTACTATTATATGATGGGGTGTTAACCTATTTCTATTGATTTTGAGGGGGGTTTCTGGGCCTCCTGGATTTTGATGCTTGTTCCCTTTGCTATATTAGGGAAATTCTCTACTATAATTTGTTCCAATATACTTTTTGCCCCTCTCTTTCTTTCTTTTTTTCTTCTGGGATCTCAATTATTCTTTTTTTTTTTTTTTAAGATTTTATTTATTTATTTGACAGAGAGAGAGATCACAAGTAGGCAGAGAGTCAGGCAGAGAGAGAGGAGGAAGCAGGCTCCCTGCTGAGCAGAGAGGCCAATGCGGGGCTTGATCCCAGAACACTGAGATCATGACCTGAGCGGAAGGCAGCGGCTTAATCCACTGAGCCACCCAGGCACCCCATTTTTTTTTTTTTAAAGATTTTATTTATTTATATGACAGAGAGAGAGAGAGAGAGAGATCACAAGTAGGCAGAGAGTCAGGCAGAGAGAGAGGGGGGATCAATTATTCTAATATTGTTTTATCTTATGGTATCAATTATCTCTTTAATTCTCCCCTTTTGGCCCAGTAGTTGTTTATCTCTCTTTTCTCAGCTTCTTTATTCTGTCATTTGGTCTTCAATATCACTAATTCTCTCTTCTGCCTCATTTATAATAACAGTAATTGCCTCCTTTTTTGATTGGACCTCAGTAATAGCTTTTTAAATTTCAACTTGGTTAGATTTTTGTTCTTTTATTTCTCCAGAAAGGGGTTTTATTTCTTCCAAATGGGATTCTCTAATATCTTCCATGCCTTTTTCTAGCCCAGCTAGCACCTTGATAATCATCATTCTGAACTCTAATTCTGACATATTGCCAATGTCTGTATTGATTAGGTCCCTAGACATCGATACCGCCTCTTGTTCTTTTTTTTGAGATGAGTTTTTCTGCCTTGTCATTTGATCCAGAGAAGAGTAGGTGAATGAGAGAATAAAATACTAAAAGGGTAGCAGTGACCCTAGAAAAATATACACTTACCAGATCATAAGAGACCCAAAGCAGAGGAAGCAAGGATAAAAAAATCTATATCTATATCTATATCTATATCTATATCTATCTATATCTATATCATCTATATCTATCTATATCTATATCTATCTATATCTATATCTATCTATATCTATATCATCTATATCTATATCTAATCTATAACTACATATTATTTATCTGGTGAATAAACCAAAGCCACATACTTTATTTGGGGTGTATTTTGTCTCTCAGAGAAAATGCTTCCCAGAATTTTAAAGAAAGAAAAACATATATATACAAAAATAAGGGTAAACACGATGAAGTGATGGAATATGACTGTAAAGATGAAAATTAAAGATGATTTTAGAAAAGGAATTGATAAAGTAAGAAGTTGGTTGAAAAAAGAAAAAAAAAAGAGAGAACGTGATTAGGCTGGAGACTAGATCAAAGCTATACACTAGATTTAGGGCATATTTTGATCTATCAGAAGAAACTATCCCAAAATTTTAATGAAAGAAAAACTTATATGTATACAAAAAGTAAGGTTACAATGAAGGGATAGAATATGACTATAACAATGAAAAATTTAAAAGATTGTTTAAAGGGTTTGATAAGATAAAATAGTTGAGAAGGTTAAAACAGAAAAGGGGAAAATAAAAAAAAATAGAATAAGAAAAAATTAAGTTTGAAAATTTTTAACTTTGAAAGACTAAAGAATCATGGGGGAAAAGCCATGAATTTTATGTGCTGTATTTCCCTAGCTCTAGAGTTTTCCATTTCTCATTGATCCATAAATGTGGTATTGGATGGATGTTCTTGCTGATCTTCTGGGGGATGGACCTGTTGCAGTGATTCTCAGATGGTTTTGCCTGAGGCAGAATTGCACCTTCCTTGCCAGGGGCCAAGCTAAGTAATATGCTAGGGTTTGCTCTTGGTAGTTTTTGTTCCCTGAATGCTTTCTGTATAGCTTTGGAGGAGAAGAATGAAGATGGTGGCCTCCCAGTCTCTTAGCTCAGGGCCCAACTCCTCAGTGTGCCCTCAGAGAAAAGTAGTCAATCCCTCCCATTTCCCTGGTCTCTGGCTGCACTCAAAGCTCACCCAGCCCGTGACTGAGCATTTCTATTTCTGGTGCATGGACCCATTGGGAGTCTCCAAACCCAGCAGATCCCTGCAGTGTGCTCCCATGGCACTCCTTCCAAAGGAGGGGGTTGAGGGGGTCTCTCTGGATCTGTCAGTTGTGGAGTCCCTGCTTGGAGAGCATTGGCCTGATTGTGCCTCGAATTGCAGGTTAAGGTAACCTCGAACTGAGAGCTCCTTCCTCAGCTCTGTCTCTACAGCCAGCTTCCCTGCTCTGATACCTTGGAGGTCTGGCACACTCATACACCTCCACTGTTTCTGTGACCCCATGGGTCCTAAGACCACACTGTCCCTGTGAGAGCTCCACACTGTGCTTAGCCTCTGGAATGATGACCTTCAGTGGAGCAGACTTCTAAAAGTTCTGATTTTTTGCTCCACTGCTCTACTGCTTGCTGGGAGCCAGCCCTGTCTATCTTCCCATGTGTTGCCTTGGATTCACTTCTCTGGAAAATGGTCACTTTTTTGTTCCTAGGATTGCTGCTATTCTTTTCTTTGATCTCCTGTTGAGTTTTTAGGTGTTCAGAATGGTTTGGTGATTATCTAGCTGAATTTCTGGGACCCAATGAAATTGAGGTCTCCTACTCCTCCACCGTCTTGCTTCTTGCTCCTCTTTAAATATTTTTGTAACCAATATTGTTCCTTCCTTTTCTGAGCTACTGAAAAATTTAGTTGAGTTTTACATCATATGCTTTTTCCCTTTGCAGTTACCTTGAATCTTGCATTTAATTCTCAAATCAGTTTTAAAGTTCTCTACAGATGGAGATTTTATTTAAAAATTTTGATATTATAATCACATACCTCTATATGATTTTTATTTCAAAACTTAAGCAATAGTGTTTGTCTTCAACCACCTGAGATTTTTCTCTTTGTTTTTGGTGATGGTAGGCATCTCAGTAATATAAAAAGATCTCAGACTTTCATTATTAACTTTGTTATTTGAACAGGTTTTTTTTTGTTTTTGTTTTTGTTTTTAATCTTGCAGAACCTATTCTTTTGAAAGCAAGGATAATAAAATCTACCTTATTAAGAGATGGTTATTTAAGGACTAAGTAAGAAAACAACTGTAAATCACTAAGTTAATATAGTGCCTATAACACTGTAGGCTTTCAACAAATGCTAGTTCTTCTTTCCTTTCCCCCTGATTCCCAAAACTGAAAATAATAACATTAATTCTACATGATTGTTTTAATTAATTATTTATACATAAGTACTTTAGGTGGGTACTAATAGTCATCTGCTTACCTGGTTGAGGCAAGAAGGGAGGTCCAGAACAAGTGTTTGAGAGAAGCATTTTTTTAATGTGCAGAAAGCAAGTTCCAGAATATTGTGCAAAACCATCCCTAAGCTAAAAATCTAAGTCTTCAAACCTCACTTTGAAGGAGTCTCAGTCAAGATGAAAACAAAGATGGCATTTCCAATCTTGAATCAAAATGTTCTGACATGCTTACCCCTTTAAGGTTCTGAGGTTTTTTCTTCATGGATTAGTACATTTCAGTACATGTGAGTACAATAAAGAGCAGTAAACTCTGTTTTTAAATAGGGGCCCTATCCCTTAATTGAAAGCCTTTAGTAGATTACAGACATACACTATTTTTGGAGATGTGTATATTATTTTTTGTTCACTGAGGATGATTTAGTTAATGCCTCTATTTCCCATATTTCCCCCTTATCCTCCTGTGTTAATAGTTCCTGTGTAACTATTTGCTAGTTCCATAATTACATACACTTTGGACAATAATATGGGGGAAAACTGCTTCAACATTTGATGGTTTAAAAAGAAATCCTACCTCCTATTCAGTCTGTGGTTACCTATCATTCTTCACTCTTCCAGTCCCTCTGCACTGGTTCAAAAATATAACTACACCTTTTAAAGTATCTCATAATCTTTTCCTTCAGGTTACTTTTCTCCTTTAAGGTTGTTCTGTGGCATTTATGGATTTGAACTTGGTTCTCTTTCTGTTGCAGCTTACAGGCCTAGATGTGTATTCAGATATAGCTGGATCCATGGTCTCAAATGAGGCGAACTAGGTCTCTTTCCCTCTCTATTTCCATATTATGGCTTTGTTTTCTTTTGTGTTGGTATTATTCACAGGCACATGGTTCTTTTCACATGGTTCTATCAGCATCTCCAAGGTTAACCTATCTTAACGTTTCCACCAGAAAAAACAGTTTACTTTTCTCAGTTGTTCAAAAATTCTCAGGGTTGAGATGCAGTAAAGCACTGTAATTTACTTATTTAGCTTTGAACCAATCACTGCAGCTAAGGGAAAGAAATATTCTAATTGGTCTTCCTTCAATTACATGACTGAGCTTGGAGCTCTGGGCCTGGAGTTAACTCCCATTCTAAGTACATACTGGGAATGGAGGAGATATGTATTTCCCCCCAAAAATCATGGTGCCTTTACCAAACAAAGCAGTGGTTAATGCTGGGCAGTTAAAACAGAAATTTTCTTCTTAACAGCAGTCTGCAAACTACAATCTGCAGACTAATTCTGCCACTCCTAGTACTTTAAAAAAAAAAATAAAGTTTTGTTGGAACACAGCCACATCTATTCAGCTATAAATGATGACTGCTTTTCTGCTATATCAAGAGTTGAGTAGTTGCAGCAGAGACCATATGGCCAGCAAAGTCTAAAATATTTACCTTCTGACCCTTGACCTAATAGTCCTGATATACTACAAAGGAATTCAAAGGGTGTAGGGAAAAAGTACTGGTTAATAACAGTATTAGATAATGGTGAGTCAAGGTCTTCCAAATGCTCTCAACTAAGGTCTTATTGAAACCTTTAATTATTTGGATGTTGCATTGAATAATAACAACCTTAAGGGACTGGTTTAGTGATGAAGATCATCCTTATCTATCTATCCATCCCTCCATCTTTCTTTCTTTTTTTGAAAATTTTTATTTATCTGAGCTGGGGGGGAGGGAGTGGTAGTGGGAGGAGGAGAAGAAGAGAGAGAATCTCAAGCAGATTCCCCTTCTTGGGGAATGGAGCCCACATGAAGACCTCAATCCCATGACCCTTGAGATCATGACCTGAGCCTAAATCAAGGGTTCAATACTTAACCAACTGAGCCACCCAGGCTCCCCTATTTTTTCTTAAAAGAGCTTATGAACCCTATGAATCTTTACTAAATTTCTGTTGAATATTTTCATACCTAGAACATTTGTTTTAGCCAGCAAAAATGTATAATAGAGTTTGATTTTATGTGCTATATGAAGGCTTTTACATTGGGCCTATAATACACATATATGTTTATTGGACACAGAGCCCATTTTTTAATGTCTTTAAATGATGATGGATGTTTATAGCTCTTGAAGCTTTGTTTTTATGATATATTATTCACATATGTGATTTTTTTGATATTTGATCATTATTCTGTAACTCATTTCCCAATATAATATAACCTTAGGAAAATATAATATCTTTTATGACAGAACATTTAAACATGCATTGGAAAGAGCCAGTAAGATGTCATATTTATTCAATCCATCATTTATCCATTGCTTTGTAAATGGATAAATGTACATGTCAGTACATGTACATCTCTCTTTAGAGAGACTTTTATTATGTACCAGACACTGTGCTGGGCAAATGGAATAAAGTGATGAATAAGACAAACATGGAACCAGCCTTCATTTTGCTTAAAATTTAATTGGAATTAAGGGTTTCATTCATTAATTTTTATTTGTTCATTAGATCAACAGATATTTATTTGTCACTTTTTTATGTTCTAGACACTATGATAGATGTTGAGGCAGTCATGGAAAAGATTGATGCCTTGCTCTTTGGAGTTTGTAATCTCTTTGGAAGACAAGAATTTCATGGATGGTTATTTCATTATAACTGTGATAAATACAGAGTGCTGACAGAGTATATGCTATGTGACCTGACTTAGTTATTTCCAAGAAAATGATGTAAAAACTGAGTTCTATAGAAACTGATATAGAAACAGTCCAGAAGGAATACTAGAAATTTTTTAAGGAAAAATGAGAGGAAAGGTATTCATGGTGTAAAGGTCCAGAGATAAAAGAAAATCATGGCATGTGCCAGGAACTGTAAATGTATGGTTAGAATACAGTGTTCCTGCTGGGGAGAGCTGGCTATTGAATCAGAAGAGGTAAGCAGTAGCCAGATTATGAATAACTTGCTACTTACAAGAGGCAAGACATACCCAGATTTTCATTTTAGTGAGATTGCATAGGTTAAATTGTGGAAAATGGCTAGGAGACAGAAATTATTGGATGTAGTAAGAATCATTAGGGAATTGGGATCATCATTCAGGTTCAAGATTTTTGTGGTTTGAAAAAGGTTGCTGGCCATATCATGACGGGAAGAAATATCTGTCCTCCCACTCAAGTTTCTCCACCCCTCCAAGGTATATCTCAAATGCCATCACTTTTTGGAAATATGTCCTGCCTTTTCCAGACACTTCCACTTGTGAGGTGAGTTCCTACAGCATCCATCCATCCATCCATCCATCCATCCATTTCTCCAACTCCTAGTATGCATATCCTAGGAATTTGGCACTGTGCTAGGTTATGGACATACTCATAAACGTAGATTCCTGACATTACAAAGCTTACCTTTAGTGGATATCATAGTTTAGTGTGAAGAGTGCTCTAATGGAGACAGCAGACATCAAAGAAGCATAGATAGAAATTAAACAGGGGTGGAGAGAAGTGAATTACGCTTTTCAGGAAAGATTTATTAGATGATATGATGTTGTTGAACATAATGAATGACACATTTGAAGAACTGCAAATTATTTTATGACCCGAAATGAATGGTAATAGACGTGGGGGAGAAGTGATGAGAATAAATGTAGTCCAAAACAAGATGTTTTATGTGTCTGTTTACAACCACTGAAGATGGTATCACAATTATCAACTTCCATGTCTATTGTCCAGATGTCCACAGAGGCTGAGAAACACAGTTTAGGGTGTTATGGAGTCTAGTGGAACTTGAAGTAGAATGCCACATGTGTGTGTGTACAAAAAAAGAACCCTTAGGACAGAAGGGGGCTTTCTGAACAAAAAATAATGTATCAGAGCATAGCACTTAATGTAATAATTAAATAAAGGAACAGAGTTCGGGAGGTTAATCAAAGATAAGTAGCCAGATGAAAGGTGAATATAGGGCAAAGAAAAGTCCCTGAATCTTTGAGAACTTTAAGCACTTCTCTGACAGATGCTTTTCTGCTGATGTTTGTTTTTTGAGTTGGGTTCCTATACACATAGGGTTAGTGATTAGAGGTAGGGAACATGTCTAGAAGGTGAGGATTCTCAGACCTAAGTGTGCCAAAAATCAATAACAGACACTTTTAAAAACACAGTTTCCTACCAAGTAAATCTGTGGAGCTCCTCGGAGTATGATTTTGAGTATCCCAGGTGATCTCATGCAAGTCTAGTAACCCTTCCACTGTTTTATATAACCAGTATGTCTATGATTCCTATATTTTTGTCAAGATACTAAAAGAAGTGTTACACAGGTGGGTGCCTGGGTGGCTCATTTGGTTAAGCATCTGTCTTCAGCTCAGGTCATGATCCTAGGGTGCTGGGATTGAGCTCCTCTCTGGGAATGAGACTTTCTCTGGGATTGAGGCCCTCTCTGGAATCAAGCCCTTTATTGGCAGGGAGTCTGCTTCTCCCTCTCTTTCTGCCTCCTCCCCTCTGTCCATGCTCTGTCTCTCTCTCTCTCTATCTGTAAAATAAATAAATAAATAAAATATTTTTAAAAAGAAGTGTTAGGAAGCTTAGTGGACAGAGCACCATGGAAACCATTAGAGATCTCTTTTATCTTTCATTAACTAGTGAATGCATGTTCTTCAGGCAAACTTGTTTTATTCAATTGCTACTACTAAACTCAGTTTCTTCATCTAGTCAACAAAATTCGTTGTCAGAGACTTTGGTTTAACAAATATCTTATCAAATATCTTTGTCAAACATTCTGTATAAAGTATCCCTAGAGAAGTTGGACAAACACTTTCTGAGTTCAGAAATTAAAGAAGATAAAAAGGAAAGAATGAAGAGAGGGAGGAGAAAGGAAATAAATATCATAGCTGTAACCCAATTAAGCAAATTCCACTGGTTTTCATAGATACCTATTTATTTACTAAGACCTCAAAATCCATCTGCTTAACTTAACAAATTTTGGCAGGACTGATCTCAGACTTCCTACTCTTTGCCTCAAACTCTATTTTAAAAAATGGAATAAAAATTTTCCCACCTCTAGTCTTCTTTTATCTATCACATTCAGTGTAGTTTCTGAATTACAGAGGACACAGCAATCAGTATGTGTAAGTTCTTTTAGTGCCCTGAGATACAGTACATCTGGACTGGAGACTTGGATTCCACTTATGTAGGTTGATGCTCTCTATTTTATGATCTGTCTTGGGTAGCAATTTCTTTTTTATATTAAATTATATTCTATTTCCAGTTCTAAGGTCATTCTTCTTTAAATAGGCAGAAGAAAAATAGGGTATGGTTAATTCTGCCTGCTGGGTGTCTTTTGCTAAAATCAAATTATTTTGTCCAAGCAGTTAGTATAGTTAACTGTAAACCTTTTCTGTTCTTATAGCTATGGATATAACAAGAATAACAATGGCAAAGACTTTTTGTCACATATAATATTTTTATATCAGTTGTATAAATGATAATATAACTGAACTTGATATTCCATATCTCTTTATTTATATAAAGAGATTATATAAATGATAAATGATAAATTCTTGAGGAAAATAGTCTAGTTTGGAAGACCAACACAACTATGAATTATGTTTTCAGGATATTTTATAAAACAACCTTAAAGTAGTTCTGTTTCACCTCCTAATAGTAGTTCTACAAAAGACATTTGTTAACATAATGATTTTTGCACTAAATGCTGAAAATTTACATACAGTTTTTCTTGAAAAAGTCATATTCGACTGTGTGATGTTCGCCACAATAATTGTAGTTACATCTATTGGAATACAATGTTATTACAATATTATTCACTATATTTTCTATGCTGTACTTTTCATCCCTATGACTTATTTATTTTATAATTGGAAGCTTGTACCTCTTAATCTCCTTTACCTATTTGCCCATCCCCCTATACTCTTCCTCTCTGGCAACCACCAGTTCTCTGTATTGATGAGTCTATTTCTGTTTTTATGTTTGTTCATTTGTTTTGTTTCTTAGATTTTACATATAAATGAAATCATATGGTATTTGTCTTTCTCTGACTTATTTCACTTAGCATGATCCCCTCTAGGTCCAACCATCTTGTTACAAGTGGCAAGATTTCATTTTTTTTTTAATGACCTAGTGATATTTCATTATATATATATATATATATATATATATATATATATATATATTTCTTGGCTAGTGTAAATGATGCTGCAATAAACATAGAGGTGCATGTATCTTTTTAAACTAGTGTTTTACTTTCTTTGAATAAAAATACCCAGTAGTAGAATTACTGGATCATATGGTATTTCTATTTTTAATTTTTTAATGAAGCTTCATACTGTTTTCCATAGTGTCTGCACCAACTTACATTCCTTTTCTCCACATCCTTCCCAATGCTTGTTATTTCTTATCTTTTCATTTATTGTCATTCTGACTGGTGTTAGGTAATAGCTCATTGTGGTTTTGATTTGCATTTCCCTGATGATTAGTGATGTTGAGCATCTTCTCTCGTGTCTGTGGCCATCTGTATGTTTTCTTTGGAGAAATGTCTATTCTGGTCCTCTGCCCTGGTAGATAGTAACCGGTAGGTGTAACTATAATTATTGTGGTGAACATTGTGTAATGTAGAGAATTGTTGAGTCACTATCTTGCATACCTGAAACATGTTGTTTGTTTTTTGGTGTTGAGTTCTATAATATTTTGGATATTAACTCCTTACAGAGAAATCATTTATAAGTCTCTTCTCCCATTCAGCAGGTTGCCTTTTCATTTTGTTGATAGTCTCTTTTGCTGTACTGTAATGGTATTTTTAATTTTTTTCCACATAAGAATTTCCTCTTAAAATGGCCAGCAAATCTAGATTTTTTATGTTTAAAATTTCTTTATATATTGGGCTCTTTACTCTGCAGGGAGCCTGCTTCCCCCTCTCTCTGCCTGCTGCTGTGCCTACTTGTGATCTCTCTCTGTCAAATAAATAAATAAATAAAATCTTAAAAAAATTTCTTTATATATATTTTTGTTTTATATATTATATCACTCAGTTTAGACATGGCCAGTCTTATAAGCTATTGTAAACTGAAAATTTAGTTACTAATAGGGCAAAAGGAGAGAGAGAAATGGTCAGTTGGGGAGGGAGAGCATTTTAAGCAAGAATTGAAGGATTTAAGTAATTAGACATGATACAGTTATGAACAATATCTGGTAAAAAAAAAATCCAGGTAAATCACTACCTATTAATGTTTTTCTCTAAGCTCCACCCCACTTTTCCATTATCTCTGTGTTTCCATGCCAATTCTCCATTATTACTTTCATCGATTGGAATTATTTATTGTTTACAATCTTTTTCCCTACACTGATGCACCTGGCATATAGTAGGAATCCAATAATATTTGTATTATTACATGATAAATAAATAAATAAATACTCATTCTAACTTCTAATAATCCATTGTCTATATTCTTAGTTATATGGTAGCTAATAATTGTTGAATAGCTAACCAAAAGAATAAGTTTATCAAGAATAGAGGAAAAGAGCAATATCTTTCCCAGAACATTCCTTTTGTGCATTACTTTTTCTTTTCACATATCTACTAGTGTCTCTTGTTTTGTCTCTGAACTTTTTTCTTTGGCAATAATTGATCAGTAATTTGCTTTACTAAAGTTCATCCTCCAAGAATATTTAAAAGAATACAGCATTAATGGTAGAATCCCATAGACTTGTCAGAGATGGGAAGGGTATTTGGTGGAATGGAGTAGGGTTCCTATTGTCCCTAAGAGACACATTCATAGCCCTGTCTCTCCCTCTCTTTCTTCCTTTATTTCCACAGATTTTTTTTTTTTTTTTTGAGTATCTAATGTCCTAAACTGCTAGGGACTAGAAAGAAAAATTATTTTAAAAAATGATGTGAGGGTGGGTGCCTGGGTGGCTCAGTGGGTTAAAGCCTCTGCCTTCAGCTCAGGTCATGATCCCAGGGTCCTGGGATCGAGCCCCACATCAGGCTCTCTGCTCAGCGGGGAGCCTGCTTCCCCCTCTCTCTGTTTGCCTCTCTGCCTACTTGTGATCTCTCTCTCTCTGTCAAATAAATAAATAAAATCTTAAAAAAAAGTGATGTGAGGGAAAGAGAAGGGCCATTTGGTGGAGAATCTTCCAAGATTGGGCAGAGGAATATGGACTTGATATTCCATGCCAAGGATATACTGACCTCTTCAGTTAGAGTACGAAAGCAAAATTTCTAGAAGTTATTTAGCCAGTCAGGGGAACAAATTCTGATGATATGGTTTATATATTTTGTGTTCACCTTTTAAGAAGAGAAGGCAAAAATTAGGAAAGGATAAATGAATTGTTTTAGCTGAACAATAGAAAACTCTATATTGTTCTGCAATGGGTAGTGTAATCTATCTGATATTTTTATTTGATTATTTAAGGCAAATTTTGTTGCTGTTACAAGTTTATAATTCATATCATATAACTATGATTTTTATTTTAGTTCTTTGCAGCATAGGAGAATATCAGAGATCATGAAATCATAACTTAAAAACAAACCCAAACTCTCCTACAAACAATTTTTGCAATTTGCAGTTCCTTAATTTATATTTCATGAAGTTATCCACTGTATTATATAGAGAGTAACCTCTTATACCATCTACTTTTAAGGCCCGCTTTTCTCAAATGTAATTCTGAGTGATATAAATGTTAACTGAAAAAGGAAAAAAAGTATTATCAAGTACTTTTTAGTATAGTACTTTTATAGTACTTTTAGAATATTTGAACAATGTATGTATGTATGTATGTATGTATGTATTTATTTATTTATTTTTTATTAACATATAATGTATTATTAGCCCCAGGGGTACAGGTCTGTGAATCGCCAGGTTTACACACTTCACAGCACTCACCATAGCACATATCCTCCCCAGTGTCCATAACCCAACCACCGTCTCTCTCAACCCCTGCCCTCAGCACCCCTCTGTTTTGTGAGATTAAGAGTCTCTTATAGTTTGTCTCCCTCCCTATCCCATCTTGTTTCATTTTTTCCTTCCCTACCTCCCAAATTCCCACATTGCCTCTCAAATTCTTCACATGAGGGAGATCATATAATAATTATCTTTCTCTGATTGACTTATTTCGCTCAGCATAATACCCTCTAGTTCCATCCACATCATTGCAAAAGGCAAGATTTCATTTCTCTTGACAGTTGCAGAGTATTCCATTGTATATATATACATCTTTATCCATTCATCTGTTGATGGACATCTAGGCTCGTTCCATAGTTTGGCTATTGTGGACATTGCTGCTATAAACATTTGGGTGCACGTGCTCCTTCGGATCACTACATTTATACCTTTAGGGTAAATACCCAGTAGTTTACAATGTATTTCTAATAGATTTTTTTTATGTACATGGGACTTGAGGATAATTCATTTATTTAGTAATACTTGGTTCAGTTCAATACAAATTGAAGAGTGAAGTGTTACTAGTTTGAATATCAAAGTCATTCTGCCACTCAATCAAGTAGCATTGTTACCCATTTCCCCACATAGCTTTGAGCAGATTAGGAAAGGGCATCCCAACCACCAGTTGCCCTCTAGGTCTGGTGCCTCATGATCATACACAGTGCCACTGGGTCTTTAAGTTCCTACATTCTTCTTGGATCTTTTTTAATGAAATGGGCATTGGGTTCTCCCTCCTGGGTAGAAAGATAAACTTCTTAAGGTAACACCTTGTATTTTATATCAAAATAAAAGAAAATAAAAGGTAGAATGGATGACTGAAGCGCACCAGTCATTTCTCATGTGTTATCTCATATAATACTCACAAGAGTCCTTTGATGTATGTGTTATTGTACCAAGTTTAGTGATTAAGAAAATGATGTGTAGTGGTTGGGTTATTTGCCTAAAGCAAAAGAGCTAGAAAGCAAATGGACCACTCAGATGCAAGAATACCTGCCTTAGATTTAGTTCTGTCATCAAACACCAAGCAACCTTCAATCATCCACTTATCCCTTTGCTCCCGAATAGTAAAATTACCTAAACCAGCAACCAAAATCCATCAAAAGTCACAAGGTGCACACCAAGTGGCATTATGAGAGAAAGTCTTGAATAACTCAAAGGAATATTTTCTGTATTTCATTTTCTTTTTAGGTTGTTTATATCCCTAAGGGAAAATTTCAAGAAATAAAAAAAGGAAAAGTTCTGGGCTTGTTTTAGTCTCTTATGAAATAAAGAATTGATAAATGTTGGTTGAACATTGAATATATTTGCTATACACTATTGGAGCTTAGGTATAATGCTTTAACCTGGCAGAGGAAAGAAGAACAAGGAGTCCAGTTGTTTTCTCAGATGTAGCAATAGGGCTAGTCCACAGGTGCCTAAAGTGGCCTATTTTTATCTTTTCAAGAAGAAAGGATCAAATAATTAAGATATCCTTTGCAATTAACAGTATCTCAGGAGTACATCAATGGCTCTGTGAATTACAGTAACTTTCCCTCTCACTTCCAGTAAGTTCACTTGCTGATAAATGGAACCACATAACCAAAGAGAGAGCCAGATAATTTAGCTAAGGCTCAAAAGAGAGCTACAAGAATGTACAAATAATTAGAAAGTATTTTGCAGAGGAAGGGTTAAAATAGCACACTTTTTTAGCCTGAGGGAAAAAAACCAGAGGACTTTTTAAAGAATATTTTTGAAAACTATAAAAGACTTTATACAATAGAAAGGTTACCAGAATGCACCCATAATGCATCAAAATGAGGAGTTTTCCAAAAATACAGATGCTCAGGTTCCATCTGACCCCAGAGCTACTGAATTAGAATTTCAGTGGGGATAGGGAGTAGGAGGGGCTCAGAACTCTATGGTTTTTAAAAGCTTCCCTGATGTTCCAGACTCACAACCAGAGCTGGGAACAATTACTCTTATTACTTAGTCTCTCATCATGACTAACTAAATATGGCGTGCTTGTAGACTTCTTATATTCCACGGTCTCTTGTCATGAAATGCTTGATATAGCTCATTGGCAGTGATGATGGAGTATGTTCCTAAAAGGAAGATCATACCATGTTCCAGGTGTGGTCATAGATCTTTTACACAGGATATTTTATTTCATTTTCCAAACAACCTTATGGAATGATATTATAATTTGCATTTTATAAATGGAGAAAAGGAGCTCATAGAGCTTTCATGACTTGCCATACATAATAAAGTACAGTAAATGGGATTTGGATCCAGGATTATTGGACTTCAAAACCTCCTCCAGAAAATGGATGTGAAAATCTAAGGCACATTGGAATAAAAACTTAACAGATTAATTATTATTACTATCAGAGTGAAGGGGAGATAATTGAACTTATTGCTAACTGATATAATTTACTGATTTCAGTATTTGTTCATGGCAACAACTATATGCTCATTCACATATTACCTACACTTACTCAGATACTACCATGGGTGGCACAATTAAAACACAAAATGTCTGGTGGAAGAATTTGCTCTTTTTTTTTTTTTCTTTTTCATATCTTCTTGAATTTCATAGTCATTCTCTTTCTTCTTTTCTTTTCTCTTCTCTTCTCTTCTTTTTTAAACATAGTAGCAGCATCTTCAAATTCAATTTCCAAATCTTGGTTTCTATTGAAATTCTGATTTTACTTTTCTTTTTTTTTTCCCCAAGATTTTATTTATTTATTTATTTATTTATTTATTTATTTATTTATTTATTTAAGAGAGACAGAAAGAATGCGCACAAACAGGGGGAAGGGCAGAAGGAGAGGCAGGCTCCCTACTGAGCAGGGAGCCCGATGCTGGACTTAATCCCCAGGACCCTGAGATCATGACCTGAGCTGAAGGCAGACTCTTAACGACTGAGCCACCCAGGCATCCCCTGATTTTACTTTTCTTTTTATGTCATTTGATCTTGGTCTTGCTAATGCCACAGGCTCTCCCTGTGCTTACTAGACTAATAATTTAATTTTAGTAAATGTTGTTAGCTTTGGTGCCCCATCATAGTATTCCTTTTTTCTACCAAGAGATTGACATATGCCTTTAGATTGTCAGGAAAACATGAATTTATGCCCAGAGACTTTGTGTGTGTGTGTGTGTGTGTTCAATTAGCTAATATATAGTACAGCATTAGTTTTTGATGTAGGGTTCAATGATTCATTAGTAGCGTATAACACCCAGTGGTCATCGCAGCACATGCCCTCCTTAATACTCATCAC
The DNA here is from genome assembly GCF_010015895.1 of Lontra canadensis. Taxonomy (NCBI): domain Eukaryota; kingdom Metazoa; phylum Chordata; class Mammalia; order Carnivora; family Mustelidae; genus Lontra; species Lontra canadensis. The sequence goes on along the minus strand of NW_022631046.1, from coordinate 13,528,177 downwards.
CTGCTTACCCCATCCCCCTACACTTCTCCCTTGTGTAACTCTCTGTTTACATAGTCCAGAGTCCCTCATGGTTTGTCTCCCTCTCTGATTTCTTCTCACTCAGTTTTCCCTCTCTTCCTCAATGGTTCTCTGCACTATTCCTTATATTCCACATTTGAGTGAAACCATATGGTAATTGTCTTTCTCTGATTGAGTTATTTCACTTAGCACAATCTTCTCCAGTTCCATCTGTGTTGATGCAAATAGTAGGTATTCATTATTTCTGATGGCCGAGTAATATTTCATTGTATATATGAACCATATCTTTTTTATCCATTCATCTGTTGGAGGACATCTCAGCTCCTTCTACAGTTTGGCTATTGTGGACATTGCTGCTATGAACATTGGGGTGCATGTGCCCTTTTTACTACATTTGTATCTTTGGGGTAAATACCTAGTAGTGCAATTGCTGGGTTGTAAGGTAGCTCTATTTTTAATGTATTGGGGGACCTCCATACTGATTTCCAGAGTGGCTGCATCAGCTTGCATTACCACTAACAGTGAGAAAGTGGAACCCAGAGATTTTTTTTTTTATCTGACTGCCATATCTACTGAAGTCACCATTAGACAGTTTTTAATTACTCACATACACACACATCTACATAAATATATTGAGCATAATCACCTATATAATTCTTTTGACTAATTAACTTCATCTTTTGCAATCGTCTTGGTACTGAGCCTACACATTATAACTGCTCTTGGAAATATAGTTCAGTAATGAATTTATCCTATCAGTGCCATGCTTTTTCTTGTTGGAGTTACTGCTTTTCATGTTCTTTTCTATTAGTGAACTATTATTTAAGACTGTACTATTTAGGTGGGGGAATTTGGCAATGTTTGTTTTTATGTTACCAGTGATAGTATTTAACTCTGTGACTATTAGTCCCATGTTCTTAGTTTTTGATAGTTTCACCCTCTTAATTTTTCTAATTCAGTCTCAGGCACATAATATAGATTTCTTAAGGAATCAATTTATAGTATCTGAGCTCTAAGAATAACTTCTTAGCTATTTCACAAAGATTCTTAACTGAATTTTTAAGTATCTTTTTTTCTATTATAAAGCCAAACCTGAGTTCAGTTATAATTGATATAACTAAACTGTCCATGAGTAGCTTGGAAAGGTCTCTGTGTCCATAAATCTTGAAATTGTAAGTCGTTGGAAAAATGTTTGTTATAGACTTATAAACAGAATTAGCTGCTGGTTTTCTCCCCCTGACTGAAAATGACTTTTGGAAAGGAAACCAGGCACTTTTGGATAATATGATTCTGTGATTCCATTGCATACATGATTGAGACTCGGGTCACTTTCTAGGAACAATCAGAACAGCTCAGAGATTCTAAGTGTTGTGAGAAAAAAATAAATTCTTTCACAAAACCATGTGAGAGTTCTAAAATTATTCTCTTTAATAAATTATGTGATTTTATATAGAGATATTATATTCTGGTATGAATACACATAATTCTTAGTGTCTAAACTTCATTCTAATAGTTCTTCCTTTCATGGAGGAGGAAAGCACAATTTTCTCTTTTGGTTTATATAATACATTAGATTCCTCTAATAACCAGTTATGCCAGTCTACACTCTGTTTCTCTGACTTTGGATTTTTTAGATTCCACATAAAAGTAAGATCATACTGTATTTGTCTTTCTCTGTCCACTTTCACTTAGCATAATGCTCTTAAGATTTATCCACTTTGTTGGAAATGGTGGAACTCTCTTTTTTATGGCTAAATAATATTCCATGATATTTACTTATTTAAATTAATTTAACAAAGAAGCCATTAGACTGAGGGAGCTCTAATGCCATGGCAACCTTTGTAAGCAAACCAAAATCTAAGCCTGTAAATGCCTCAAGGTTATACCTAAGGGCAACCAGGGACTAATAGACTTTAAGCTATAGCTAATCAATAATTCCCTTAATTTTCTTCTGTGCTACTCCATAAAAGCCTCTCCAAGTTTTGTTTAGTGGAGCACTTTTAAGAACTTCTGCTTTGGTGCTGCCTGGTTAGAATTGATTTTTGTTCAAATAAACTCTTAAAATGTTTAAAATGTGTCATTTTATCTTTTAACTCTATGTCTTGCTATATATCTCACATTTTCTCCAATTTACTGTCCCACTAATTTTGCACAAGGGTTGCCTTTTCTCCAAATCCTCTCTAACCTTGTCTGTCTTTTTGATAATAGCCGTTCTACCAGGTGTGAGTTGCTATTTCATTATGGTTTTGGTTTGTACTTTCATAATGATTGGTGATGTTGAGCACCTTTTCATGTATCTGTTGACATTTGTGCATATTCTTGGAAAAATGTTTATTCAGGTTCTTTGCTAATTTTTAGATTGGGTATTTGGGTTTTTGTTACTAAGTTTTTTGTATATTTTGGATATTAACCAGATGTATGGTTTGAAAATATTTTCTTCTATTCCATGGGTTGCCTTTTAATTTTGCTGATTGCTCTTTTTATGTATCTTAAATGAGTTTGTAAAGGATTGGTATTGAGTCTTCCTCAAATGTTTGGTAGAAATCACCATGAAAGCCATCTGGAACTGGCCTTACATTTATGAGATGTTTGAAAATTACTAATTATATCTCTTTACTAGTTATACATCTACTCACATTTTCTTTTTCTTCTTTAGTCATTTATGGTAGTTTGTATCTTTCTACAAATTTGTCCATTTCATCTGGGTTATCTAATTTGTTGTCATAGAGTTCTTATATTATTCTCATATAATCCTATTTATTTCTGTGAGGTTGATTCTGTTCTTTTCTCTTTGAGTCTTGCCTCTTTTATCTTGGTCAGTCTAGCTAAAGTATTGTCAATTTTGTTGATCTCAAAGATCCAGCTTTTGGTTTTATTGATTTTCTCTATTGTTTTTCTATTCTCTATTTTCATTTCATCCAGTCTTTGTTATCTCATTACATTACTTTTGCTTACTTTGGGTTTCCTTTTTTTCCCCCCTGGTTTCTGTATTCTGAAGATTATATTATTGATTTAAGATCTTTCTCTTTTTTTATTACAAGTTTACAACTATGAATTTCCCTTCAAGAACTACTTTATCTGCATTTTGGGATGTTGTGGGATTTTTCTCATTTATCTGAAAATATTTTCTAATTTCCCTTGTGCTTTATTCTTTGGCTCACTAATTATTTAGGAATCTGTTTTTTAATTCCCACATATTTGTGAGTTTTCCAATCTTCTTCCTTTATTGATTTCTAATTTCATTCTTTCATGGTCCAAGAACATACTTTCTATCATTTCAGTCCTTTCAAATTTATGGAGACTTATTTTATGGTCCAGCATAAAGTCTATCCTGAAGAATGTTCCATGTACATTTAAGAAGAATGTACATTCTTTTGTTTAGTAGAATGTTCTAAAGATGTTCTTAGGTCTAGTTGATTTATGGTGCTGTTCAAGTCTTTTATTTGCTTGTTGATCTTCTTTGCAATTCTTCTATGTGTTATTGAAAGTGGAGTACTGAATTCTCCAACTATTATTATTGAACTGTTTATTTCTCCCTTTAATTCCATCAGTGTTTACTTCATGTATTTTGGGCTTTGTTGTTAGGTGTATATATGTTTCTATATGTTCGTGTCTTCCTGGTAAATTGATCATTTTATTTTTATAAATGTATAAAATGTCCTTTTAAAAAATCTCTAGTAACAATTTCTGTCAGAAAATTTCTTTTGTTCAATATTAGTTGACCCTTGAACAACATGGGTTTGAACTGCATGAGTTTACTTATACATGGATTTTTTTTTACAATACAATACTGTAAATGTATTTTCTTTGTGATTTCTTAATAAGATTTTCTTTTCACTAGCTTGCTTTGTTACACATACAAAGTATGTGTTAATTGACTATGTTATTAGTAAGGATTTTTTTGGTTAAGAGTAGACTATAGTTAAGTTTTGAGGAAATAAAAAGTTACATGCAGATTTTTGACTGTACAGGAGGTCAGCTTCCCTAAACCCCATATTGTTCAGGGTCAACTGTATAGCAACTTTGGCTTTTTTGGCTTACTGTTTGCAAGGTGTATTTTTAACCAGCTTTTTCCTTTAAACCTATTAGTATCCTTGAATATAAAGTATATTTCTTGTAGATAGTATATAGTTGGATTATTTTTAAAAAATCTATTCTGGCAATATCTGCCTTTTGTTTTGTGTAGTAAATTCATTTACATTTAATATAATTATCAGTAAAGTAGGACTTATGTCTGCCATTTTATTGTTTTCTATATATCGCTTTTTTTGTTTTTCTTTTCCTCATTTACTGCCTTCTTTCGTGTTAAATAGATATTTTCAGTTTACCATTTTAATTCCCTTGTGTTTCTTATACTTTTCTTTTTGGTTATTTTTGGGGGGTTTCCTATGATTAAAATTAACCTTACAATTCTATTTTTACAATTAATTAAATGGGCCTTTTCCAGAGGGACTGCTGAACATGTTAAATCTTGCAAATTCTCTTTGGATGTGAGGATGTTTGTAGTGCTTTGAACTACAAACTAAGGCTGCTGGCCTTAAGATTTATTATGAGATTGCTAGTTTTCTCCCTATAGAACTGGGGAGAGGTAAATAAGAATGGAATAAGTGAAAATGTCACAATGCTCACTCTACAAAAATTCATTTTCTGGAATACATTTCAGATTTATTTGCAACATGCATTGTTGTAAGATTTTTATTTCCAGAGTTCTGGAAAAGTTGATATTGACTATTTTTTTGTGAGCATTTTTATTGGTTTTATGGAGGAGTGGATTTTTGGAGCTCATTACTTCTTACAGAAGTGCTTTTTCACTGGCCTTAAAAAGAGGTGGGGAGTAAGTCATGTTCAAATTCAATGTTATAATAAATTAATAAGCAGATGAACTCAGAAAAGAGTGCTGGCATAGTGTTGGCTGGAATGTTCAAGTAGTAGATGAAATTGGTGAGTTGATGGCAAAGCTGAGAGCTTTGTTTTGAATAAAAAGCATTTAGAAGGTACTTAGTTTTTAGACCATGAATAATGTGAAGATAATGATATTTGAAGATTATCCTAATGGTTGTGCATAGAATGAAATCAAGCTATACATAAGGGAAATGAGTTCAGCTCCAGTGGCAATGATCTACATTGTGTGGTATTAAGGCCTGGCTTAACATGGCAGTTATGGACATAGAACTGCAAGGGTGACTCATGCGACTTGGTGATGATGGATAGATCTGGGAATAATGGAGTAGAGGAGCTTCAAAAGATATAAATGTTGCCACTCTGCTTTGCAGAGATGCTGGTAGAGTAACAATGAGGATGGTCGAGAAGTGGACAAATGGCACATTTTTATTTTGACATCTTATAGATACCATCATTTAACTAACTGTCTCTTAAGCTTCTTGAAGAACCATGATCATAAAGATTAAATGAATATATGTTGGTTATTAAAGCCAGGGTTTTAAGCCATTAAAGCTAAATATCATCAAGGGGCCTCATAAATCACATTAATTTCAAGAAAGAAGAAGGAAAGGTTTTTCTGGTTATATTTTGTTTTTTAAGTCTAAAGATATTCCAAAATGTTTATTATGTTAAGTTACTTTTCTAACATGTAATTCTCTGGGAGAGCAGATGTAAGACTTGTAAGGTTTTATATTAATGGAGTTTAATTATGGTGTATAGAAATGATACTTTCACAGCTTTGAATGTGTATTAATAGTGCATCTTTTATAAATAAGAGAGTCCTGGGTTCAAACACTACTTGTACTTAGAACACAAAGCTTTTTTGTTAGCATGTGGATCATCATTATTTTCCAATGATTTCCTTCCTTTATTTTTCCATAGTCCTTAAGAAGAGAAAGCAATAAATGAAAAATGAGATGATTATTACTGAAATGATCACTATATAATTGAGAAATATTAATTCCTATGTGGAATCAAAGTCAGCTTTCTGGACTCTTTCCTAACCTATTTCTCAGTTGTTCACTTCTGTATATATTTCTAAAAAGGCTGAACGTAGAGATATCAGTTCATATTTCCATATTGCTGTTGTACTGTAGTCCTCTTCAGTATTTTAAATAATTATATTACTCATCAATATTTGTGCTCTTCTAGATTTTTAAAAGCAGTAAGTCATAGATTTCTATCACTTACCTTCATTTGGAAGCTAAAATAACAAAAATAAATTATGATATTACCTTTATTTGGAAGTTAAAATAACATAAATCATAATGTTATTTTACTTGTCTTTGTGAGTAGAGAAGTAAATGATTGAAAAAAGCTTCTGTTAAAATAGCATGAAGATGGGAACATTTTGGAGGCCATTCAAATTGCCCACTATATTTTTAAGGCTTAATTTTCCTAATATTGGTTGTTTATGTTATTTATTTATTTATTCTTTTAAAAAATTGATTAATTCAATCATTTATTATGATTTTTTAAAAAGTTCAAGAATCTACTCTGCAAGAATTGTGCTGTATTAAGCTCCATGAAACATACAAAAAAGCACTACATGGAATCACTTGTTCTCTGGGAAGAATTTAGAAGTAGCTAACAGCATAAATACCAAGTATGAACATAGAATCTGAAAATACAGTGTGTCATGAGATACTCAGTTATCTATACAGAGTATTACTGTTGTTTTTAGATTCAGAGAAGAAAGAAAGCCATATAGGCAGAAGTAGTCTTGAAATATTTCATGGACTAAGTAGCATTTTATGATTGGTTGTGTAAGAAAAGAAGAATCTCTATGGGTCTAGAAGAGCTCCCTGGTTCTTAGAAGGAATGGCAATAACATAAGCGAAAAGGCAGAAGCAGGAATGTGTCATTCAGAATAAGAGCTACTACATATATCAGCCTTTAGGGAACAGAGGGTTAGTGTTGAAAGGTATTTTTAGAGAGGCACTGGAAGCTTTAAAAAAATAGAATAATTCTTGGGGCTCCTGGGTGGCACAGTCGGTTAAGTGTCCAACTCTAGGTTTTGACTCAGGGTCATGATATCAGGGTCATGATCGTAGGGTCCTAAGATCAAGTCCCATGTCAGGCTCCGCACTAAGCAGGAGTCTGTTTGAGAGTCTCTCTCTATTCCTCTGCTCCTTCGACTCATGTTCTCTTGCTCTAAAAGTTATATATATATATACACACCCACACGCACACATACACATACATATATATATGATTTATATATTTATTTGTAATAAAAATAAATCTTTTGAAAAAAGAATAGTTCTTATAAAATTCGTATTTTTATTCAACAGATATTTATTGGATGATAACTATTGTCTTCTAATAATACTATGATCTGGGGCTATAATACCTACTTTTTAGGAATAATATAAAGCTATAGATCTCAAACTGAATTACTCTATAGAGGTACTATAATGGGTTTGCAATCATACAGGCACCAAGCTTTCTTTATAGATTACATAAATAATAGATTTTAATATCTGTATCCATATGTATTATTATCAAATGCACAGAGTTTTGTTATGATTAATAAAATGGAAATTTATTGCTGCATTTTGTTCATGTATTTTTTTCAAACAACAAATCCTAAAAGTATAACTTACCTATTGGATCTGGGCAAAGAATGAGGGTTCCTTTCTTTTTGCTTTATTAATTCAGGTGGGGAGATTTTGATTAGTTTAACTGGGCTTTTACCTACTCCTACTTACTCCTCAGGGGAGTTAATTGATTTGTAAATTTGGGAGCAGAAACTGAGCATGTGTCACTAATTCTTTTTGTGATCTTCTTGCCTGTAGGGAGGATGTGCAGTTAAGCTTGGTATAGAATCTTCTCAGGTTTGGGAGACCTGATGTTAGTCTATCTAATTTTGGAATATAGTAATGAGAACCCTATATTACCTTGCACCTAAGCCACATTTTCTAGTATCTGCTACGTCACTAACCTAATTGATATTTTAATCCATTTGCATGAGTCTTTTCTTTTATCCACAAGTTGGCTAACTGTGGTCTTTGGTCCAAATTTGACCCACTGTAAGTCAAATCTGGACAAACCCTTTCTATTACTTATTGTGTGTGTTCGTTTTACCGCTACAACAAAACTGAGTAGTTGTAACAGAGATCATAGGGCCTGAAAAGCCTAAAATATTTACTCTTTGGCGCTTTACAGAAAAGATTTGTGATCCCTGGGACTCTTATGTATGATGTGGTCAGGGAATTAGGAAGTCATTTGTTGTACTTCCTAAATTACTAAATGAATCCTATTACCATAGAGGCATTTATAAAAATTCTTACTTTGAAAACATGTATTGTTATTCAAAATGGTAAAAAGGGCTTTGTGTAAAAATGGAATGGAGTCAGGAATGGGAGTCTGACAGCTATTCAACTAAAGCCTCCAAGCCTAGTTACAGGAGTTAATCGGGACCCCTCACCATTACCAGACCAACCAACACTGAACATATGGCTGTGCAACGTCATCAAATCCAGCATTTTGTTCTTAGGAATCTGGTGATGTCCTGTGTCCCCCCCCAATATTTAAGTTAAGTCTCAGTTATTTTTCTAACAGCTTGACATGGTTTGTCTCTTAGCTGTGAACCTTTTTATTTACTTAGGCTTGAATATTCAGTTTTTTAGTTCATTTATTCAGTGTTTATCCGTTTTTCTAATAATTTGCTTTCTGTCTCTTTCCAAAAAAATATAAAGCTTTGGATTCCTCACATTGTAAAGAAAATCTTTCAAGTAAATAATTTTGGTTTCTTTATTTTTTTTCTTTTCTTCTCTTTTTTGACTATAAGTAATGCTTCGTGGACAATGTATTCACTCTTTTAATTACAAGGTTGCTTCATATAATGCACTTTTCTCTTTGTTCATCTTGTTTTGGTGAAATATATTCTCTTTCTTTTGACTTCTTATGTAGATTGTCTAGGTCTTTTACTGAGGCTTCATTCCGAGCTCATCCTTATTTAGTTTTGCTTGGCATTTGGTGTGTTTTCAGTTGCATTTGTTGATTTATTAAGGAGATTATTCTTGAGATTTCACCATCTTCAATTTCACCTGGGATATGCAAATTTCTACATAATAACACCAGAAATAAAAATTAAAGTTCATTTATATTTGAAGTGGTATCATCACCTTCCTTAGGTGGTATTTAGACTCACAGAACTTTTTCTTTTTTTTCTGAAAATAGCATGTATATATAGTTTTTAAAAAGATCAAGCAAGACAAAAGAGAATATGGTCTCTTTCCTCAGTGTTTGATCACCAAGTTTTAAATTATTCCTTCCAGAATTATTCTGCATAAAAAAATGTGTACGTACTTTCTTTTTATACAATGTGAACATATATTATATATTGTTTTTCCTTTGTTTTAGCTCAAAATATCAGTACCTACACATTTATCTCATTTTTTTTAATGACTAAATTGTAATAATGGCTACATTTATTGAGCATTTAGGCCATACACTAAGGCACTATATTTAGGCATTATATTAAGCACTTTATATTTATTTATTTATTTACTTGACAGAGAGAGAGACGGAACACAAGCAGGGGGAGTGGGAGCGGGAGAAGCAGGCTTCCCGCTGAGCAGAGATCCTGATGTGGGGCTCCATCCCAGGACCCTGGGATCATGACCGGAGCAGAAGGCAGACACTTATCACCTGAGCCACCTAGGCTCCCTATTAAGTACTTTATAAAATTCATTTCATTTTATTTCACATTTATTTCATTAGTTTTATCATCTCATTCAGTCACTAACAACCCTTTTAAGTAGATACTGTTAGTATTCTAATTTTTCCCAAGACAATTTGGCTGAAAATGACAGAACTGGAATTTTGTTTCCAGACTCTTTAACTACTTTTCCAGTGTTTTTCAAGTATATTTCACCAATCAATTGCATCCATGTAACCAGTGAAGCTTGTAAAACATAGATATCCAGCTCACTGTCAGAGATACTGATTGAGTAAAAATTTGGGGGAGAATAACAAGTCTGAATTATTAACAAATGGTCCATGTGGATTTTATGTAGTCTAAGATCTATGGACCTCTGCATTATACTACACTGCCTCCTTGTATGAGTGATATTTATTTATTAAACAGTCTCTTAATGATAATCTTAAAAACAATTTCCAGTCCTTTAATATTCTAAAAAATACTTCAGTATACATCCTTACATGTACATTTTTATTTGTATTCATGGGTTTAATTGTAGGAAAGATTTCTAGAAGTAGAATTCCTGGGTCAAAGAGCATGTGCATTTAAAATTTTTGTACACTTTGGGAATTTTATCAAGAACATTTATCAAGGAATTTTTCCTTGCTGGTTCCTAGTTAATCAATAATTTTCCAAGGAGTAAAAATTTTAGAACACAAAAAAAGTTTAGTCAGAAGGTTTTTTTTTTTTCCAAGCAGTTCCTTTTATTTATTCTTTTTAACCCTTCTACTAGTTTGCTAGGGTTGCCGTAAAAAAGTACCAGAAACTACACAGCTTAACAGAAAGCCATTTTCTTGTAGTTTGTTCTAGAGGCTAGATATACAAAAATCAAGGTTATCAGTAGGGTTGGTTCCTTCTTCGTGCTGTGAGAGAGAATCTATCTGGTCCATGCCATTCCCCTTGCTTCTGTTGGTCTGATGGCATTCTTCAATGTTCCTTGGCTTGCGACAGCATAGCTCCAGTCTTCACATGGTATCTTCCCTGTGTATGTGCCTGTCTCTAAATGTCCCTTCTTTATAGGGACACCAGTTACTGGATTAGGGGCTCATCCTAGTAACTTCATCTTAATTTAACTAATTACATCTGCACCAGCTTATTTCCAAATATGATCACATTCAGAGTGAGTGGGTGTTAGGACTCTGACCTGTGAATTTTGGGGAGATATAACTCAACCAGTAGTATACCCAAAGTGATATTGTTAGGTAGTACCTACACTGGTTTCTCAACACTTTCCTGTTGACATTTCTGTTGTGGTTTCAAATCTTAATTGACACCTCCAACTTTGAAGTGACTTGATAAAGAGAAGCTCAACTAAGTATCAAGATCCATGGATATTAATTGGTGATACTTTCTAAAGGGAAACAATATCCTGACAACCATTTACAACTTTAATGATCACTAGTCATTAAAACGTTTTTCATTCATCAGAGAGGCTTCTTAAGAGGCAAGCTTCCCTCTATATCACCATCCCCCCCAACACACACATTTCATTATTTAATACAAGGATTAAAAGTAGCAAGTGCGCATAATTTTTTAGAAAGGATGAGTGATGATTATGCAATTCATATAAATAGTGCCTTACAGTACCGCGATGCTTTAGGAATAATAATGGCAGTTTATCAATCCCATCTGTTCCCAGGCAAAGAAAGAAATATTTTAATAAGGCAAAAATCCCAAAACTGATGCTATCTAAAGATCTGCTTTCTAACGTTTTGTTGGAACAATTGACAAATTAGCTGGAAAGAGGTTTGATACCAATACACTTAAAAAATGGTACCCATTTTTCCAAACCCTCATTAACACTGTGTATTATCATTAGCAGTTTGATCAAGAATGGTATATCTTGTGCTACTTTGATTTATATATTTAATTATAAATGAGATCAAGCATTATTCATATAAGAAATTTCTGTTTCTTATCAACTACTCCTGTCCTTTGCCCACTTTTCCCCTTAAGCTGGTGATCTCTTTCATCTCAATTTGTAATTCTCTTTCAATAATAGATATTAGTTTTTTGTCATCTGTGTCAAAGGATTTTCCCAAATCTGTCATTTGTCTCCCCCTTTTTAAAAAATATTTTAGTGGCTTGATAAAAAGCTAATATTTGTATGTACTCAAATTCATCAGTCTTATTCTCTATAGTTCTGGTTATATGTCTGGTAATAGTTCCTGTTCGAAGTCCATTCCTATTTTAAGATTATTATTACAAGGGTATTTACTTATTATTTAAATGTTTATCTGGAATGTATTTTGATATGAAATATTCATCCAGCTTTTTTTTTTTATCTTTCCAAGTGAATAGTCATTATCTGACTGGCAATTATTATATAACCCATTGTTTTCTTACTGATTTGAAATACCACCTTCATAGTATAATAAATTTCTGTAAGTATTAGAGCTTTGTTTTTTAAAATTCTCTCTTCTCTTCTCTTGCCTTTCAATTATTGCATCAGAACCATTTATAATTTATTTAAATATCTGCTAAAGGCTGATCTCCACCCCCTCCTTTACTTTTCACTTTTCAAATTGATACCTGGCTATTGTCACACATTTATTTTTCTAGATGTACTTTAGGATTACTTGTCAAGATCCAAGATGCAGTAGGAGGGAAACTCGATTGCAGTATTACTGCATTAATTTAAAACTAAGTGAAAGTGAAAGAATCACTGTCTTTAAAATATTGAATCGTATAATAATATAGCAAGGTATATTTTTCCATTGGCATTTAATTTTTATGTCTGTCTTTCAGCCCTTAATAGTTTCTGTTGCCTCCCTTTGTGATGCCTTCTGCTGGGTTATTGTATCAGTTTTCCGTTACTAGAGGAACCAATTACAAAAAACTTAGTGGCCTAAAAAACACAAATATATTATTTTACAGTTCTGATAGTCCAAAATGTGTCCACTGGGCTAAATTCAAGGTGTTGGTAAAGCTGCATTTCTTTCTAGAGACTCTAGGGGAGGAATCTATTTTCTTGCCTTTTCTAGTTTCTATGAGCTATGCCTATTCCTTGGCTCATGGCTGCCTTTCACCTTCAAACCCAGCAAGACTAGTCAAATCTCTCACATTGCATCACTCTGAAACTGACTCTTCTGCTCTTTCACTTACAATGACATAATAATCCAGGATGATCTTCCCATCTCGATTCTTAACTTAATCATATCCGCAAAGTCCCTTTTGCCATATAACAGATATTCACAGGTTCTGGGGATTAGAATGTGGACATCTTTGAGAGGCCATTGTAGTGCCTACCACCATCATCAATGTTCCTTTCCTTTGGACTGTCCTGTTGTCACTCCTTCTTCCTCCAACCCAAAGTCTCTCATTATTATTTTCTTATTATTCTATATTTATAGTGGAGTCTTCCATATTTGAATGTCACTGTAAGTCTTTAGTGGATAATTTTCTTGATATTGTGAGACACATCAGAGTAATAAGACCACTTCCAAAAGCTTTTACCTAATTTCAGTCATTTGGAATGGTGAGTCATCTCTAATTTTGAAGTCTTAATCCCACACTCCCTTGTGTTAGTATTACTGCTCCTATTATTAGAAAAAGGATTTAGGAAGCAGTTAAAGTATGCAGGTAGCTTGTCACAGTACTAAGCCAACACTTCTGTTTTTTTTCTTATTTACCTAACATCTTTAAACTCATCTAAGTCAAATCACTATCTTCTATTCTCAAGAGATGCCTTGTGTTGATCAGACTAGGCTTGAAGACTTCCAATGAGAGAGAACCTGCTTCCTGCTAGGCAGCCAATTTCATACTGTGAAGCTCTAATTGTTAGAAAGCTCATCCTGAGCTGAAATCTATCTCATTGTTACCATCTCTTCATCTACATACTTTCAATCTTTTTAACCATAGAAAAATATTCTAACTACTCTTCTACTTTTCAAATACTTATGATACATGTTTCCCTTTACTGTTTCCTCTTTAATCTTTTCTCACATAACATAGGTTTGATACTCAAACTTTTCTTACCCATGTCCATTTGGTCTTCGCACCTTTTCTAATTGTAGCCCTCAGTACCAGGTTGAGGGGACTAGGTATGGTCTCACTGCAGTGTTGGTTAAGCTGCTTCCATTTCCCCCATGCGTCCATATATGCAATGGAATATTACTCAGCCATCAGAAAGGATGAATACCCAACTTTTGCATCAACATGGATGAGACTGGAGAATATTATGCTAAGTGAAATAAGTCAAGCAGAGAAAGTCAATTATCATATGGTTTCACTTTTTTGTGGAACATAAGGAATAGTGTGGAGGACATTAGGAGAAGGAAGGGATAAATGAAGGGGAGGGGTGGGAATCAGAGGTAGAGATGAACCATGAGAGACTATGGACTCTAAGAAACAAACTTTAAAGGGGAGAGTGTTGGGGAATGGGTTACCTGGTAATGGGTATTAAGGAGGCACATATTGCATGGAACTCTGGTTGTTATATGCAAACAATGAATCATGGAACACTCCTTCAAAAACTAATGATGTACTTTATGGTGACTAACATAACACAATAAGAAAAAAAGAAGAATAGAGCTATGTTAAGAGGCATGATCACAGTGATGTTCTAGTAATCTAGAAAAGCCTCCAAGGTAGCTTTATTTCTGATAAAAAGTCACATCATTGCTACATTTGAGAAATAATTGTGTCCGTACCCTGTGCCCCTGGTTGTTGCCAAGATTTTTCACAAGTCAGATGGCCAAGTATCCTTTGGCCTTTTTGATGAATAAAATCTTATACCACCTTACAAGGATGGTCAACATGATACAATTAGCTTATCTTTTATGTAATTACTAAACTGGATAATTCCCAATTCTAATTAGCACAGAAGAAGGGAGAGCTGTCACATTTGGTAGTCTAAATATCATACTTATATTGAATCAGCCAATATCACATTATGTTTTTAGTATATTACTTTGTCATTCATACTGTCAGCTGTAACTCCTAATACTTTTTTCATGGTATTGTTAATCTATATACCTTCATACTGAAAATTTATAACTGATTTCTGTGCTAAACCGTAGGGCTTCATATTTAATCATGAATAAACTTTGACTTGTTAGCTTTAGCCTACCACTGGTGATTTTAAACTTTTAGAGGAGCACAGTGTAAACATTACATGAAAGCAGAATATGTAGACATTTTATTACTCCTGTTTGTTTTTTTGGGGGGGTCATATGTCCTACTAATTTATTCAGTGCTCTTAATGTGTACATCTTTTTGAGGAAGTATTATTTTGTCCACACATTGCACAATCAACTATAGCAGGTAAACTGACTAAGACTAAGCATCAAAGCCAGACATTCCCTCAGGAGCTGTGAAGTTAGGCATTTAGGCACTTGGGGGCCTGTTCAGGATTCAGGGACAAGACATTATTAGGACATTATCTCTCCTAAGAAGAGAGCTACCAAAGACCAAGGCAGAGAACACAGTCCTATGTACCTAGTTATGTTGTTGTGGTTGTTGTTAGTATTATTATTAAATATTTTATTTATTTATTTGACAGAAAGATAGAGCCAGAGAACACAAGCAGGGGGAATGGCAGAGGGAGAAGGAGAAACTGGCTTCCTGCTGAGCAGGGAGCATGACTCAGGGCTCAATCCCAGGACCCTAGGATCATGACCTGAGCTGAGAGCAGTAGCTTAACTGACTGAGCCACCCAGGTGTCCAGTATGTTACTATTATTAAAATATCAAGAACAGAAACAAGTCTAGGATCCATTAACTAGGCATTTGAATAAAGGTAGAGGTTAAATATCTAGAAAAAAGCAAAAACTGCTAACCAAATTATAGCCCAATTTTGCTAGACTAGCTACAATGAAGCTTTGAAGTTGAATCACAAATTGTTGGGCCAGTTCTTTTAATCCCTCTGGTCCATTTACCAGGGTTTATCACCAAAGGTACATTGGCAGTTAACCTGTATATCAAAATCCACATTTCCCACTGTAAGTAAAAGGTATTGCAAAGGTTAGTAAGTTGGTTGGGTTATATATTACTTAATAAAGTATGGAAATTTTTCTTTCCCATAGTTCTGACATTAAAGATCTTGTCATAGTCCCTTTATATCTATGATACAGTATTAGGAACACTAGATAAGCTGTCACAAGACCTCAGTGAGAGCTCTGAATGCTTAATATTGGACAAGTCATTTAAGAATTCCGAGCCTTAATTTCTGGATGGAGATAATCATGACACTGATGGGCTGTTTGTGCAGGTTAAAAAAGAATCATCTGGGTAAATGAAATATTATTTATTTTGCAGACTATAAAACACTTTACAAGTATAAGTTGCTCTTACAGTGATTTGAATCTGTGAGTTTTTGAATGACATTTTTTTCAGGCTTCATTTGACAAATACTTATTAAGTGCATACTATATGAAAATGATGGTCATGGTCCTTGCCACTGAGGTTCTTGAATCCTTGTGGAGGATAAAAAGGCCTTAAAATACTAACTAAAATATCAATTATTTTATGTATTTATTTTTAGCATGTATTGATAGAGCCCTACTATGAACATGGCACTTTGCTAGGTGCTGGACAAGGATATTTTTAGAAATTAACTTGATTTATCTTATAAATTAAAAGGATTATGTTTAATCTCTGGTTTATTCTTCCAGATCTTATTATTTTAATCAGTTTACTCTCTGGATCATTAATGCATCTAGTGAAATCATTCAATATAAAAACTCTGAGATATCACAAGAGACCATGTTAAATGTTTAAAAAGAATCATCATGTACTATGACTAGAGCCTTTTATGATTCTCTCTCAAAGTTATGATGAAAGTAAATGAGTTGATTTTTACATGAATAACTCTTAGTAACCTCATGCTAGTGTTTGAAAGTGAATTAATTGGGAGAAAAGCAGGATCAGAGGCAAAGAGACTAGTTATGAAATTGTTCTAACAGTTCAAATGAGATAACAATGGTGACCTGGACTAGGGTGGTAGCAGGATTTGAGAGACATAAAGGTGTTTGAGGTATAATTCAATGATAAAGTAAGGGACTTGGAGATTGACTGGGTAGCATTGAGGAAGAATGAGAATCTTTTTAAAAATAAACATGAGGTTAATCATGAAAACTTTGACAGAGATGAACATGAGGAGAGACTTATCCTACCAGATAGTAAAATTAATTTTAAGGTTTTAGTAAGCAAAACAGCGTGATTCTGGTACTAAAATAGATCGACATATGGAACCAATTAGAAAGTCCAGAAACAGAGTCAATTAAATGTAAGCATATGGTATATACCTGTTGTCACAGGAATTCTGTTTCTTTTTTTTTTTTAATTTAAACTCAATTAATGAATCTATAGTGTATTATTAGTTTCAGAGGTAGAGTTTAATGATTTATCAGTTCCATAGAACACCCAGGGTTCATTTATCAAGTGCCCTCCTAATGCCCATCACTCAGTTTCCCCACCTCCCCACCCACCTCCCCTCCAGCAGCCCTCAATTTATTTCCTATAGTTAAGAGTCTCTTGGTTTGTCTCTCTTTCTGATTTTGTATTATTTTTTTTCCTCCCTTCCCCTATGATCCTTTGTGTTGTTTCTAAATTCTACATGTAATTGTCTTTCTCTAATCGACTTATTTTGCTCAGCAAAATTACCCTCTAGTTCCATCCACATCATTGCAAATAGTAAGATTTCATGTTTTTGATGGCTGAGTAATATTCTTGTGTGTGTGTGTGTGTGTGTGTACTTGACTATATATATACGTATATACATATATATACAAAAAAGTTTATATATATATAAATATATATATAAATATATATATATATTTAAACTATATATATATATAAACTTTTTTTAATCCATTCATCTGTTGATGGACATCTGGGCTCTTTCCATATTTTGGTTATTATGGACATTGCTGCTATAAACATTGGGGTGCAGGTGACCCTTTGGATCATTATGTTTGTGTCCTTTTGGGTAAATACCTAGTAGTGCAATTGCTGGATTTTAGGGTAGTTCTGTTTTTGACTTTTGTGGAACTTCTATACTGTTTTCCAGAGTGATACAGAAAAAAACATATGACAAAATACAGCACTCTTTCTTGATTAAAACTCTCTGCAGTGTAGGGATAGAAAGAACATACCTCAATATCATAAAAGCCATATATGAAAAGCCCACAGCAGATATTATTCTCAGTGGGGGAAAAACTGAGAGCTTTCCACTAAGGTCAGGAACACAACAGGATGTCTACTCTCACCACTGTTGTTCAACATAGTACTGGAAGTCCTAGCCTCAGCAATTAGACAACAAAAAGAGATAAAAGGCATCCATATCAGGAAAGAAGGAGTCAAATTTTCACTCTTCACAGATGGACTCCACCCCAAAATTGCTGGAACCCATACAGGAATTCAGCAAGTGGCAGGATATAAAATCAATGCACAGAAATCAGTTGCATTTCTGTATACTAACAATGAGAAAGAAGAAAGAGAAATTAAGGAATTGATCCCATTTATAATTGCATCAAAAGTCATAAGATAACTAGGAATAAACCTAACCAAAGACTTCAAAGGACCTGTGCTCTGAAAACTATAGAACACTCATGAAAGAAATTGAGGAATACACAAAGAAATGGAAAAACATCCCATGCTCATGGATTGGAAAAACAAATATTGTTAAAATGTCTATGCTACCCAAAGCAATGTACATCTTCAATGCAATCCCTATCAAAATACCAGGAATTCTATTTCAAAAGAAATAGCTGAACATGTAAACAAAGGTATATGCACAAGAATATTCCCATAAAAGCAAAACATTGAAATTTCAGTATGATAGGATTAACTAAATAAATCATGACCATGTGTATTGATATTTAACCTTAAATTTTAAAAAGTATAGACACATCGTTGTCATTGAAACTTGTTCACACTGCATTATTAGAAATAAATCTATATCAGATTATAAAGCATCACATATAACACACACATATTTATATATAACAACTTCAAGTAAGATTTATAGAAAAATCCCTTCATCCCACTTTGAGTGGGAAAATGCAATGTCCTTCTCAAGATTTCTATAGAATCTACAGGGTATCCAGTCTTGGTTCTCATGATCACCTCTTGCTGCAAACTCCTGAATCTGTAGAACTTTTTATTTCATTCATTTTTTCTCACTTTCTGTCTATTCTTGACTTTCTGCCCCACATCTACTAGGATAAGTTACATACCCTGGTTACTTGTACCAAAAGACATGTTCAGAAATGTTACTAGCAAATTGTTCTTAATAACAAAATACCTAGGAAATGTTTAAAAGCCCATTGTCAGGAGAATCTGTAAGTGAATTATTTTATACCTATATAGTGAACTCCAATACCACATAGAAAAGAAATGAAACACAGAAAAGTCATAGAGGAGCAAGAATATTTTATACTGTTCTTATGAAATTCAAAAACATGTAATATGAAACAATTTATTCTTCACTGATAATTACACATATAGTTAAATTTCAACAACAATCCAAGGAATTATAAACACGAAGTTCCACAGGAATTAGCCCTGGTTAGGGAGGGAGGGAGAGGGACTAGAAAGGGGAACACAAGTGGGAATGGGGGTTCAATGGTAATGTTCTAAACTGAGTAGTGCACATGTGCAGATTTATTTTATTATTTTGTTCTATTACATATCCATCCTCTGTCGAGGGATACTAGTCAGATACTTATTTAAGTGTACCTTTTTTTGACAATATGAAATATTTGAATAAAAAAGCACAGTTTTGCTTTCTTTTTTTCATCATCTTCTTCCTTTGGACCTCTCACTGTCCATAAAGAAACTGTGTACTGTAGACTTCTCCAATTAGAAGTAATGGCGCTTTCTTCAGAGGCAGATGAGAGTGCACTTCACTGTTGTTTAATATATTTTTTTCTTTCCTTTGCACACACCCACATGTCCGCACACACACATTTACAGAGGGAAGCAGTCTGGGAGGATATACACCAAAATATTACTACGAGTTATCTGAGCATGTTGCATTTTCATGTAATTTTTTCTTTTTCTTTACATTTTATAATATTTCTGTAATAAACATTATACTTCATTTTTAAGGGGACAGCAAAATAATTCATCCTGTGTGGTTAAATTTCAGAGTATCTTTCAAGGCCATTAAGTCTTTGTATTTCTTTACAAAGAGAGTACAATTCCAGTCTAACCAAATCCATGAAGAATGGGTTGTTCTGATTAACAGGTTGTTCTGATTTTAGGATGAACTAGGGTTTAAACTAGACACTTTTTTCAAACTCTTTATAATCTTTTTGTTGTAATCTCAGTTTTTTCACTTTTGATATGCAAAACAGTAAGCAATACCAGTAAACAATAATAATAACCAAACTAAAAAGCAATTTATATCTGAACAAGGCAAAATCATTTCCCTAACTGCTAGGTAGAATTTGTTAAAAAGGACATTAGAAAATGTTCAGTACTTGAACAGTACTTGATCAGTAAGTATTTTTTGAGCACCTACTGTGTGGTAGGACTTGTTTTAGATTCTGGGGGTAGAGTGGTGAACAAGACAAATTCCAGCCTTCAGGGAGTTTATAGCCCTCTGATACATTCACTTTAGAATGAATGTGTGTGTGTGTGTGTGTGTTTAAAAGACTTATTTACTTATTTGAGAGAGAGATCATGAGCAGGGGAGGGAGGGGGTTGTAGAGGGAGAAGAAGACTCCCCGCTAATCAGGAAGCCCCATGTGGAACTTGATCCTGGGACTCTGGGATCATGACCTGAGCAGAAGGCAGATGCTTAACTGACTGAACCATCCAGGCACCCCTACAATGTGTTTTATAGATAATTTTATCAATAGATAGTTCTACTGAAAGAGTAGTAACAGGAGTTTCTTCTGTAACGAGGAGTAACGAGGAGTTTCTTCTGTTGCTTTATAATGTATTTTTCAGCTAGTGTTACATTAGTGCATTTTTATTTTAAAGATAACCAATATTATTAATTAATATTGTTTAGATATTGTTAGAGCATTGTTTTATATATCAACTCAAATTTGCCCTTTTTGACTTATAACATTAGTCTTTGTTCTGCTTTTAAGAACTTAAGAGTAAATCTACCACAGCAGCTTTTACCCCTTCCCAGCTTTGTAGGATAATTCTTTAGGGATAGCCATTCATATACATTGAGAAAACTACTATGCTGCTGTAAGTCTTCTCCAGGATAGTATGCTCCAGGTCTTTTCATCATTTCATCTGCGACATGGTTTTTAAATCATAGACCATCTTGATTGCTTTCCTCCAGATGCTTTCTACTTTGTCACTCTTTGTTGTTAAAAATAAATTACTCCCAATTTCCTGCTTTCAGTAGGGTAGAGTGAACATAATTGACTCTCTGATGTGTGAGTGTCTGGTATGATCTGAAAGCAATTACACTGACCTTGAATATTTACTCTACTGTAAATATCACCATACAAAAAAATAGGATCTTATACTAAATCTTTACTGCCCTTGGATTTATCCTGGAAGATTTTTTGAAAATGAATTTATTTTTTTATTTATCTTTTTATTTTGATAATGAATTATGCTTTATAAAGGTAAAAAACATCAAAAAGCATGATTAATTATGAAATTCATTATGCTGGTATCTGTTTTCTTCTCTAGTAAACTGTGCTTTCTGAGGGCAAGGGTTATATCTTTTTAGTTTTTAAAAATCTCTATCACTTAGCATAGTCTTAAGTATATATGATAGATGCCCAATAAATATTTGTTGAACAATTAATGCCCTGTATAAGAAATTAAGATCTTGTGAAATGAGATGAATTCCTACTTTTAGAATACATCAAAGAATCAGTAGTATAGAATTGGACCTTAGTTTTATCCTAACCTGAAAAGAGAAACTTTAGTGTATTAGTTAGCAGTATTCACAAAGAAAAAATAATAGTGTGTTATGTGGGAATACTTTTACTTCTAAATAACAAAAAGCCCTATTAGCAATGGCTCAAATAATATAAGAACGTTTGTACTTAAGAAGCCTGGAGTAACTGGGGCTCTTTCAGTAAGCTCAGAGATATCATCAAGGTCCCAGGCTCTTTTTATCCTTCGTTGCCTGTTACCTTTTTGGTCTTAAGCTTATTGCCTTATGGTCACAACATGCTTGTCCTACCTCCAGACATCAAAACTGCACCCAGAGACTAGAACCTGAGGATGGCTAAGCTCTACAAGGGCCCCATTTTCCTCTGGGGAAAAAAAAATATTTTCCCAGAAGCCTCCCTTTCATCCCACTGGCCAAACTTGAGTCATATGGCTCTGGCTATCTCTAGAAGCAGGCAAGGGAGTAGAGTCTCAGGAATGACTATTAACTAGGTAAGCAACAGTTTATGTCACAACTAGAAAATTGCCATATACTACAAAAAGAGATCCTGATAGGAGATTATGAACTTTACTGTCAGTGGTTAATTCAGAAGAATCAAACTGTCAGGACACTTCTAAAAAGATCACTGATGATATTGGGGTTACATGATGGCATAACTTATTCAAACAGATGAATCAGCACCTCTTAATCACTTTTGGAAGAACTGATGAATCTGATTATCTTTTCTAGTTTTTATAAATCAAACAAGCTGTGTCTTTATCACAAAGCTATTTTTATTTTTTCTCCTTCCTTTCAGGAGTCCTATCCAAAGAAGAGGAATTACACTATGGAAATTGTACCATCTGCTTCTCTGGATACATTTCCTTCAGAAAATGAGAACTTTCTATGTGATCTCACGGACATAGCCGTTACAAAAAAACCTTGCTCCTTAGAAATTGCAAGGGCCCCTTCTCCAAGATCTGGTAATATTTCTTTTTTAAAATTAAAAAAAATTTTTAGAAGTAATAATATTTTTTACTCACAATTGGACCAATTCAATTTGTTTGCCTGTATATGTGAAATTATATCATTAATATTTTGATTTTCCCAAAATTTTAAACATGAAAGTGCTCCTTATAGTCAAACTTATCTTTTTTTCTTTTCTTTTTTTTTTTTTTTTAGCATTTTGAAGTGTGTCCAGGTAGGTCAGAGTTTTTGATATAATGTCTCTTAACTTCCTGACAAGAACTCTCAAGGAGTGGTACTCCCTTGCTGAAGGTACTTTGAAACCTTGCAACAGTGAAAAACATCTAGGTCAGACACAAAGCTTGGGATCCTTTAGAACTTCATAGCAGATTTAGTAGCAAGAGTCTTTTTATATACTTTTCTGCATCCTGTTTTCAGGTTATTGAAATGTACTCAGGTACTTTGTATATTTTATACATTTTATGGTATTTTTAGATCCATTATTTTATTTATTTGCCTGATAAATTAGTACACAAGGCAAATAAATATTTTGCCCATTTTACTGATAAGGAAATTGGAGATAAGTGTCTTATTTAAGACCAATTCATGATGGGGCCTTTCTTAAACATGAATGTCTGACTGTCATCATATCTGCTTTGTGTTACTTGAGCACCGCCTCTAAGAAAGAATGCAGTTTAGAAACGTGAAATCTAATGATGGAGGAACATTTCAAGTGGGTGGTCAATGTATTCAATGTTGCAAAGGGGTTGCAAGAGAAACTCTAAAGAGAGGCATTTTAGGTTTGACAATCTAATTGCTGATTAATTTTGAAACGTAAGTTTTAGTAGTGATGAGATGAAACCAGATTTCTGGAAGAAGTTAACAGAGAGACACTAGAAAATGGGAGTGGAGGGTACAGAAGATTAGAAGAGTTATGATAATAGATTAGAAGATTAGGACAGTTATGATAATAACATGAGAAGAAAGAGGTTCAAGGAAGCAATAGCTGATTTATTTAAGGATAGTTAAGCCTTGGCCAAGTTTAGAGGTTAGAGGAATTAGAATAAAATGGGTAGAGAAGACTGAGTCCAAGAAAACAAAGAAATTGCTTTCCCCAAAAAGAGGAGAAAATAAAGCCTGGTCATGAATATAGAGAGATTCTGAAATATGTATTTCCAAATGGATTAAATTCCTGGGTTAAGATAAAAAGTCAAGAGCTGAAAAGAAGGGGCAGAACTTGAGAAAGGTTTAAAGTAAAATTCAGAAATTCCATTTTAGGTAACAAGCTGAGAAGTTTTATAGAATTGGACAAATAGGTTTTGGAGCAACATTGAGGCTAGGGTATTATATGAATCATAAGCATGCAAAAGGAAAATTTTAAGATGAGGTAAGAGCATAATAAAGAAAATACTTACTGGAAAGGAGGACTACCCAACATGGATGGCACTGGAGGAGATTATGCTGAGGGAAATAAGTCAAGCAGAGAAAGTCAATATCATATGGTTTCACTTACTGGTGGAGCATAAAGAATAATATGGAGGACATTAGAAGAAGGCAAGGAAAGGTGAGTTAGGGGAAATTGGAGGGGGAGACACACCATGAAAGACTTAGACTCTGAGAAGCAAACTGAGGGTTTTGTAGGGGAGAGGAGTTGGGGAATAGGTGAGCCTGTTGATGGATATTAAGGAGGGCATGTATTGTATGGAACACTGGGTATGGTGCATAAACAATGAATCTTGGAACACTGAAAAAATAAAATAAAATCTAAAAAAATGTATTGAGCATTACCAAGTGCCAGTTGCTGTTCTAAGTGCTTTATATACCTTATTTCACATAATTCTTACCATGCTATAAGGTAATAATATCATTATTACCATTTTACAGTTGAAGAAACTGTGACACTGAAATGTTGGGTAACTTCCCACAGTTCTATGTTAATAAGGGGTAGACTTGCACTTGGATTGTCAGATCTATACTCTTAAATACTCTGTTATACTGAATTATATTGGGGGATGAAGTATAGTTGAAATCATGAGCCACATACTGAAATTCTCAAGAAATGTGGAGGTATGACTGGAAGTCTACACATGGTAAGCAATAAAACCAGAAAAAGAATGTTATAATAGGATTGCATAATCTTTGGAAAAGCAACAGATTTTGGATAAAGACAGAATAGTGGGTGATCAGAAGCAGTCACAGAGAGTGGAGATAGTGCTGATCCCAAACTATAGCAGTTGGTAAGAATGAAAACTCTTCCATAGGAGAGGTAACCAGGAAATACCATGGAAGTTAGGGGGAAATTTCAGTTAATATAGGAAAATGGAAAACATACATGAATGAATATTTAAAAACACTTTAATTAGAGCATAGGGAGTAGGGGTGTATCGGGGTGGGCGGTGGAGGCAGGAATGAAAGAGTAAAGGAAGACAGGGATTTATTCATTAAACAATAAAAAAATTATTGAGTCCCTTCATGTGCAAACCAGTGTTCTGTAAGCTGAGGATATAGGGATGAAAAAGACATGCCCAGGTAACAAGGCTTACTAGGTTTCTCCTGCTGAAAACAAATAAGTATTCTGACTAAAAATACAGAAAAGAAAACTTCTGAAAACTATTAGAAAGGTGGCAGGAAAATTATAAAAATTGAATAACATTTAGATTAGGAACTTTTGGGGGGTCAGTAGGTTAGTAAGATAAAATCAGGTCAAAACACTGGTGAGGGTGGGAAGCCAGTAGATTACTAAAGCCACTTCTGGCCTGAGGGAATTTTCTGAACCTGCTGTTGAACTCTGGTCTTGAGCCCTCATAAACCTCAAGGTTTATGTACAGAAAAAACAAACAAACAACCCCACAAAAACCTCTGTACCTGTCCAGCACAGAGATTTTAATAGCAAATTCTTTCTCCACAGAGCTGGAACTCCAGGGGCTACACCTCACAGTACTCAGAAATAATTCTGCCCCATAACCCCCACCACAAGGAAACGTGACTTGTCATGAGAAGAACAAGGAGGGAAATTCCTGATGTGTTATTACCACAAACTGGTTGTCACAGTTTGCACCCAAAATTTCTATCACCTGAATGGTACAAAAAATGTCAACCCATGAATTTAGTTTAAAGTAATACCCTTGGACTTCAAGCAGAGGCTAATGTAACCCTTCTAGAAAGGAATATGCTTTTTTCCAGGTCCCAAAGAATTTCTATAAATAATTTTCTGATTAAAATTAACAGTGTAAATAATTAAGTCTATAAGAAACCCTGAAACCAGAATCATAGAAACAAGAAAGAATAGATCCACACATGAAGAGACTTAAAATATTTGAATTATCAGATGCTTAAAAATGACCATGCTATTATAAACACACACTTACACATGGAGAAAAACTACCTCAAGTTTAAAAACTCAGTGAACAAGTAGATCAGCAAATTAGACTCAGCTGAAGAGAGATTTTAGTGAGCTGGAAATTAGGGCAGAAGAAGTTTTACAGAAGTGGCACAGAGAGACAGAGATGAAAGATATGAAAGCAAAGCTAAGAGACTTGGAGGATACCCTGAGAAATTCTAACTTGTCTATTTAAATCTTCAGGAGAGGAGAGAGTGAGGCAAAAGTAATATATTTGAAGAACTAATTTTTAAAGAGGCACAGTCTTATTCTTGTACTCACATGGAGGTAGACAAGTGAATAGTTAATTTCAAGAGTGTAATTAGTGTTAAGGCAATGTTACACAAAGTGCTTTGGGAATAGAAAAGAGGAACATTTCAATTCACCTGGGAGCTTGGGAAAGACTTCATGAAGGAGAGGATGTCTGTGTCTGTTACCTATGCTACTTAACAAGCCACCCCCAAACTTAACTGTCTTAGAGGAACATAAGTCATTTAGTTTGTTCACAAATCTGCAAATTTGGCAGAGTTCATTTGGCAGCAATAGCCTGTCTGTGCCACTTGGTATGAGCCAGGGCTGCTCAACTAGAGAAGAAAGGACCCATTTTCAAGATAGCCAACTACATGGCTGGCAAGTTGGTGACAGCTTAGAGATTGCCTGGGTTTATGGCCTGGGGACCATTTTTCCTCTCCATGGACTGCCTGGGTCTCCTCATCACATACTGGCTAGATTCTAAGATCAAGCATCTGAAAAGAACCAGGTGGAAGCTATATCATTTTTATTATCTAGCCTTCAAAGTCATAGACCATCGCTTCTACTATAGTTCCATATTTACCCAGATTCAAGGGTAGAGAACAGGAACCCTACTTCCTAATGAAGAGTGTCAAAGTTACTTTGTAATAAGAAAATAAATGATGGGAGATACCTTTGCTGTAAGTTTTAGAAAATATACAGTTTTCCACCATCTGCCCTTTGGGCACAATAATTTATATTCTTTTCCTATGCAAATTATACTTGTTTATACCTTCAGGACTTCCAATCATCAGCTTTTCATAGCATGAGCTCCAGGTCTAGGTTCAGATGTCCATGAGTATTCCTGATGTAGTTCTGATGGTGCAGGTTCTTGACTGCTTTGGCTCTTGGCAGTGATGATCTATGAATCAGACAATTTATCAGTCTCCTCTCTTACACACCAAACATATAATAGTGAGTCAGGCATAGGAGAACCATAACTGACACACTCATCTAAACACAGGGAAAACCAGGCACATGGTGGTCACTAGCATGTGGAAATTCTGAATCTAACCAGGCACAGTTCCTTGATTAAGACTCAGGTTTATGGGGGCGGCTGGGTGGCTCAGTGGGTTAAAAGCCTCTGCCTTTGGCTCGGGTCATGATCTCAGGGTCCTGGGATCGAGCCCCACATCGGGCTCTCTGCTCTGCAGGGAACCTGCTTCCCTCTCACTCTCTGCCTGCCTCTCTGCCTACTTGTGATCTCTGTCTAAAAAAAAAAAAAAGACTCAGGTTTATGGCATAAGAGTTGTTCTCTATGACATGTGGTTCCACTGTCTGAATCATTATTTTACATAAAAAGTAGCCCATGTTTATAGCTGAGTATCTTTCTTACTTGCTTTTTGTCTGTTAAAGATTAGGGGTCAAAAGGGCTCTTCTCATTTTATATTTCTGTTCCTTCCAGTTCAGGCTGATATAATTTCTTTTAAAACTTTGTGGACTTTTTGTGTTTCAATTTATAGTCTACTCCATTAGACAAAAGCTTGTCTCCAGATAAGCTCTTCCCTGCATTGGGCTCCTTATGAGACTTCTGTGAGATAATGTTCTTGAGATTCTTAGAAACCCTATTGTTAACAGGGAGCATCTGTGAGTCATGCCCTTAAAAATGCTTAAAGGGTCTTTTGTCTCGTTTAAAGATTCTATACAGCACCACTGAGAGCATTCTTAGGCCTAACATTGTACCCCATCCAGATTTGATCATTGACCTTCTTAATTTGAAAATTATTTGCCATTTGGAATGCCTGCAAATAATAAACTGGTTTTGTTTTTATACCCAGAAATTCCTGGCTCTTTTGTATTTATTTGGTAGGTCATTCTTCAGTTCTCTTTTGGCTTGCATATTATCATAGGCAGCCAGATGAAGCTGGTTTGCTGCTTAAATATTCTTCCTGAAAACATCCTTAAATCATAGAGTTCATTTGGTTCATTTTCTGTTTTCCATGTTACTGCAGATGTCAATGTTGCCAAACTTTCCACTACTACAACACAAATGATGCTTTGCTTTTAGCTTCTGATTACATTTGCTCTCCTTTAAGCTTTTACCAACAGCTTTCTCATAGTTCTGTGGGTTTCCAAGAATCCTCTCTTCGGCCCTTATGGCTTCCATAGTCACTCACTTGGAGTCCCTTTCCGCTTCTGTCAGCTGCCCATTCACAGAGTTCATGCCACATGCTTTAGATTTTTGTTATGGCAGCACCCCATTTCCAAATATCAGAATCTATTCTGGTCATTGATGACTGCATAACAAACTACCTCAATACTTAGTGAGTTTAAAAAAGATTAATTTATTTTGTTAATAAATCTGTAATTTGGGGAGAACTCTGTAGGGACAGCTTCTTTATGTCTCAAGTGTTATCAGCTGGAACAGCTTTGGGGGCAGGGGAGCTGAAGGATTCTGACTCATATGGCTGGCATGGCCTATTTAGACTTCTTCTAAGTGATGGTGTAAGTGATGGTAAATGACGGTGTTCTAAGAGCAAGCATCCTAGAAGTGAGGCAGAAGCTGAATTGCTTTTTATGACTTAACTCAGAAGGCAACATCATTTCTGTGGTAGTCAAGAGCTTACCTATATTTAAGTGGAGGGGATTTATTCATCTCTCCCCTTTATAGAAAAGGTTACTGAAGTCATGCTATAAGAAGATATTCTTGTGGCCTCTTTTGGAAAATACAAACTTCTGTAATACCGAGTTGTTTACTGCTGTTACTCATTTTCCAGTGGGATAAGAGTTAATTTACATGAATATATCATTTTCCCTGATTATGTTCAATCATCCAGATTCAGTATAAAATAAGCCAGTTTGCTCCGTTGACCTACGCTTAATTCATAATGATTGGTAGTCTGCACTTTTGACCATGACTGTGAATTCTAGGGGTGAGGGAGTCCAGATTTTAATTGGAAGAATTTTTCTTCTTAATGATATGCGTAGGGATGAATACAAGTCAGAGCAGGTTCTGTTCTATAATTCTAGATAGCACTTTACCAAGTGATCCCCACAGAATTCCCTCCCATAATCAACCTAGCAGGTGGAAGAGAACATCAACATCACTGTTTGTCTTCTGTCTGGATGAGGATGCGGTCTCTGTCACTTTCCTTTGTTGATTCCATTAACCCATAGGCTTTGCATGTACCTAATTACTTCCAGGTCTCACTCTGTTATGTCTGGTCCCATGTGACTCATACCTAGCTTTGCCTTTACCCCTCAGGGCCATCTAACTAAGCTGATGAACTCAAGGAAGTAACTGCCCTTTGTTGAGGCTACTGATGTTCTCCCTTTGTTACCAACTCCTTTAATGACCAAACATAGGAATTCCAGAAGTGGAGACATCTCTTGATGTACATGAGTCCTTTAGAGTCCTCACACTGAACTGGGTGGGTAAATACCTTGAAGTTTCTCATCCACTCAATAAATACTCATTGGATATTTATGGTGTTTAAGGAAGTGTGCTAAGTGTTGTTGAAGAAACAGTGAAAGTCCTGATATTTATAAGCTTAGAATGTATTTAAATTAAGGGTAATAAGTATAATGAGAGAGGTAAGCATAAGGTATTCCAGGAGGATAGAAAGGAAGAGATTGAGTAAAAGCTTACTGGAGGGGTGCTGCCTGATATGAGCCTCAAAGAAGGAGAATTAGATGTATGGATGGGAGGTGTACGGTGTGTGGATGAATGGGAGGTATTACGCAGGGATCTAGAGGCATGGGAGAACTTAGTACATTCAGAGACAATGACCAGCTTAGCATGGTTAAAGCATAGAATGCTCCTAAGGAAAAATACATGAAAGAACAAGAAGTGACATTCAGAAGTTTGGATTTCACCTGAAAGTAGAAGTGAACCATTGACAGACTTTAAGCAGGGACATGATGTGATGGGTTTTTGGTTTAGAACAGTCTCTCTGGAAGCAGTATGAAGACTAGATTGGACAGAGATGAGGCTTAAGACAGCATGATTAATTAGGAGATGAATGTTCAGTCTCAGGAAAAAAAAAAAAAAAAGATGGTGGCCATTACAAAGGTAATGCCAACAAAGAGAGGAAAGAGGAACAAAGAGGAGAAGTATATAGGAGTGGAGGTTATCCCTTTTCCCTTTGAAAATTCTGCCCTTTAGGAAATAAGAAACCAAGGAAATGAAATAGTTATATTTTAGGGAATATATTTTATAGTTTTTGGTTAACTGTGCTGGATTAACATGGTTTAGGTTTACAGACAAAATGAGGATTTCAACACACACAGAAATTGCATTCTGAAGCTTTCCTGGAGAGACAGAGAGAAGTGATTGAGGGATGACTAGGTCTTTACAGAGATTGTTATGTGTTGAATTGTGCTCCACCCCCTCTTTTTTACTTTTAGTCACAAGTACATCAATATGGGACCTTACTTGGAAAATTTGGAGATAGAGTCTACAGAGGTAATCAAGTTAAAATGAAGTCTTTAGGTAGGCCCTAATCCAGCATGACTGGATTCCCTTTATAAGAAGAGGGAAATTTAGAAATATAGAGAGATATGCAAAGAGGGGAGATGCTATGAAGAGACACAGAAAGAAGATGGCCACCCACAAGCCAGAGAGGCCCAGAATAGATCCTTTCCTCATGGCCCACAGAAGAAATGGAACTTGATTTCAGACTTCAAGCCTCCAGACTATGAAACAAAAAATTTCTGTTGTTTAGGACACCCAATTAGTACCAATATGTTACAGTAACCCTAAGGAGTGATTTCAATGACTGTAACTGAGTATATAAATTTGATCATAGAAAGAAGGTGTGACTGAAGATCCTGGGCTTCTGAGGACAGACCTTGCCTGTCTTCCTCATTTCAGAGGCTAAGCACTTGAGGGTCTTGGTTGTGACTGGCAATGTTGTTCATGGATATAGAATATTCAATTACACAGAAAATCACAGTTAAGTATGCATATTAGTTTCCTGTCCATCTTTCTTTTTTTTTTCTTTTTCTTTTTTTTTTAATTTTTAATTTTTATTAACATGTAATGTATTATTAGCCCCAGGGGTACAATTCTGTGAATCGCCAGGTTTACACACTTCACAGCACTCACCATAGCACATACCCTCCCCAATGTCGATAACCCAACCACCCTCTCCTTCCCCCTCTCCCCCCAGCACCCCTCAGTTTGTTTTGTGAGATTAAGAGTCTCTTATCGTTTGTTTCCCTCCTGGTCTCATCTTGTTTCATTTTTTTCCTTCCCAACACCCCCAAGCCCCCCACATTGCCTCTCAAATTCCTCATATCAGGGAGATCATATGATATTTATCTTTGTCTGATTGATTTATTTTGCTCAGCATAATACCCTCTAGTTCTATCCACGTCATTGAAAAAGGCAAGATTTCATTTCTTTTGATGGCTGCATAGTATTCCATTGTATATATATTCCACATCTTTATCCATTCATCTGTTTATGGACATCTAGGTTCTTTCCATAGTTTGGCTATTGTGGACATTGCTGCTATAAACATTCGGTTGAAGGTGCCCCTTCAGATCAGTACATTTGTACCTTTAGGGTAAATACTAAGTAGTGCGATTACTGGGTCATAGGGTAGCTCTGTTTTCAACTTTTGGAGGAAACTCCATGCTGTTTTCCAGAGTGGCTGTACCAGCCTGCATTCCCACCAACAGTGTAGGAAGGTACCCCTCCCTCTGCATCTTTGCCAGCATTTGTCATTTCCAGACTTGTTAATTTTAGCCATTCTGACCGGTGTGTGGTGGTATCTCATTGTGGTTTTGATTTGTATTTCCCTGATGCCGAGTGACCTGGAGCACTTTTTCATGTGTCTGTTGGCCATCTGGATGTCTTCTTTGCAGAAATGTTGGTTCATGTCCTCTGCCCATTTCTTGATTGCATTTTTTGTTCTTTGGGTGTTGAGTTTGATAACTTCTTTATAGATTTTGGATACTAGCCCTTTATCTGATATGTCATTTGTGAATATCTTCTCCCATTCTGACAGTTGTCTTTTGGATTCATTGACTGTTTCTTTTGCTGTGCCAAAGCTTTTGATCTTGGTGAAGTTCCAATAGTACATTTTTGTCCTTGGTTCCCTTGCCTTTGGTGATGTTTCTAAGAAGAAGTTGCTGCAGCTGAGGTCGAAGACATTGCTGTCTGTGTTCTCCTCAAAGATTTTGATGGATTCCTGTCTCACATTGAGGTCTTTCATCCATTTTGAGTCTATTTTTGTGTGTGGTGTAAGGAAATGGTCCAGTTTCATTCTTCTGCATGTGGCTGTCCAATTTTCCCAACATCATTTGATGAAGAGACTATCTTTTTTCCATTGCACATTCTTTCCAGCTTTGTCAAAGATTAGTTGGCCATAGAGTTGAGGGTCCATTTCTGGGTTCTCTATTCTGTTCCATTGATCTATGTGTCTGTTTTTGTGCCAGGACCATACTGTCTTGATGATGACAGCTTTGTAATAGAGCTTGAAGTCTGGAATTGTGATGCCACCAACTTCAGCTTTCTTTGTCAACATGCCTCTGGCTATTCAAGGTCTTTTCTGGTTCCATATAAATTTTAGGATTATTTGTTCCATTTCTTTGAAAAAAAATGGATGGGGTTTTGATAGGGATTGCATTAAATGTGTAGATTGCTTTAGGTAGCATAGACATTTTCACAATATTTGTTCCTCCAATCTATGAGCATGGAACATTTTTCCATTTCTTTGTGTCTTTCTCAATTTATTTCATAAGTACTTTATAGTTTTCTGAGTACAGATTCTTTGCCCCTTTGGTTAGGTTTATTCCTAGGTATCTTATGGTTTTGTAGGTGCAATTATAAAGGGGATCGACTCCTTAATTTCTCTTTCTTCTGTCTTGTTGTTGGTGTATAGAAATGCAACAGATTTCTGTGCATTGATTTTATATCCTGACACTTTACTGAATTCCTGTACCAGTTCTAGCAGTTTTGGAGTGGAGTCTTTTGAGTTTTCCACATATAGTATCATATCATCTGCGAAGAGTGATAGTTTGACTTCTTCTTTGCCGATTTGGATGCCTTTAATTTCTTTTGTTTTCTGATTGCTGAGGCTAGGACTTCTAGTACTATGTTGAATAGGAGTGGTGATAATGGACATCCCCACTGTGTTCCTGACTTTGATGGAAAAGCTCTGGTTTTCTCCATTGAGAATGATATTTGGTGTGGGTTTTTCATAGATGGCTTTGATGGTATTGAAGTACATACCCTTTATCCCTACACTTTGAAGAGTTTTGATCAAGAAAGGATGCTGTACTTTGTCAAATGCTTTTTCAGCATCTATTGAGACTATCATATGTTTTTTGTTCTTTCTTTTATTAATGTATTGTATCACATTGATTGATTTGCAGATGTTGAACCAAACTTGCAGCCCAGGAATAAATCCCACTTGGTTGTGGTGAATAATCATTTTAAAATACTGTTGGATTCTATTGGGTAGTATTTTGGTGAGAATTTTTGCATCCGTGTTCATCAGGGATATTGGTCTATAAGTCTCCTTTTTGATGGGGTCTTTGGTTTTGGGATCAAGGTAATGCTGGCCTCATAAAATGAATTTGGAAGTTTTCCTTCCATTTCTATTTTTTGGAACAGTTTCAGGAGAAAAGGTATTCATTCTTCTTTAAATGTTTGGTAGAATTCCCCTGGGAAGCCGTCTGGCTCTGGGCTCTTGTTTGTTGGGAGATTTTTGATGACTGCTTCAATCTCCTGACTCATTATGGGTCTGTTCAGTTTTTCTATTTCTTCCTGGTTCAGGTTTGGTAGTTTATTGGTCTCTAGAAATTCATCCATTTCTTCCAGATTGTCGAATTTGCTGGTGTAGAGTTGCTCATAATATGTTCTTATAATTGTTTGTATTTATTTGGTTTTGGTTGTGATCTCTCCTCTTTCATTAATGATTTTATTAATTTGGGACTTTCTCTTTTCTTTTTGGTAAGTCTGGACAGGGGTTTATCAATCTTATTAATTCTTTCAAAGAACCAGCTCCTGGTTTCATTGATTTGTTCTTTTTTTTTTTTTTTGGTTTTGTTTTGTTTCTATTTAATTGATTTCTGCTCTGATCTTTATGATTTCTCTTTTCTTGCTGGGTTTAGGCTTCCTTTGCTGCTCTTTCTCCAGGTCCTTTAGGGTAGGGTTAGGTTGTGTATTTGAGACCTTCCTTGTTTCTTGAGAAAGGCTTGTATCGCTATATATTTTCCTCTCAAGACTACCTTTGCTGTGTCCCACAGATTTTAAACAGTTGTGTTTTCATTTTCATTTGTTTCCATGAATTTTTTCAATTCTTCTTTAATTTACTGGTTGACCCAGTCATGCCTTAGTAGGATGCTCTTTAGCCACCATGTATTTGGGTTCTTTTCAAATTTCCTCTTGTGCTTGAGTTCTAGCCTCAGAGCATTGTGGTCTGAAAATATGCAGGGAATGATCCCAGTCTTTTGGTACCAGTGGAGACCTTATTTGTGACCTAGGATGTGATCTATTCTGGAGAATGTTCCATGTGCATTAGAGAAGAATGTGTATTCTGTTGCTTTGGGATGGAATGTTCTGAATATATCTGTGATGCCATCTGGTCCAGTGTATTTACTTTACTTCCTTGTTGATCTTTTACTTGGATGATCTGTCCACTTCAGTGAGGGGGGGTGTTACAGTCCCCTACTATTATTGGATTATTGTTGATGTGTTTCTTTGATTTTGTTATTTATTGGTTTATAGAGTTGGCTGCTCCCATGTTAGGGGCATAGATATTTAAAATTGTTAGATCTTGTTGGACAGACTCTTTGAGTATGATATAGTGTCCTTCTTCATCTCTTATTATAGTCTTTGGCTTAAAATCTAATTATCTGATATAAGGATTGCCACCCCAACTTTCTTTTGATGTCCATTAGCATGGTAAATTGTTTTCCACACCCTTACTTTAACTCTGGGGGTGTCTTCGGGTCTTAAATGAGTTTCTTGCAGACAGCATATTGATGACTTCTGTTTTTTTATCCATTCTGATACCATGTGACTTTTGATTGGGGCATTTAGCCCATTAACATTTAGGGTAACTATTGAGAGATACTAATTTAGTGCCATTGTATTGTCTTAAGGTGACTGTTACTGTATATTGTCTCTGTTCCTTTCTGGGCTACTACTTTTAGGCTCTCTCTCTGCTTAGAGGACTGCTTTCAATATTTCCTGTAGAGCTGGTTTGGTGTTTGCAAATTCTTTCAGTTTTTGTTTGTCCTGGAAGTTTTTAATCCCTCTTCTATTTTCAATGATAGCCTAACTGGATATAGTATTCTTGGCTGCATGTTTTTCTCATTTAGTGCTCTGAATATATCATGCCAGTTCTTTCTGGCCTGCCAGGTCTCTGTGGATGGCTCTGCTGCCAATCTAAGATTTCTACCATCGTATGTTAACAACTTTTTGTCCCAGGCTGCTTTCAGCATTTTCTCTTGGTCACTAAGACTTATAAGTTTTACCATTAGATGATGGGGTATGGAACTATTCTTTTTGATTTTGAGGGGGGTTTGCTGCACCTCCTGGATTTTGATGTTTGTTCCCTTTGCCATATTAGGGAAATTCTCTATAATAATTTGCTCCAATATACCTTATGCCCCCCTCTCTTTCCTCTTCTTCTGGAATCCCAACTATTCTAATATTGTTTCATCTTATGGTATCACCTATATCTCGAATTCTCCCCTCATGGTCCCATAGTTGTTTGTCTCTCTTTTGCTCAGCTTCTTTATTCTTTGTCATTTGGTTTTCTTCTTTTTTTTTTTTTTAATTTTTATTTTTTTAAATTTCATTTCAGTGTACCAGAATTCATTGTTTATACACCACACCCAGTACTCCAGGCAATACATGCCCTCCATAATACCCACTACCAGGCTTACCCAACTTCCCACCCCCCCCCCTTCAAAACCCTCAGATTGTTTTTCAGAGTCCATAGACTCCCATGGTTCATCTCCCCCTCCAATTTCCCTCAACCCCCTTTTCCTCTCCATCTTCCCATGTCCTCCATCTTATGTCATTTGGTCTTCTATATTGCTAATTCTCTCTTTGCCTCATTTATCCTAGCAGTAAGAGCCTCCATTTTTGATTGCACCTCATTAATAGCTTTTTTGATTTCAGCTTGGTTAGATTTTAGTTCTTTTATTTCTCCAGAAAGGGTTTCTCTAATATCTTCCATGCCTTTTTCAAACCCAGCTAGTACCTTGAGAATCATCATTCTGAACTCTAGATCTGATATATTTCCAATGTTTGTATTTATTAGGTCCCTAGTCTTCATTACTGCTTCTCGTTCTTTTTTTTTTTTTGGTGGTGAGTTTTTCTACCTTGTATTTTATCCAGATAAGAATATATGAATGAAAGAATAAAATACTAAAAGGGTGGCAAAGACCCCAGAAAAATGTGTGTTAACCAGATCATGGGGAGAAGAAAGGGAGTAAAAAGAAGTTTAAAAAAATTTAATATATATATATATATAAAATATATTAATTATATTATATAATAATTAATATATAATTATTATATATTATATATTAATTATTTTATATATTTATATAAATATATAAAAATATATATATATTAGACTAATGGATAGAACAGAGCCACACACTTGATTTTGGGTATATTTTGGTCTCTTAGAAGAAACTACCTCCCAAAATGTTAAGGAAAGAAAAACTTATATATATATATATAT